>NC_069081.1:63250308-63586529 GCF_025698485.1 Gossypium arboreum | reverse complement strand
CTAGCATAAATGCCTTCGGGACTTAGCCGGTATCATTCAAATGCTCATGTACACATATATCAATAATCACGACACATCCATATTTCATTTTCGTTACTAAGGCTCAAACACAAAATATTTATCAAACCTTTCCAATTTCGGCTCAATAGCCACACACAAAGAGCATGATTTCAATTAACTTTATAACTTAGTCCCTACGCATATTCTATTGTCCGCCATAATATGACAAATCATTTCAATATAATTCAAGTAGGGTCATTACTCGAAGACTTACCTCGGACGTGGTCGAGCGATTTTAAACGACTACTCGACTACTTTTTCCTTCCTTTATCGGATTTAGCTCCCTTTGCTCTTGAGCTTAATTTAACAAATAAATTGATTTAATCATTTGAGCATCGAAGAGGAATTCAAGGTACTTAGCCAATATATATACTCATTAGGCATCAAAGTCACATATGTACGAAATCATGAATCGAACTCAACACATTAGTTAATATTCCTCTTAGCCGAATTTTCTAAGCCAAGAATAGGCATCAATATGCTTGTCTCTAACCGAATGCATGCACACCAATTCCCCTCATGTGGCTGAATATGCATGTCCATGTTGAGGCCAATTAAACACTTAATACCACACAAAAACAGCATACATTTTACTAACTAACGCATTCCATATTGTAACTCAATACGCATCAATCATTTACTTCATAACCGAAACACCATCATATGTAATTATATGCCTTGAGATAGTATATATGTCATACCAATACATCATGTGCAAACATATATATATATATATATGCAAGAGCCGAATCATAAGGCTGATTATGACTATCTCATATATTTTCATTATGGCGAATGCTCCTTCTACACCATTTACCTTCACAAAGCATGAATTTCATCATCCAACTTACAAGCTTACAATGTCATGAAGTTTAACCTCATAGTATCTATCAAACTCTCACTCAAAAGTGCTAAAAAGAATATTCAATAATCATCAATCCACCATCACATGCACCATTACAAAGCTTCACTTTTAGCATGCAAATGATATCAACACAATCTCACCTTAGCGAATATCATCTCCATGACATAGTAAGGATTTGAACCATGGCTAGTTAGAACTCAAGCTAACTACTAAAATATACATGAATCTCATGGCAAAACATCAAACTTACCTTAATAGTGACCTAGGATAGCCGAATGCTTCACTCCCTTCTTCCCTTTTTCCTTCAATTTTCGGCCAAAAGATGTTCAAGGATGAACACACACATTTCTTTTTTCTTCTTTGTATTTTCTTCCTAGTTTTGGCTCAAAGAAAGGATGAACAAATTTTTTCTTTCTTTCCCTTCAACTCACGGCAATGGGGGGAATCACACCTTCTCTCCCTTTTTTTTTTCAATTCTTTATTCCTCACCTTAGTTTAATTTTTCCTCCCATATTGCACCAACAAAACATGTCTATGACATGTTTTGCCCATCCTCCTTGTCATGGCCACCACTTATAAAAAGGGGGGTATTTGACATGCAAGACCATTGTTTTGCATGCATGCTTTAATTAGTCATCACACATTTTCCTATCCTACTTTCAAAGTTTACTACTAGGTCCTTTTTAGTGAAATTCACATTTATGACCCTAAATCAAATCATTAAAAATGTCACACACAAATTAACACATATCATAGGCATCAAAATTAATATTAAATTATTTTATGCCTCGGTTTTGTGGTCCCGAAACCACTTCCCGACTAGGGTCAATTTTGGGCTGTCACAACTCTCCCCCACTTAAGAAATTTTCGTCCCCGAAAATCTTACCGGTAAATAGGTTTGGGTAACGCTCTTTCATAGAGTTCTCGGGTTCCCAAGTAGCTTCTTCCATCCCGTGTTTGAGCCATAACACTTTTACTAACGGAACCCTTTTGTTTCGCAACTCCTTCACTTCACGAGCTAGGATACGAATCGGTTCTTCTTCATAACTCATATCGGCTTGAATTTCAACCTCTGATGGACTAATTACGTGCGACGGATCAGATCTATAGCGTTGAAGCATAGAAACATGAAAGACATCGTGAATCTTTTCAAGTTCAGGAGGCAAAATCAAACGATACGCAACTGGACCGACTCGTTCGGATATCTCGTATGGCCCGATGAACCTCGGACTCAATTTGCCCTTACGCCCAAATCTGAGTATCTTTTTCCAAGGTGAAACTTTAAGAAACACTTTATCTCCCACCTGATACTCAATGTCTTTTCGTTTCAGATCCGCGTACGACTTACGACGATCGGAGGCTATCTTTGATTTTCACGGATTACTTTTACTTTTCATTCAAAGATCTTTAATCAAATCAACTCCAAAATTTTACTTTCATCGAGCTCGGTCCAAAACAATGGTGTACGGCATTTTCGATCGCATACAAGGCCTCATAAGGCGCCATCTTAATACTTGATTGAAAACTATTGTTGTAAGCGAATTCAATCAAAGGTAAATACTGTTCCCATGAACCACCGAACTCGAGGATGCAACATCTCAACATATCCTCAAGTATCCAAATTATCCGCCAGATTGACCATCGGTTTGGGGTGAAAGGCGGTCTTTGAAATGCAACTTGGTACCCAAAGCTTCTTGCAATTTCTTCCAAAATCGCGAGGTGAATCTCGGATCTCTATCCGACACAATGTAAATCGGTACCCGTGTAATCTCACAATCGAGAAACGCATAATTCAGCTAGTTTATCCAATGAAAAATCAGACGCACGCGCGGGGATAACGTGAGCCGACTTAGTCGGTCTATCAACAACAACCCAAATCACATCCTTCTTGCTTGTCGACAATGGCGGTCCGGACACAAAGTCCATTGTGACTCGATCCCATTTCCACTCGGGTATCGTGATCGGTCAAGTAACCTCAAGGCACTTGATGTTCCGCTTTCACTTGTTGACATATTAAACATCTCGAAAAAAGTCGGAGATGTCTCGTTTCATACCATGCCACCAAAACCGACGTTTCAAATCATTGTACATCTTCAGACTCCCTGTGTGAATTGACATTCGGCCTACGATGGCCTTCGTTCGTAATCATCGAAATGAGTTCAATTCCTTGGAACACACAGACGACTTCGAACCTCAAACAATCGTCATCATCAATTTGAAACTCCGATTCCTTGTTCAAACACACTCATTTGCTTTTGCAACCAACTCATCGTCAACTTTTTCGAGCTTCACGAATTTGATGAGTCAACAATGGTTTGGCCTTTAATTCGCTACTAACACATTGTCGGGTAGAATAGACAAGTGTACATTCATCGTCAGAAGCAAAGCAAAGTGATTTCCGGCTTAAGGTGTCCGCAACCACATTAGCCTTTCCCGGTGATAATCAATGACAAGCTCATAATCTTTTAACAACTCGAGCCAACGCTTTGTCGAGATTTAAGTCTCTTTGAGTCATCAAATATTTGAGACTTTTGTGATCCGAATACACATGGCACTTCTCACCAAATAAGTAATGTCGCCATATCTTTAAGGCGAATACGATGGCGCCAATTCGAGATCATGGGTCGGATAATTTTTCTCATGTGGCTTTAATTGTCTCGACGATAGGCCACAACTCGACCTTCTTGCATCAATACGCAACCCAACCCAAGTAGGAGGCGTCACTATAGATGACAAACTCTTTGCCGATTAATTTGCACTAATCTGGAGCTTCAGTCAAATGAGTTTTCAATTGATCAAAACTTTTCTGACACCTTTCCGTCCATTCGAACTTGACATCTTTCTGAAGTAGTTTCGTCATGGGTGTGGCTATCATCGAGAATCCTTTTACAAACCGTTGGTAGTAACCGGCAAGTCCCAAAAAGCTCTGAACCTCAGTAATATTTCTCGGAGGCTTCCAGTTAAGTATGGCTGAAATTTTACTCGAGTCGACTCGAATACCCGATGCAGATACCACATGACCCAAGAAGCTAACCTCTCTTAACCAGAACTCACACTTGCCGAACTTAGCATATAACTGCTTATCCCGTAAAATTTGCAACACTAATCTCAGGTGCTTCGCATGTTCGGTCTCATCTCTTGAATAGACCAAGATGTCGTCAATGAATACAACTACGAACCGATCCAAATACGGTCCGAAGATCCGATTCATCAAATCCATAAATACCGTAGGGCATTAGTGAGCCCAAACGGCATCACTAAGAACTCGTAGTGACCATATCTCGCTCAAGGCGTTTTGGGTATGTCCGAATCTCGAATTAGAATCGATAATAGCCCGATCTCAAATCTATTTTTGAGAACACCGAGGCTCCTTCAGTTGATCGAAAAAATCATCGATCTGTGAACGGATATTTGTTCTTTATTGTCACTTTATTAAGTCGACGATAGTCAATACACAACCTCATGGTTCGTCCTTCTTCTCACAAACAATACGGTGCACCCAAGGTGAGAAACTTGGTCGAGCGAAACCTCTATCCGTCAATTCTTGCAACCGAGCTTTCAACTCTTTTAACTCGGTTGGTGCCATACGACACTGAGCTATCGAAATCGGTGTGGTCCTGTGTACAAGCTCAATACCAAACTCTATCTCCCGAACAGGTGGCAAACCCGGTAATTCTTCGGGAAAAACATCCGGGTATTCACAAACCACCGGCACAGATTCGGGTTTTATTTCTAACCCTTTATCATCAAGTACATACGCAAGGTATACTTCGCACCCTTTTCTTACATATTTCTGGGCCAACATTGATGATATTACAGCTGGCAACCCCTTCAAGTCCGTAGACTCAACTCGGATCATTTCGTTATTTGCGCACCTCAAATCAATAGTCTTGCTTTTGCAATTCACAACCGCATCATGCACGGTCAACCAATCCAAACCAAGAATAACATCAAATTCATCGAACGGCAAAAGCATCAAGTCCGCCGGAAAACAGGAACCTCGAACTACTAGGGGGCATTTCTTACACACTTTGTCGACAAGCACGTAATGACCCAAGGGATTTGACACCCGAATTACGAACTCAGTAGACTCAATAGGTAAAGTCTTCTTTGGATGCTAAGGTTTCGCATATATAAGAATGAGTAGAACCGGGGTCAATCAAAGCAATCACATTAGTATCAAAGAGAGTGAAAGTACCGATAATAACATCCGGCGAGGAAGCATCCTCACGTGCGGCGTATAGCATAAGCCCTAGCAGAGCGCGAGCCTCGGATCTGGTCGTAGCATCTCTAGATCCTCTCGACCACCACTAGCATTGCCCGTATTTCTAGATGGTCTCCCTCGGCGGTGGTAGCACCCGGTTCCCACTCGATCTACATTCTGCTCGAGACAACCTCGGGCAATCTTTAATGAAGTGGTCAACTGATCCGCACTTGTAACAGAGCGGTCACGGAATCTACAACTTCGAATGCCATTTGCCACAATGTCGACACTCGATTCGTCTCGACGTTCATTCCCAACACCGGCGATCAAGTGCCTCGTGTACCCATGTGGGTCGATCACGATCTCGTCTAAAAGGCCGAAGTGCCTCTAGACCGCCCACATCATCACAAAATTTCTTTGATGCTGTAGAAGAGACTTTCCGAGGATCTTTTACGAAACTCTCCAGATTCCCACATCAACTTTTTGTTTTTCTTTCCTAAGCTCTTGACTTTACAAGCTCGCTCGACAAGTACTACGAACTCTCGTATTTCAAGAATGCCAACGAACATTTTATATCTTCATTCAGCCCATCCTCAAGCGTTTACACATGGTAGCCTCGGACGAAATACATTCCGAGCGTATCTACTAAGTCTAACAAATTTTCGCTCGAATCGATGAATCGACATAGAACCTTGCTTAAGCTCAAAAATTCCTTCCGTTTTTGATCAACAAATCTCGATCGATATACTTTTTCAAACTCGGTTTGGAAAAACTCCCAAGTTACTTGCTCTCGGGCACAACAAGTCGAGTGCTCCACCAATAGTAGGCGTAATCACGTAGCAAGGAGATAGTACACTTTAGGCATTCATCGGTGTACAAGATAGCTCATCGAGTGCCGGATAGTGTTGTCCAACCAAAATTTAGCTTGCTCGGCATCGTCGCTATCCGTAGCTTTAAATTCAGTAGCCCGTGTTTTCGGATTTCATCAACTGGGGGCTTATTGGACCTTACTTGGTCAGTTACCGGAGGCATTGTAGGTGCGGGGGTTGTATTAGTCGGGAATGGAGGTTGTGGAATAGCCGTGTTAGTTCGAATGTATTGGTTGAACCAATCATTCATCACGCTTATAGAAAGCTTGCCTAGCCTCATCATTCGGATTGCTAGCAACAAGTTGAGAGTCATGCATTGCCCCTTGTCGGGAGTAGGCGCCACACTCTCCACATCATCGGCTATCGCTCGGTAGGGATCGGGATCCATTACTATAAATAAACACAAATTCAAACGTCGAAATCACCACACTATCAAATAATCACATAAAATGGCATGTATAGCTAGACCCAAACGCATTACGGTAGTCCTAGAATCGACTAAACCGTAGCTCGATACCAATAAAATTGTAACACCCTTGCACTGAGTCCGTAATCGAGTCGAACATAAGGTGCACACAGACTTAACTTAATTATTTCACAGTCCATTAAAAATTTCCGAGACAAGTCGGTTATTTGCGTCATTGTCGCCTTTAAAAATCATATCTTGAGTTTCAAAGCTCGTAAATCAGTTTCGTAATTTTTCCTGAAACTAGACTCATATGTCCATCTACATATTTTTTCTAGAATTTTTGGTCGGGCCAATTAGTACAGTTTATTAGTTAAAGTCTCCCCTTTTACAGGGATCGACTACATTGACCTTCGTGCATTACGACTTGGATATCTCCCTGTACAGGGCTTCAATACTGATGCCGTTTGTTTCTTTAGAAACTAGACTCAACGAGGAATGTATAAATATATGGCATGACCCCTAATTATCCCTGGTTAATTTATAATGAATTTCCAAAGTCGGAACAGGGGATCCAGAAGCCGTTCTGGCCCTGTTTCACGAGAACTTTAATATCTCTTAACATATAACTTATATGACAGTTTTGTTTCTTCCATATGAAATTAGATTCATCAAGGTTCATTTAAATAATTTATTCACTATTTAATACCATTCCTACAAATTTTAGTGATTTTTCAAACCCATATCACTGCTGCTGTCAGCATCTGTTTTCAAGGTGAACTTTACCTATTTCGTGGTTTCCATGGACCAACTAGAGTTTTGTCATACATAGGTCCACATATGATCATATTTAGTCATTTCAAGGGCTGATCATTGCCCAACACTTCCATTCCAGTCCAAAGTCACATCATGAAACCATATATACATGCATAAACACAAATGGTCAAATGCCATAGTCCACTTCTACTAGCCATTTTCGCATGGCTACCCGGTTTATACAAAATCAAAGGGTCTATGACCAACAAACGAAAGAGTAGTCCTATACATGCCATTTCAAAGTTCAACCAAAATTTGTACCAAAAAGGGGGCTTTGATAGTGTGGATGACTTCGACTTCAATGATCCCGAATCCGATAGCTAACGAGCAAAATCTATAAAACAGAGAGCCAAAGCAACGGGGTAAGCATTTTAATGCTTAGTAAGTCTCAAGTAGTGAAATCAGCTTTGACTAAAGTATTCCATTGACATAGCTAAATGAATCACTTTAGTAATACACATTCTCATAATCATATACACACACAAGGTATCAACCTATCTAAGAGACGAAAGTTCGTTAGTCGATCGAACGAACACTATTTCAAACGAATCGACTTTTCCAATGCACATGTAAACATACCTTATCGTATGGGTTTTTCGAGCGTATTAATTGTATTTATTACAGCACCAAAACGCTCACCTTCAAACCGAGCTTCTTCGGAATTTAGCCGGATATAACCACAAGCACAATTGCCTTGGGTCTTAACCCGATTTGGTATCTTGCACAAATGCCTTGGTCTTAGCAGGATATAACAACTTCGACGAATGCCTTGGTCTTAGCCGGATATAATCACTAGCATAAATGCCTTCGGGACTTAGCCCGAATATATTCACTAGCATAAATGCCTTGGGACTTAGCCCGGTATCATTCAAATGCTCATGTACACATATATCAATAATCACGACACATCCATATTTCATTTTCAGTTACTAAGGCTCAAACACAAAATATTTATCAAACCTTTCCAATTTCGGCTCAATAGCCACACACAAAGAGCATGATTTCAATTAACTTTATAACTTAGTCCCTACGCACATTCGGCTGTCCACCATAATATGACAAATCATTTCAATATAATTCAAGTAGGGTCATTACTCGAAGACTTACCTCGGACGTGGTTGAGCGATTTCGACGGCTACTCGACTACTTTTTCCTTCCCTTTATCGGATTTAGCTCCCCTTTGCTCTTGAGCTTAATTTAACAAATAAATTGATTTAATCATTTGAGCATCGAAAGAGGAATTCAAGGTACTTAGCCAATATATATACTCATTAGGCATCAAAGTCACATATGTACGAAATCATGAATCGAACTCAACACATTAGTTAATATTCCTCTTAGCCAAATTTTCTAAGCCAAGAATAGGCATCAATATGCTTGTCTCTAACCGAATGCATGCACACCAATTCCCCTCATGTGGCCGAATATGCATGTCCATGTTGAGGCCAATTAAACACTTAATACCACACAAAAACAGCATACATTTTACTAACTAACGCATTCCATATTGTAACTCAATACGCATCAATCATTTACTTCATAACCGAAACACCATCATATGTAATTATATGCCTTGAGATAGTATATATGTCATACCAATACATCATGTGCAAACATATATATATATATATATATATATGCAAGAGCCGAATCATAAGGCTAATTATGACTATCTCATATATTTTCATTATGGCCGAATGCTCCTTCTACACCATTTACCTTCACAAAGCATGAATTTCATCATCCAACTTACAAGCTTACAATGTCATGAAGTTTAACCTCATAGTATCTATCAAACTCTCACTCAAAAGTGCTAAAAAGAATATTCAATAATCATCAATCCACCATCACATGCACCATTACAAAGCTTCACTTTTAGCATGCAAATGATATCAACACAATCTCACCTTAGCCGAATATCATCTCCATGACATAGTAAGGATTTGAACCATGGCTAGTTAGAACTCAAGCTAACTACTAAAATATACATGAATCTCATGGCAAAACATCAAACTTACCTTAATAGTGACCTAGGATAGCCGAATGCTTCACTCCCTTCTTCCCTTTTTCCTTCAATTTTCGGCCAAAAGATGTTCAAGGATGAACACACACATTTCTTTTTCTTCTTTGTATTTTCTTCCTAGTTTTGGCTCAAAGAAAGGATGAACAAATTTTTTTCTTTCTTTCCTTTCAACTCACGGCAATGGGGGGAATCACACCTTCTCTCCCCTTTTTTTTTTTCAATTCTTTATTCCTCACCTTAGTTTAATTTTTCCTCCCATATTGCACCAACAAAACATGTCTATGACATGTTTTGCCCATCCTCCCTTGTCATGGCCGGCCACCACTTATAAAAAGGGGGGTATTTGACATGCAAGACCATTGTTTTGCATGCATGCTTTAATTAGTCATCACACATTTTCCTATCCTACTTTCAAAGTTTACTACTAGGTCCTTTTTAGTGAAATTCACATTTATGACCCTAAATCAAATCATCAAAAATGTCACACACAAATTAACACATATCATAGGCATCAAAATTAATATTAAATTATTTTATGCCTCGGTTTTGTGGTCCCAAAACCACTTCCCGACTAAGGTCAATTTTGGGCTGTCACATAATTTAAGTCACATAATTTCATATAATGAGAGACATTGACCAAATAGGTCATTCTCTTATTCGTAGACACAATAATCATCCACACATATATATTGTTCTTTGATACTAATAATTCACTTTAAAATCAATTCACATACGAGTACTGTAACACCCCATCCCCGATACCGTCGCCGGAGTCGGACACGAGCAGTTCTAGACAAACTCTCATGTGTCACACAGACTATTTTTCACATTTCCAGCCTAGCTGGCAAACTGCGTCCCTGTCACCTTAAAAATCATATCTCGAGTTCCAGAACTCGAAAACCAGTTCCGTAAATTTTCCCTGAAACTAGACTCATAATTACATCTACACATTTTTTTCTAGAATTTTTGGTCAAGCCAATTAGTACAGTTTATTAGTTAAATTCACAAATGTTACAGGGGTCGACTACACTGATCTTCGCGCATTACGACCTGGATATCTTCTCGTACAGAGCTTCAATGCTCATGCCGTTTGTTTCTAATGAAACTAGACTCAAAAGGGAATCTGCACATATAAGGCACGACTTCTAATTCCTTTTGGATAGTTTATGGTAAATTTTCAAAGTCGAGGCAGGGGATCCAAAAACCATTCTGGCCCTGTCTCACGAGAACTTTAATATCTCTCAGTATACTGCTCATATGGTCGTTTCGTTTCGTCCATATGAAAATAGATTCATCAAGGTTCAATTTCATAGTTTATTCACTATTTAATTCTACTTCTACTATTTTTAGTGATTTTTCCATCTCACCTCACTGCTGCTGGCAGCATCTGTTACTAAAGCAGACAATGACTATTTCATAATTCTTCCATGGCCAACTATTACATCATACATAATACAAACTATGGCCACCTTATCAAAATTAAGGTTTCTAAGGCTCGTGACTATAGGTTTTAGAATCACACTCAACCGACCACATAGGCCATTTTCGCATGGCTTAAAGTTTACAACCCACAATTCAACAAAACAAAATAGCCTATACATGCCAAACGTTCTCCTAGTTCAACTACGACGACAATACCAAAGATTTCCAGCCGGTGTGATGACTTCAACGACGGTTCCGAGCACGCAAACGATACGAGTCCAAGAGACCTAAAATGGGTGACAAGAAAACACCGAGTGAGTTTATAACTCAAGAAGTCATAAGCATTCGACACCACCCATTAATAAAGTTATCACAACATGAAACAAAGAACGGCTAGGTACTCCATCCATATCGAAACTATACCATAATTCCTCGAACCTTTCGGTTCAATCTCATACCAAGTCATACATCCACATTTCAAATTCTATACAATAAGATATTTGAGGCATTTTCACACACCAACTCATTTTCACCACAATCATACAATTGCAATCATCACATAGATTTAAAGCTTACCAAGCTCAACCCCGAGCATGAACATATTGCCTATTCGTCATGAGCTCAAGGTACTTACCCGATCCGCTGTCCGGATTAACTCGATAATGTCGCACACTCAAGTGCCAATTGTAATGCAAGAGCATATAGTGAATCCGCACACTTAGTGCTATATACATTCAGCTCGCACACTTAGTGCTATATAATCAAACTCGCACACTTAGTGCTGTACAATTTAAACCCGCACACTTAGTGCCAATCTTGTCACCGTGTCCATTTATACCCGCACACTTAGTGCCGAGACCAATACCTTATGCATTTTGCTGCCTTTATACATTCAACAATGGCATCATTCCATACACATACATCTCCATTTACACATCAACTCATTTAAACACATTTGCATATATATTATGATCATTTAAATCAACACCAAATATATGCTTCATGACTTACCTTGTGTTGGGTAAAATAAATTCCAAGTCGGCTACTCGATGACCTTCGTTTTCCCCTTGTTGGACGCCTCCTTTAGGATCTTGAGCTTAAACAATTAAATTAACCCATTCAACCACTTTGTAAAATATTTGTATTAAACATTAAAATTTCATTTCATAGGATACACATGACAAATTCTTATCCTTCTACCCCATGCTTTTGAACTATTCGGTTCACAACCTTAGGCTATCACCCTATTGCCAACTATCCTAATCAAGGATAGTATCACAAGTGTGTACACCCATATGGCGAATGTGCAAGATAAAATTCAACACCACCTATGTGCTTAATTAGGTGGCGAATATACACATAAGCACATTTAGCATTTGATAGATTCGCCTTAGCATAGACTTCATTAAAAGTCCCTATTAGCCACTTCACCATCAATTATCTCATCTACTTAATATTTCATACTCATCATGCTAGCGAATATTACTTATTTAAGTTCAACACCCTTATATACCACACTATCATCAAATATGATATCTAATTCTTCTCTTTCTCTTTTCATCAAGACAACCTATATGAACATTTAACTAATTCAAACTTCACCATCTTAATGCCCATTATGGCCGAATGTACCAAGCATTTATCATTTTGCATCATGAATTCTATAGCATGGCCGAATACTCATGCACATACACACACAACAACAAGAACTCAATGACCTAAAAATCTCCAAAACACAAATCATACCTATCATATTTACTTATATGGCCGAATATACATACCCCCATATAATACCATTTTCATTTCATTTAACACTTAATTTCTACCACATAAACACTTGGCCGAATAATCCTAACTAGCAAAACTTCACATTTGTTCATAGCATCTTTTAGATTAGCATATAGGTTACAATAGTAGCTTGACTACTAGCTAGATTCTCATAAAATCAATAGAAATAACATGAACTCCTACCTTATTTAACCTCCAAGATAGCCGAATGCCCTAGACAAGTTCCTTCCTCTTTCCTCTTGTTTCTACTGTGCAAGAAAGTAAGGAAGATGAACACACTCTTACCTTTCTTTCCTTAAAGGTGATCAAAATGCCTTAATCTTCAATTTCCTCTCCTTTTCTTTTCTTTTGGTACAGCAAAGGGGGAGAATAAGGATGAATATCTTTTTTTTTTTCTAACACTCTTCCATTCCTTTTAATTATCTTTTCTTCCATACCATAAGGCCATTAACTATTATCATGCTAACATAAAATGTATATAATATCTATCCACCATCTTGATGGTAGGCCACTAAGTTAAAAGTGGTTCATTTGACATGCAAGTCCCTCATGTCAATAACTCATGCATTATTTGGCCATTTAAATTTCACCTATCACATTTTCAAGTCCTATCACATGGGTCCTTTCTTATAAATTAGCACCTAATTAATAAAAATCAAGGCACGAAATATTCACACATACAAATTCCACATACAATAAGCATGTAATATAACACCTAATTATTTTTGTGACTCGGTTTTGTGGTCCCGAAACCACTCTCCGACTAGGGTCACATTAGGGGTGTCACAACTCTCCCTACTTAAGAGATTTTCGTCCGAAAATCTTACCGCAAATAGGTTTGGGTATCGTTCTCTCATAGAGTTCTCGGTTTCCCAAGTAGCTTCTTCGACTCCGTGTTTGAGCCATAACACCTTTACTAACGGAACCCTTTTGTTTCGCAACTCTTTCACTTCACGAGCTAGGATACGAATCGGTTCTTCTTCATAAATCAAATTAGGTGAATCTCGACCTCGGATGGAGTGATTACGTGTGACGGGTCGGACCTATATCGTCGAAGCATCGAGACATGAAAGACGTCGTGAATCTTTTCAAGCTCAGGGGGTAAAATTAATCGGTTTGCTACTGGCCCAACTCGTTCGGACACTTCATACGGACCGATGAACCTCGGACTCAATTTGCCCTTACGGCCAAATCTAAGCACCTTTTTCCAGGGTGAGACCTTGAGAAATACCTTGTCTCCAACCTGATATTCAATGTCTTTTCTTTTCAAATCCGCATACGACTTTTGGCGATCCGAAGCAGCTTTCAAACTTTCACGAAGTACTCGAACTTTCTGCTCGGCATCCTTGATCAAATCAACCCCGAAGAATTTACCTTCACTAAGTTCAGTCCAAAATAATGGGGTACGGCATTTACGACCGTATAAAGCCTCGTAAGGCGCCATCTTAATACTTGATTGAAAGCTATTGTTGTGCGAATTCAATCAAAGGCAAATCTGTTCCCATGAACCACTAAACTCAAGGATGCAACATCTCAACATATCCTCGAGTATTTGAATTATCTGTTCGGATTGACCATCGGTTTGGGGTGAAAGGCGGTCTTGAAATGCAACTTGGTACCCAAAGCTTCTTGCAACTTCTTCCAAAATCGCGAGGTAAATCTCGGATCTCTATCGACACGATGGAAATAGGCACCCCATGTAGTCTCACAACCGAGAAACGTACAATTCGGCTAGTTTGTCCATTGAAAAATCCGACGCGTCGGGAGAAAGTGAGCCGACTTAGTCAATCTATCTACAATAACCCAAATCGCATCCTTCTTACTTGTCGACAATGGCGGTCCGGATACAAAGTCCATTGTGACTCGATCCCATTTCCACTCGGGTATCGTGATCGGTGAAGTAATCTCAAGGCACTTGATGTTCCGCTTTCACTTGTTGACATATTAAACATCTCAAACAAGGTCTGAGATGTCTCGTTTCATACCATGCCACCAAAACCGACGTTTCAAATCGTTGTACATCTTCGTACTCCCGGGTGGATTGCCATTCGGCTACAATGGGCTTCGTTCGAATTATCGAAATAAGTTCAATTCTTTGGAACACATGACGACTTCGAACCTCAAACAATCGTCATCATCGATTTGAAATTCGAGTCCTTGTTCGTAACACACTCACTCGCTTTTGCAACCAACTCATCGTCGACTTTCCGAGCTTCACGAATTTGACGTTTTAATAATGGTTTGGCTTTCAATTCACTACTAACACATTGTCGGGTAGAATGGACAAGTGTACATTCATCGCTTGCAAAGCAAATAGTGATTTACGACTTAAGGCGTCCGCAACCACATTAGCCTTTCCCGGGTGATAGTCAATGACCAGCTCATAATCCTTTAACACTCGAGCCAACGTCTTTGTCGCAGATTTAAGTCTCTTTGAGTCATCAAATATTTGAGACTTTTGTGATCCGAATACATGGCACTTCTCACCAAATAAGTAATGTCGCCATATCTTTAAAGCGAATACGATGGCGACCAATTCGAGATCATGGGTCGGATAATTTTTCTCATATGGCTTTAATTGTCTCGACGCATAGGCCACAACTCGCCCTTCTTGCATCAATACGCAACCCAACCCAAGTAGGGATGCGTCACTATAAATGACAAACTCTTTGCCCGATTCGGGTTGCACTAGAATTGGGGCTTCAGTCAAACAAGTTTTCAGTTGATCGAAACTTTTCTGACATTTCTCCGTCCATTCGAACTTAACATCCTTTTGGAGTAGCTTCGTCATTGGCGTGGCTATCGTCGAGAAACCTTTACAAATCGTCGGTAATAACCGCAAGCCCCAAAAGCTCCGAACCTCGGTAATATTTCTCGGAGGCTTCCAGTTAAGTATGGCTGCAATTTTGTTCGGGTCGACTCGAATACCCGATGCAGATACCACATGCCCCAAGAAGCTAACCTCTCTTAACCAGAACTCACACTTGCTGAACTTAGCATATAATTTCTTATCCCGTAAAATTCGCAACACTAACCTCAGGTGTTCAGCGTGTTCGGTCTCATTTTTCGAATAGACCAAAATGTCATCAATGAAGACGACTACTAACCGATCCAAGTATGGTCCGAAGATCCGATTCATCAAATCCATAAACACCGCAGGGGCATTAGTGAGCCCAAACGGCATCACTAGGAACTCGTAGTGACCATATCTCGTTCTGAAGGCAGTTTTAGGTACATCCGCATCTCGAATTCGCAACTGATAATAGCCCGATCTCAAATCTATTTTCGAGAACACTGAGGCTCCTTTCAGTTGATCGAACAAATCATCGATACGTGGTAACAGATATTTGTTCTTTATTGTCACTTTATTAAGCTGACGGTAGTCGATGCACAGCCTCATGGTTCCGTCCTTCTTTTCACGAACAACACTGGCGCACCCCAAGGTGAAAAACTCAAGGCGAGCAAAACCTCTATCCACCAATTCTTGCAACCGAGTTTTCAACTCCTTTAATTGTTGGTGCCATACGATACGGAGCTATCGAAATTGGAGTGGTACAGTACCAATTTGATGCCAAACTCTATTTCCGACATGTGGTAAACCGGCAATACTTCGTGGAAAACATCCGTATTCGCAAACCATCGCACAGATTCGGGTTTCTTTTCTAACTCCTTGTCGTCTAGTACATACACAAGGTATGCTTCGCACCCTTTCTTACGTATTTCCGCCAACATTGCGATATTACGCCTAGCAACCCTTTTAAGTCCGTAGACTCAACCCAATTATCTCGTTATTTGTACACCTCAGATCAATAGTCTTGCTTTTGCAATTTACAACCGCATCGTGCATGGTCAACCAATCCAAACCAAGAATAACGTCGAATTCATCGAATGGCAAAAGCATCAAGTCCGCCGGAAAACAAGAACCTCGAAATACTAGGGACTTTTCTTACACACTTTGTCAACGAGTACGTATTGACCCAAAGGGTTTGACACTGAATTACGAACTCGAGAGACTCAACAGGTAGAGTCTTACTGGATGCTAAGGTTTCACATACATATGAATGAGTAGAGCCGAGGTCAATCAATGCAATCACACTAGTATCAAAGAGAGTAAAAGTACCAGTGATAACGTCAGGGGAGGATGCCTCCTCTCGTCTTGCGGATGGCATATGCTCTAGCAGAGCACGGGTCTCGACATCGAACAGCCGTATCAGTGGCTCCTCTCTGATTACCACCCCTACCTCCTGAAATCCTCGGGGGTCTACCTCTAGCCGTCGCCCCACTAGATCTTGCACCTTGCATCTTATTCTTCTCATCTAGCTCCGTGCAATCTCTAATGAAGTGGTCCTTCGAACCACATCCGTAATGTGAGCTCGGTTAATGACTTACCCCAACATTCACCTAGGTGTCGTCTTCCACATTGGGGGCATTCAGGTCTCTCTTGACGATTATTGCCCACACTAGCTACCGAAGTAGCTCGGGAGTCTCTCGATAGTCGGGCTCTAATGGAAATTCCCGCAGTCGCCCTCGACTTACCGGTGTCCTCCCTGAACCTCTTTACAGCCGAGAATGGAGCTTTACTCGTTGATCTTTTACGGTAATCTCTTGCTTCAAATTCAGCCTTCTTCTTTTCCTTTCCAAGTTCTTCCGCCTTGCAGGCTCGTTCGACTAGTGTCACGTACTCCTTTATCTCCAAAATTCCCACTAGTAACTTTAACTCTTCATTCAATCCTTCTTCAAATCTTTTGCACATAGCAACCTCATCAGCCACACACTCCCGGGCATACCGACTGAGTCTTACGAACTCATGTTCGTATTCAGATACTGTCATACGGCCTTGCTTGAGTTCCAAGAATTCCTTACGCTTCTGGTTGATGAACCGTTGACTAATGTATTTCTTTCAAAATTCTGATTGAAAGAAATTCCAAGTAACTCGTTCGTTTAGGACTATGGAAATTAAAGTCCTCCACCAATAGTAAGCTGAGTCTCGCAACAAGGATATAGCACACTTAAGACATTCATCGGGTGTGCATGACAGTTCATCTAACACTCGAATGGTGTTATCGAGCCAGAACTCGGACTTTTCGGCATCATCAAGAACTATGGCCTTGAACTCCTCAGCCCCGCTTCCTAATCAGGTCTCTGGTGGTTTACTCAGCCTCACGGGATCGATGAATCTGAAGGCATTACGGGCTCTTGGGGTGGAGTATTTAAATTCGGAATGGTTGGACAGCCGGGTTGGTTCGGGCATATTGCATAACCCACTCATTCATCATGGTGAAGAAGGCTTGTTTCGCCTTCATTTTGATTATTCGCGGATGATCGAGGCTCAACAAGAGGTGTCCCTTGCGCGGGAGCAGCCGCTACACTTTCAACGTCATCCGCCAAGGGTCTCTCTATCCCGGGTTCCATTGCTAATCAAAACAAAAATTTCAACCGTCAGAAGTCATCACATTATTCAAGACTAACAATTTGGCATGTATAGCTAGACTCACACGCGCTATGGTAGTCCTAGAACCGACTAAACCATAGCTCGATACCAATAAATGTAACACCCCATCCCCGATACCGTCATGGGAGTCGGACACGAGGGTTCTAGGACCAACTCTCATGTGTCACATGACTATTTTTCACATTTTCAGCCTAGCTGGCAAACTGCGTCCCTGTCACCTTAAAAATCATATCTCGAGTTCCAGAACTCGAAAACCAGTTCCGTAAATTTTCCCTGAAACTAGACTCATAATTACATCTACACATTTTTTTCTAGAATTTTTGGTCAAGCCAATTAGTACAGTTTATTAGTTAAATTCACCCATGTTACAGGGGTCGACTACACTGATCTTCGCGCATTACGACCTGGATATCTTCTCGTACAGAGCTTCAATGCTCATGCCGTTTGTTTCTAATGAAACTAGACTCAAAAGGGAATCTGAACATATAAGGCACGACTTCTAATTCCTTTTGGATAGTTTATGGTAAATTTTCAAAGTCGAGGCAGGGGATCCAGAAACCATTCTGGCCCTGTCTCACGAGAACTTTAATATCTCTCAGTATACTGCTCATATGGTCGTTTCGTTTCGTCCATATGAAAATAGATTTATCAAGGTTCAATTTCATAGTTTATTCACTATTTAATTCTACTTCTACTATTTTTAGTGATTTTTCCATCTCACCTCACTGCTACTGGCAGCATCTGTTACTAAAGCAAACAATGACTATTTCATAATTCTTCCATGGCCAACTATTACATCATACATAATACAAACTATGGCCACCTTATCAAAATTAAGGTTTCTAAGGCTCGTGACTATAGGTTTTAGAATCACACTCAACCCAACCACATAGGCCATTTTCGCATGGCTTAAAGTTTACAACCCACAATTCAACAAAACAAAATAGCCTATACATGCCAAACGTTCTCCTAGTTCAACTACGACGACAATACCAAAGATTTCCAGCGGTGTGATGACTTCAACGACGGTTACGAAAGCATAAACGATACGAGTCCAAGAGACCTAAAATGGGTGACAAGAAAACACCGAGTGAGTTTATAACTCAAGAAGTCATAAGCATTCGACGACCACCCATTAATAAAGTTATCACAACATGAAACAAGAACGAAGCTAGGTACTCCATCCATATCGAAACTATACCATAATTCCTCGAACCTTTCGGTTCAATCTCATACCAAGTCATACATCCACATTTCAAATTCTATACAATAAGATATTTGAGGCATTTTCACACACCAACTCATTTTCACCACAATCATACAATTGCAATCATCACATAGATTTAAAGCTTACCAAGCTCAACCCCGAGCATGAACATATTGCCTATTCGTCATGAGCTCAAGGTACTTACCCGATCCGCTGTCCGGGATTAACTCGATAATGTCGCACACTCAGTGCCAATTGTAATGCAAGAGCATATAGTGAATCCGCACACTTAGTGCTATATACATTCAGCTCGCACACTTAGTGCTATATAATCAAACTCGCACACTTAGTGCTGTACAATTTTAAACCCGCACACTTAGTGCCAATCTTGTCACCGTGTCCATTTATACCCGCACACTTAGTGCCGAGACCAATACCTTATGCATTTTGCTGCCTTTATACATTCAACAATGGCATCATTCCATACACATACATCTCCATTTACACATCAACTCATTTAAACACATTTGCATATATATTATGATCATTTAAATCAACACCAAATATATGCTTAATGACTTACCTTGTGTTGGGTAAAATAAATTCCAAGTCGGCTACTCGATGACCTTCGTTTTCCCCTTGTTGGACGCCTCTCCTTTAGGATCTTGAGCTTAAACAATTAAATTAACCCATTCAACCACTTTGTAAAATATTTGTATTAAACATTAAAATTTCATTTCATAGGATACACATGACAAATTCTTATCCTTCTACCCCATGCTTTTGAACTATTCGGTTCACAACCTTAGGCTATCACCCTATTGCCAACTATCCTAATCAAGGATAGTATCACAAGTGTGACACCCCAAACCCGAGATCGTCGCCGGATTTGAACACGTGGTGTTACCGGGCTCACTTCCCTTATTTCTCTCTTTGTAATATTGATTGCTGTTCCAGGCAGGCTAGCTAACTGCGTCACTGTCGCCTTAAAAATCATATCTCGAGTTTCAAAACTCGGAAACTGATTCCGTAAATTTTTCCTGAATTTAGACTCATATGTCCATCCATGGATTTATTTCTAGAATTTTTGGTCGGGCCAATTGGTACAGTTTATTAGTTAAAGTCGCCCATGTTACAGGGGTCGACTACACTGACCTTCGCGCATTACGACCTGAATATCTTCTCGTACAGAGCTTCAATACTCATGCCGTTTGTTTCTAATGAAACTAGACTCAAAGGGGAATCTGCACATATAAGGCACGACTTCTAATTCATTCTGGATAATTTATGGTAATTTTCAAAGTTGAGACAGGGACCCAGAAACCGTTCTGGCCCTGTCTCACGAGAACTTTAATATCTCTCAGTATACTGCTCATATGGTCATTTCGTTTTGTCCATATAAAATAGATTCATCAAGGTTCAATTTCATAATTTATTCACTATTTAATTCTACTTCTACTATTTTTATTGATTTTTCAATCTCATCTCACTGCTGCTGGCAGCATCTGTTACTGCAGTAGACTATGCCAATTTCGTGAATCTTTCCTTGGCCTTACTAATCATCCATCATACATGACACAAATTATGGCCACCTTATCAAAGTTAAAATTTCTAAGACTCGTAGCTATAGGTTCTAGCATCCCACTCGACGACCACATAGGCCATTTTCACATGGCTGAAAGTTTACAACCCACAATTCAACAAAACAAAATACCCTATACATGCCAAATGTTCTCCTAGTTCAACTTCGAAGACAATACCAAAAGATTTCCAGCCGGTGTGATGACTTCAACGACGGTTCCGAGCACGCAAACGATACGAGTCCAAGAGACCTAAAATGGGTGACAAGAAAACACAAAATGAGTTTACAACTCAGTAAGTCCTAAGCATTCGACAATCATCCATCAATAAAATTATCACAACATGAAATAATGTACGAGGCTAGGTACTCCATCCATATCGAAAATATACCATGGTTCCTCGGACCTTTCGGTTCATTCTCATACCAATTCACCCAATGACATTTTATATACTGTTCAATAGAATAATAGAGGCATTTCCATACATCATCTCATTTCCGCAATAATCATACAATCAAATGAACTTTCGTCTATTCCACGATACTTTATTTACGGGAATGCAATTGAAATCATCACATAGATTTAAAACTTACCAACTCAACCCCGAGTATGAACATAGCATCTATTAGCCATGAACTCAAGGTACTTACTTTTTCCGCTGTCCGTACTCAACTCGATAAAGTCACCCTTCCGTATTAATATTCAATCGGAAATATATATATAGAGTTCGCACACATAGTGCTTAATACTCGATCACGCACACTTAGTGCCATGTGATTTAAGCCCGCACACATAGTGCCATATAGTCCAAACTCGCACACTTAGTGCCATACATTTCAAGCTCGCACACTCAGTGCCAATCTCGTCACCGTACACATTTACTTCTCGCACACTTAGTGCCGAAATCAACAACTCAATACATCACACCTCTTTTCTTTTCATTCAATACTTTCATCACCACATACATACATGTATATAAATTTATCATTCCTTTCGGCATAATTACATAGATATTATGTCTATTTAAATCAATACCAAATACATGCTTAGTGACTTACCTCGGATGTTGTCGAACGTCTTCAACGGCTATTCAATTACTTTTTCTTTCCCCTTATCCAACTTCGATCCTTTAAGCTCTTGAGCTTGTTTAAGAACAATTGAATTCATTTAATCCCAATTCAAATAGACAATTTAATATAACACATGTATATTATAGGGTTGAGGTACATATGACTTATTGGTTAACTATCAAACACCATACGCATATATACATATATTCTCTAGTCATGCACAACCCAACATCTTACTTGGGCATTAACAACTTTATAGATATATGCATATCTATGTTAAGGCGAATATATATATATTTAACACATTCTACAATTATGGTTATTTATAATGACTAATATCATTTTATCTCAAGTCATACTCATAAACACATCCATCCAAATACATTCGTACTTAAACATCATTCGGACTTAACACTCATATCACATTTATAAAACTACAAGCCGAATATACCTATACTTACATTACTTAAACATCAACCCTCAATTTCTTTGACAAAGCACATTCCCAGAAATGATAAGACAATATAACAGCCTTTAATCCAACTTATAATTCATTTACATCACATTCCAAGCATTCACTCTATTCTATCACTTAAAATACAAACATTACTCAATAACTTCCTAGTTCAAATTCGCAGATTACACATACACACACAAGCCGATTTCTTTTCCTACCACCCAAACCACCTATATGAACATTTAGCTAACTCATACTTCACCCACCCACAATTACTCATTCAAACATGAAGAAGGTAATCAAATTTCTTCACTATCAACCATGGTCGAATGCTTCATTCACCACCCAAATCCAAATTTTAGCATGGGCTAATTGAAGAACTTAGTAACTAACTTAAGTTAAGCTAAAATCCCCAAAATCTAACATGAATTACTAACCTTGTTTTTGAGCTTAAGATGACCGAATGCCATATCCCCCTTCCTTCTTTAACTTTCGGCTCTTAAGGTAGAAGATGAACACCAATAATTTTTTTTTTTCAATTTCCTTTCTTCTATTCGGCCAAGGCACCCAAGGATGAGCAACAAATTTTCTTCCCCTTTTTTTCTTAGTTTCTCACGGCAAAAGAGCATCCACACACATTTTTTTTTCATCATTTTCTTTTTTTTTCCATTTCTTTATTCTCCCTTACATAATCCACTAACTAAACATGTTGGAAACATGTTCCCTTGCCCATAATCTTGTCATGGCCGGCCACTCACCTTAGGAAGTGGGTTATTTGACATGCAAGGACAACCATTTTCCCACATGTATTAATAGGCCACCTTACATTAGCCTAGCACATTTCTCAATTTCCTCACATAAGTCCTTTCTAATAAATTTCACCTACAAATGACGAAATTAAGGCACTAAATTTTCACATATGTATATTCATGCACAATAAACATAGAAAATAGTAATTAATTAATTTTGTGTCTCGGTTTTGTGGTCCCGAAACCACATCCCGACTAGGGTCAATTTTGGGATGTCACATCACAAGTGTGTACACCCATATGGCCGAATGTGCAAGATCAAATTCAACACCACCTATGTGCTTAATTAGGTGGCCGAATATACACATAAGCACATTTAGCATTTGATAGATTCGGCCTTAGCATAGATTTCATTAAAAGTCCCTATTAGCCACTTCACCATCAATTATCTCATCTACTTAATATTTCATACTCATCATGCTAGCCGAATATTACTTATTTAAGTTCAACACCCTTATATACCACACTATCATCAAATATGATATCTAATTCTTCTCTTTCTCTTTTCATCAAGACAACCTATATGAACATTTAACTAATTCAAACTTCACCATCTTAATGCCCATTATGGCCGAATGTACCAAGCATTTATCATTTTGCATCATGAATTCTATAGCATGGCCGAATACTCATGCACATACACACACAACAACAAGAACTCAATGACCTAAAAATCTCCAAAACACAAATCATACCTATCATATTTACTTATATGGCCGAATATACATACCCCCATATAATACCATTTTCATTTCATTTAACACTTAATTTCTACCACATAAACACTTGGCCGAATAATCCTAACTAGCAAAACTTCACATTTGTTCATAGCATCTTTTAGATTAGCATATAGGTTACAATAGTAGCTTGACTACTAGCTAGATTCTCATAAAAATCAATAGAAATAACATGAACTCCTACCTTATTTAACCTCCAAGATAGCCGAATGCCCTAGACAAGTTCCTTCCTCTTTCCTCTTGTTTTACTGTGCAAGAAAGTAAGGAAGATGAACACACTCTTACCTTTCTTTCCTTAAAGGTGATCAAAAATGCCTTAATCTTCAATTTCCTCTCCTTTTTCTTTTCTTTTGGTACGGCAAAGGGGGGGAGAATAAGGATGAATATCTTTTTTTTTTTTTTCTAACACTCTTCCATTCCTTTTAATTATCTTTTCTTCCATACCATAAGGCCATTAACTATTATCATGCTAACATAAAATGTATATAATATCTATCCACCATCTTGATGGCCTACCACTAAGTTAAAAGTGGTCCATTTGACATGCAAGTCCCTCATGTCAATAACTCATGCATTATTTGGCCATTTAAATTTCACCTATCACATTTTCAAGTCCTATCACATGGGTCCTTTCTTATAAATTAGCACCTAATTAATAAAAATCAAGGCACGAAATATTCACACATACAAATTCCACATACAATAAGCACGTAATATAACACCTAATTATTTTTGTGACTCGGTTTTGTGGTCCCAAACCACTCTCCGACTAGGGTCACATTAGGGTGTCACAAGTACATAATACGCACTGCCATCATAATGTATCATACATAATCAATAGTAGTTTACCTCGAACATTCGAATTCATAATCTTACTCGAATCACCGGCGTTGAGCTGCTAGGTTTTAAAATCCAAGTCCGATTACTAGCACTAAGCTGCGGGACTTTAAGCTCAGATATAATACCAGCACTAGGCTCATGGATTTAACCGGACATAATTCCAGACGAAGCTTCTTTGGATTTAACGAGATATATTACCAAAGACGAAGCTCATGGATTTAACCGGATATAATTCCAAAGATATAGCTCGGGTCTTTAAGCTTGGATACACATCAAATATCATGCATATTTAATCATATATTAACACATCTCATTCAACATATCACATTAGTAGTCATTTGCTACATTCGGATATAAGCTCCATATGAACACCATCATTTATATTTCGGTTCAAAAGTCATACATAAATATTACATATCCATTTCATCATTCAAGCTTAACCCATAGTGACCATTCGACTATAAGTCATATACATAAATTATTTATCACAAAACTTAATTCAAGTAGAACCAAAAGGTCACAATTCATCTAATATATATACATATCAAAGCATCATCAATTATATACTAAAGGTGACTACTCAAAACTTACCTCGGATATACTTGAACGGTTGCGGAAAGGCTACTAAATTACTTTCTCTTTTCCCCTATCCAACTTTGATCCTATTTGCTCTTGAGCTTAAATTCAAAAATTTTAAACTAGTCATTATTCTACTATTCAAGCATTACTTCAGGAATATAATATATATATTCGACTTTCACACATATAGATCATAGTAAGTTTATAAGAAAACATTAAGCCACTCATTAACAAATTTTTTTTATCAATGTTTACCACAAAATCACAAATTCACAATAAGCTGTCTTCCTGAGCAATAGTCACTAAATTATTTATAAATGGAGCTACGAAACTCCAAATCAATTGCCATAAAATTTACCTGAAAATAGACTCATATATCTTTTATCCATAAAATTTTAATAATTTTTAGTTTGGCCAATCAATACCAGATTTTTCTTAAAGTTCCCCTGTTTCACTGCTTGACTAATCTGACCACTCTTCACTACGAATCAAATTTCTCATTGTACAGAATTCAAAATATGTCCTCGTTTATTTAATTTGAAACTAAACTCATTAAGGAGTCTAAGCATATCAATTTTATCTTATGACCATTTTTGTACAATTTATAATGATTTTATAAAGACAGAACAGGGGATCTAGAAGTCATTTTGACTCTGTCCCACATCACTTCAAATATCTCATTATCGGAAATTCTTTTGCTTTCATAGTTTCTTTTATAAGAAACTAGACTCATTAAGCTTTAATTACATAATTTATTCAGCTTCTAACTCAACTCCCACAATTTATGGTGATTTTCCAAAATCACGTTACTGCTGCTGTCCCAAGCAGATTTATTTCCAATTTACTCTTTCACACATTCTTTGCATTCATATTATTTAAACATGTATATCACCAATCAATTTCATCACATATCTATAAATTCACTTAAGCATAATCTCAATACAATACATCGTGCTCAAATCATTATTCAAGTTCAAATTCGGCTAACACACATATAAATACTAGCAAATAAATATTAATATTGCATTTCACCATAATAGCCAATTGCCATTAAACAATTAAGCCACAATTCTTCAATTTTACCAAGCTTCAACTTAATTTATAACTATCTAAATCGTTTAAAACATTCAACATCAAAATTTCTTTGCATTTCATACTATAGCCGATTTTCCCACTTAGTATCTAGTGCACATATACACTCATCCAACTCATATTTTTCATTGACAACCTCCATAACTTCGATTTATTCACATCTTTATTCATGCTACATTCGGCCATCTATATTTCACATCATATTTCATGTTCATATTCGGTCATCTATACCCGTACTAATCATATAACTATTAAACCCCAAATTTAAACATAAGTATAACATTTTAACAAAATGGCCGAATACATCATGAAATTACCAAGACTCGCCATTTGCTATTTCACACACACTCACATCCAATCCTTTTTATTAAACACTCAAAATCAACCATCTTCATAGCTCATCACCAAAAATATCAAAATACCAACCAAGAAATATAACATCCATGGCCGAATATCATCTCCATCAAATAGCAAAATTTGAACCATGGCTAGGTAGATTTCAAACTAACAACTTAAGATATACATGAATTTCAAAGAATAATATCAAACATACCTCCATCTAGTTACATGCATGGCCGAACTTCTTACAAACTTTTCCTTTTTTTTTTCTTTCACTTGGTTTTTCGGCTATGAAGAACAAGGATGAGCAAACCTTGTCCTTACTTCATTTTGTTATTTTATTACCCTTTATTTTATGATATAAAATAGCATTATTAATGTGACATCCCTAATTTGACCCTAGTCGGAAAGTGGTGTCGGGACCACTAAACCGAGTCTTATAAGTAATTAAAAGTTATATTCTATGTTTATGATGTTAGTAAATGCATGTGTGAAAGTTGCATGCACTAATTTGATCATTTCTATGTGAATTTATTAAAATGGACTTATATGAAACATTGTTGAAAGGTGATAGGCTAATCTTACAATGGTCTAATAGTACATGCATGCAAAAGAATGGTTTTGCATGTCAATTTACCCAAAAAAAAGGAAGTGGCCGGCCATGGTAATGAAGATGGGCAAAAGAAAACATGTCTTAAACATGTTTTGCTAGTGGTGGATGTTAGAAATAATAAAATAAGAGCATGGGTAAAGAAATGAAAAAAAATGAGTGTGGATGCTTCCCCCCCCCCCTTGCTGTGTATGAGAGAAACAAAACAAAGAAAGAAAAAAAAAAAGTTGTTGTTCATCCTTTGGTTTTCTTGGCCGAATAGAAGAAAGGGAAGAAGGGGGAAGAGCTTGGGAAAAATCGGCTATGGTGGTTGCTAGACTAAGGTATGTTTGATGATATTCCATGAGATGCATGCATGTTTTAGTTGTTAGTTTAAGTTCTACCTAGCCATGGTTTGAATTTTTACTATTGATGGAGATGATATTCGCCATGGGTGTTGTCTTTTTTTGGTTGGTGTTTTGATGTTGTGGTGAAGAGAGCATGAATAGATGAAGAGTTCGGTAAATTGATATGGGGTAAAATGGGTCAAATGTTCATGTAAATGGTGTGTGAATTTTTAGTATAAAATTCTTGGTATGAGTATTAAAGATGGTACATGAATTCGGCCTTAGAAGAAAGTTTAGTATAGTATGGTTGTTGTTAAATGAAGTAGAGTCTAACAAGTGAGCTCATATGTGCATTAGTTGCTAGATGGAGAAGAATCGGCTAGCAAGTTGTGTGCTAAGGCCGAATATAATTTTGAAAAATCATTGAGTAATGTATGTGTTTGGAATTGATGAATTAAGAGTATGCTTAAATTGTGTTATGAACAATTAGATGTTAAATCAAGGTTGCTAAGCTAGCTATTAAGGTGAAGTGCAATTGTTAGTAATTGAGTACTAGTGTATATATGTGCATTAGCCGAGTTTTGGACTAGAAACAATATGGCATTTAGTCAATACAAGTAACCATATTGTAGAATGCATTAAGTGCACAATCGGCCCCAACATAGACATGTATATTTGGCCACCTAATTAAGCACATAGGTGGTGTTGAATTTGATCTTGCACATTCGGCCATATGGGTGTACACTTGTGATACTATCCTTGATTAGGATAGTTGGCAATAGGGTGATAGCCTAAGGTTGTGAACCGAATAGTTCAAAAGCATGGGGTAGAAGGATAAGAATTTGTCATGTGTATCCTATGAAATGAAATTTTAATGTTTAATACAAATATTTTACAAAGTGGTTGAATGGGTTAATTTAATTGTTTAAGCTCAAGATCCTAAAGGAGAGGCGTCCAACAAGGGGAAAACGAAGGTCATCGAGTAGCCGACTTGGAATTTATTTTACCCAACACAAGGTAAGTCATTAAGCATATATTTGGTGTTGATTTAAATGATCATAATATATATGCAAATGTGTTTAAATGAGTTGATGTGTAAATGGAAAGGTATGTGTATGGAATGATGCCATTGTTGAATGTATAAAGGCAGCAAAATGCATAAGGTATTGGTCTCGGCACTAAGTGTGCGGGTATAAATGGACACGGTGACAAGTTTGGCACTAAGTGTGCGGGTTTAAAATTGTACAGCACTAAGTGTGCGAGTTTGATTATATAGCACTAAGTGTACGAGCTGAATGTATATAGCACTAAGTGTGCGGATTCACTATATGCTCTTGCATTACAATTGGCACTGAGTGTGCGACATTATCGAGTTAATCCCGGACAGCGGATCGGGTAAGTACCTTGAGCTCATGACGAATAGGCAATATGTTCATGCTCGGGGTTGAGCTTGGTAAGCTTTAAATCTATGTGATGATTGCAATTGTATGATTGTGGTGAAAATGAGTTGGTGTGTGAAAATGCCTCAAATATCTTATTGTATAGAATTTGAAATGTGGATGTATGACTTGGTATGAGATTGAACCGAAAGGTCCGAGGAATTATGGTATAGTTTCGATATGGATGGAGTACCTAGCTTCGTTTATTGTTTCATGTTGTGATAACTTTATTAATGGGTGGTCGTTGAATGCTTATGACTTATCGAGTTATAAACTCACTCGGTGTTTTCTTGTCACCCATTTTAGGTCTCTTGGACTCAGATCGTTTTATGCGTTCGGAACCGTCGTTGAAGTCATCACACCGCTGGAAATCTTTGGTATTGTCTTCGTAGTTGAACTAGGAGAACGTTTGGCATGTATAGGCTATTTTGTTTTGTTGAATTGTGGGTTGTAAACTTTAAGCCATGCGAAAATGGCCTATGTGGTCGGTTGAGTGTGATTCTAAAACCTATAGTCACGAGCCTTAGAAACCTTAATTTTGATAAGGTGGCCATAGTTTGTATTATGTATGATGTAATAGTTGGCCATGGAAGAATTATGAAATAGTCATTGTTTGCTTTAGTAACAGATGCTGCCAGTAGTAGTGAGGTGAGATGGAAAAATCACTAAAAATAGTAGAAGTAGAATTAAATAGTGAGGTGAGATGGAAAAATCACTAAAAATAGTATAAGTAGAATTAAATAGTGAATAAACTATGAAATTGAACCTTGATGAATCTATTTTCATATGGACGAAACGAAACGACCATATGAGCAGTATACTGAGAGATATTAAAGTTCTCGTGAGACAGGGCCAGAATGGTTTCTGGATCCCCTGTCTCGACTTTGAAAATTTTCCATAAATTATCCAGAATGAATTAGAAGTCGTGCCTTATATGTGAAGATTCCCTTTTGAGTCTAGTTTCATTAGAAACAAACGGCATGAGCATTGAAGCTCTGTACGAGAAGATATCCAGGTCGTAATGCTCGAAGGTCAGTGTAGTCGACCCCTGTAACATGGGTGATTTTAACTAATAAACTGTACTAATTGGCTCGACCAAAAATTCTAGAAAAAAATTTGTAGATGGAACTATGAGTCTAGTTTCAGGGAAAATTTACAGAACTGATTTTCGAGTTCTGGAACTCGAGATATGATTTTTACGGTGGCAGGGACGCAGTTTGCCAGCTAGGCTGGAAATGTGAAAAATAGTCTGTGTGACACATGAGAGTTGGTCTGAGAACCCCTCGTGTCCGACTCCGGCGACGGTATCGGGGATGGGGTGTTACAATTAATTGCACCATACTTAAGTTATATTATAAAATGCACATATTGCTTATCATTCCCATCATGGCTGGTGACTATAACTAAAGTGGGAAGTTTGACATGCAAATCCTCCTATTTTGCACTACAATTTATTTGGCCACTACAAATTAACCTATCACATTTTCAAGAATTTTCACATAAGTCCTATTTCATAATTTCACTCACAAATGACAAAATCAAAGCATGAAATTTTCACACATGCACTTTCACATATAATAAGCACAGAATATAACATCTAATTATTTTTTTGTGACTCGATTTTGTGGTCTCGAAACCAACTTTTCAACTAGGGCCAAATTAGGGCTGTCACACATGTCCTCAGGCCGTATAACTTTCTCACTATGACGTCATCACGCAAAATGAACCACACGGCCAAGCCACACACCCGTACGATAGGCCCTGCCCTCCACACAGTTGAGACACGTGGTCGTGTCTCTAATTGTGTGACTAACACTTAGGCTATTTTTCAAGCCTTTGTGTTACCCTTAATTTCCACAATTCATTACATATATTAAGGACACATATCATGGCATCATTTTAATGCTTTAACCTCCTTCATTAAGATATATTCTTAACCTTAACATGTCATTATTCATGTATTTCGTATACTCGTGCAATATTAAGTCTAGATGCAAACATCCATGACCATTAATCTTACTATTGCACCACCTTTACTAATAGTCTAGAATTATTCACTTATCATTTGTGTCATTAGACCTTGAGCATTCAAGTTCAATCAACATCATCATTTTTTTTCTATATCATGCATTTTCTCATAGCAATGACTGGTTCGATTGGTCACAAAGCATTCATCATACACACATGTTATACACCAACATGCACTTTCAACAAGCATATCCACATCACAAACATTAGGACTTAACATGGATAAATAGGCTTACAAGCCATAATCATTATAAGCCACATCTCATGGCTATATACAATGAATCATTATAAACCAATACATTAGGCTACTCATAACAACATCTATCATAAAACTAAGTCCCTATACATGCCACTCACTTTGAATCGCTAGCATATATATATTAATATTCCAAAGATGATGTCTCGATAGTGTGATGATGTCTCGATAGTGTGATGCTGCCTCCGACGATCTCTAATCCTGAGCCGACCTGAAAACACTAAGTAAATGGAAAGGAGGGAGTAAGCTTTACGCTTAGTAAGCTCACATGAAATATAATAAGAAATGTGATAACGTGCTATTTTTAATTTCTTTCTATTTATTCAAAGTCTAGTCAAGTTGATTTCCTAAGTCACGATCACTAAATTATTCGTATCCGGAGTTTCGGGGCTTCGAATTGAGAACTGTTAATTTTCTCTAAAACTAGACTCACATATCTTTTTACCATAAAATTTTAGAATTTTTGGTCTAGCCAATTAGTACAGTTTATTCCTTAAATTTACCCTTTGTTTCGCTGTCTGACAGTTCTAACCTCTCTTCACTATGAATTAATTATATCATAGAACGGGACTCAGATAACACTTCTGTCTATTTTCCTTGAAAATAGACTCATTAAGTATTTTAAGCATATAAATTATAACCCATAATCATTTTTGTAAAATTTTTAATGATTTTCCAAAGTTAAGACAGGGGAGTCCGAGATCACTCTGACCCTATTTAACAAAAATTTGTATATCTCAACATATGAGATTCCTTTGCTTACACTGTTTCCTCTATCTGAAATTAGATTTGATAAGCTTTAATTTCATATTTTACTCAGCCTCTAACTCAATTTCCACTATTTTTGGTGGATTTTCAAATTCAGACCACTACTATTGTACTAATCTGTCTTAGTGCAACATAATGATAACCGTCACAAATTTGTCATAGAAATTATTCTCATAAATATCACTCATTCATTTACACTCTTATCACTAGTCCATTTCATTTCACATGGAAAACACATGCTCATGGGTTTCGAGTACGTACCTATGCTATCTCTTAGCACAACCACTCATCCAAGCATGACAATCATATACATCATACTAGTATCATCTAAGCATAAATGAGTTTATCATTTCCAGTATTTCCATTCCATTTCCCATATTAATTCTCGTTGAATTCCTCAGAATCTTGATGGATATCACATTTATCGTCAAGTCATGCAAGTGATCATTTCAAGTACGCACTACCGCGAACCTTACTCATTACGGCGGGATTACCAGTCCAGGCTAAATCCCCCGTATCATAACTCACAGAGTGTTGTCGGGATTACCAGTCTAGGCTAAATCCCTTACAATGACATACACTCTCATAAGCTCGGATCTGAATCACTAGTCCAGGCTAAATTTAGTCCTTAAACGGATTATCCGTCTGGGCTAAACCCTTTTCTGCAACACATGTAAGATCTCATGTTATGTAAACAATGATTTATCCATCGAATATCCCTTTTTATTCAACGGGAATTTTCTCTTTTCATCAAGTATATCAATATGCATAGATGATCATGCAATGTACATTCAATTCAACATATTTTCATGTTTATTTGGGCATTAGTCCATACAATAAAAATAACATATCACCTAGTTTTCATACAAACTTATTTATTTCATTTAAAATGTCAATTTCCATCAAATGTCCATTAACGTCAAATTCAATACAATCATAGCAAGATATATTTCATGTATAACAATAATAACATGAATAATATGCTTATTAAATCACGCGAACTTACATCGAATACGGAAACGACAAAATTTCCATTTTAGTTCAAAACTTGTATTTTCTCGATTTAAGTCTGAATCTCGATTTCCTTGATCTATCATTTCAAAAATAGCCTATTTAGGACTCATATTATTCAAATGGACCCAAAATCATTTTTTGGAAAAATTACATTTTTGCCCCTAAATTTTGTCGAAATTACACTTTTGCCCCTAGGCTCGTAAAATAATTTTTATTCAATTTTATCATTCTATAGGCCTATTTGAACCACTTTCATTACTATAGAAAACTACAATTCTCATCATAACACCCTTTTATACCATTTCTACATCTTTTACAAAACGGTCATTTTGGACGTTTTCGTCGAAAATCGCTTAGTAAAAGTCATTTATTTAACACCCAACACTCATTTTCTACCATTATACATCAAAATAAAAGCATGTCACTCATGGGTAAATTTTTAAACATAAACCCTAGCTCAAAATAATGGTAGAAATGAGTAGATCATGTTACTAGGACTTCAAAAATGTAAAGAATATTAAAAACGGGGCTTGGGATCACTTACAAATGAGCTTGGAAGCTTGAACCAAACCCTAGCTATGGTGTCCATGGTAGTTTTGGTTGGATGGAGAAGATGATAGCCAATTTTGGCTTATTTTCCCTTTTTAATTTTTTTAATTATTAGATTACCAAAACGCCCCTAACTTAAAAATATTTCACCCATTTCATGTCTATTTTTGTCCAAAAATTAACCAATGGTCTAATTACCATTTAAGGACCTCCAATTTAAAAACTCATAACAATTGGACACTTCTAACATGTGGAACTCAACTTTTGCACTTTTTACAATTTAGTCCTTTTGACCAAATTGAGTGCCCAAACGTCAAAAGTTTCAAACAAAATTTTCACAAAATCATTCCGTGAAATCATAGACCATAAAAATATAATAAAAATAAATTTTCTTATATCGAATTTGTGGTCTCAAAACCACTGTTCCGATTAGGCCCTAATTCAAGATGTTATAGGGTGGCGGTTGATGCATTGGTTAAGGGCATCTCTATGGCTCGCTCGTTTAATTTTGATCATGTTATTTTCAGGTCTGACTATGCTAGTATTGTTAATCGCCTCTGCAAATACCACGTTGACATTATAATTTTGGGCCATCGTATTGTTAAGATTAGAGGCATGATTTATCTTTTCTCCGAGGCTAAGGTTAGGTGGATTAGCCATGATAAAAATAGAGTTGTTGATAAACTTTGCAGTATGGTGATGAAAAACTCTTGTAACTTGTCATTCAAATTGGAGTGTCCTAGTGATATCCATCAACTTGTAATTCTTGATTCATTTTAATTGAGATAATGACCTTCAGGCCTATTTCTAGGAAAAAAAAAAACAGGATAGTTTACCTTAAAATTAAAATTTACAAAATAATTTAAGACATAGCTTTGGTTAGTGACAAAGCTAATGTTTTATTGAAGTAAATAACACAAATTTAAATCCAACAACATATAGTTTTTATTGGATTTTAAAAAAATAAAAAGACTAAAATAAACTTTAATAATATAAGTTATTTTAATTACGAAAGGATATTCTAGTAATTTTTCTAATCGAGTTAGTATTTGATTGACTCATGACACTCACTTCGGTAGAGGCTTAAATAATAGTATAAAAATACAATTGATAGAGTTAATAAAATGTGCATAATAAAATTAAAATGTACAAAATAACTTAAAATAAAACTTTGGTTTAGTGATAAAATTAATGTTTTATTGAAATAAATAGTATGAGTTCAAATCCAATAATATACCGCTTTTTATTATTTTTAAAAAATAAAAGATTAAATACCCTAAAATAATATAACTTATTTTAAGTATAAAATAATTTTTTCTTAATACTCATAACACCAAATTAATTAAAGGCTTAAATAATAGTAATAATATATACATATAATTGATGAAGGTAGTAAAGTGTTCATAATAAAATTAAATTATACAAAATAATTTAAGATAAATATTTGGTTTAGTGATAAAGTTAATACTTTATGTTTTATTGATAATTTTTATTAATTTTTAAATAAAAACTAAAAATACTTTTCAACTATATTCTTTATTTCAATTGAAGAAATTATTATAATTTCTCTAATCAAATTAGTATATTAATTCGTATATATAAAATTATGCAATGAGACAAAGTGCATTATCGAAAAAAAAGAGTGCATTAAATTTAAAATCGAAAGAAAAACCAGCCGGAACCGAAAGGCATTGACTATTGGGTCAAGTCATGGCTGAAGGACTCGAAAGGAATTGAGGCTACAAAGACAGCCCAGAAACCATTTGATGGAACAATTTGTATTCCAGAAAAGGAAGAGGGGGAAAAATGCAGATCTGGCGGTGGCTATGTTTAAAACACAGTTTCCCCGTTTGTTTTGCTGCCGTCTCCTTTTTTCTTTTGCTTGTTTCTTCTTCTAAATCTCCTCTCGGTATCCACCCATTAGGTATCCAATTTCCAAACTCATTTCACCATTTTGTTATTATTAATTTAATTGAATTTGTTAATAAATGAATAGATGCCAAGTATTTTGCTGCGGAGGTTATCAAGTGTAAGGATGGGTTCAAATCATTTACCAGAGACCGTCTTAACGATAACTTCTGTGACTGCCTTGACGGCACCGATGAGCCTGGTATTCTCTTCTACTGTAATCGAATCTATTCTTTTACTGTTAATTCAGCTTCTAGGCTTTGACCCCTTGTTCCCCTCCATCCCTACATTTGTAATTGCTTCTGAATGTCATATGTTTTAAACAAAATCCTATTGAGTGGGCATGTGGCCTTTAAAGATTAGTTCAAAGGCGAAACTTATATCAAGTCCAGTCTATATTTTATGTTAACTGATCTGCAATAACCGTGTATGCAAACTTGTAAATATATGTATCATTTTGGTCTGAAACTGTAGGTCCATGAACAATTCTGTAACTAGTATTTCCCGTAGTTATTTTTTGCTGTTTCTCTTTCAAATGGTGCAGAAAGCTTGCTGAAAATTTATGGGTTTTCAGGTTCATAATTTGAGTCGATCTTTTATCAACTGGTGTACTAAATATATTATCTTTGCGGTATAATTAAAATTTCATCATTTTTGGACTTGATATAAAATACTTCCTACATTCCTTTTCTTTTCTAATATTTTATTTTGACTTGCTTAGTCCATTGGCTGCCTTTTATTGTTTGTGCAGGGACTTCAGCTTGCCCAGCAGGCAAATTTTATTGTAGGAATGTAGGAAGTATACCTCAGTTCATTTTTTCTTCTCGAGTTAATGATCATTTTTGTGGTGAGTATTATTTGAACCTGTTATTTTTCTTTTATCTTTGTTTAAGATCTTACAACTTAATGTTGCAGTAGTTGCTTTTATTAAACATGGATTGATTTTTCAAGAAGGAAACTAGCAATGGTTCAGGAAATGTTTCTTTTTCCATGGACTAGGGTATCTAAGGGTCTTCATAATGAGAGAGGTTTTTTTTTGGGGTGTTCCATGGTGGTGTATGCTGCCGTAATAGTTAGTAATCTAATGTGGCAAAGAAAGAATACCTAGGATTGCATCTTTGCATGCCTTTTATTCTCATTCTTTTTTATTTCCTATAAAGGACTGATTTTGCCACTGAAAACTGGTTTCTAACTCCATGCCCTTTGTTATTAAAGCATTAGACCACTATCTAGTCTTATTGCCTCACAACATATTTAAGGTCTTCATTCCTTCAAACTTTTGTCATTTTCATGGTTTGGTTTTGCGTGTTAGATTTTGAACTAAGTGTTGTGTTGAATTCTATGATTTTGAGCCTAATATAAATCATCGTTGGCGAGAATTGCCCCTTTTTTTTTTTTTTAAATATATGCTTCATCTTTCAGATTGTTGTGATGGAAGTGATGAGTATGATGGTAGCATCCTGTGTCCCAACACATGTATCATGGGTGGTAATGTCGAGTACAAAACTGAAGATTATGTTTCTACAACTAGTCATCTGCACTCTACTAAATTGAAGGAAATGAAAATTGGAATTAAATTAGAAGACTTGATTCAGACTCTTGCAGGTATTGAACGTAACTTATGACACTACTTTGGCCATGAATGGGTTGTTTGCCTAATAATTCTCACTTCAAATGGTTGTTTGTTAAGTTCATGGGTTATGGATAGGGCTAAGAGTCACTGGGCTATTCCCAGGAAAACCTGCTTTGATTGATAAAGCTTTAGTCCTTTTCAATTCCTACCTCGTGAAGAACTTATGATTAATAAGATATGGAACTCACAAAAAGGCACTCCTAATCTTGAACTCGTTAGATAGATTCTTAAACCTCTATAAATTGAAATGATTTTTGTATTATTTTATTATTTAGAATTGGTCCCTTAAATAGATTTTACGCAAGGTTCTGTTCTTATAGATTAAGAAACTGAAATTAACTTGGAGAATAAGAAACTATAATTAAAGAAACTAAAATTTACTTTTAATTGCCATAAAATACTTCCTAAATAAGTTATTCTAATTAGGAATGTCACTAAAATAAAGTTATTTCTCTTCTTTCCATCTTTGGTGCTTTTCACAAAGACATTTGACATCCAATATTACTTGTCTTGGAAAAAGTACTTGTCCTCTAGCTCGAGATTGCATAGTTTGTTCATTTGTTTGCCTGTTATCACAAGGAAGATTGCAAGGATATTTCAATTTTTCTACTCTCGTCTTGGTTTTGTACAACATTGTTAGGATCCTTTATCTCTAACCAAAATAATTTTTTTTTCTATTGGTGCCCGAATTAGTATGTTTAGTCAGAATTGTAGCAAAGAATCCTTTTCTCTTTGTTCACCTATCTTTTCATGAGTTAACTTTTTAATAAAAGGAAGGGTTGCAGTATTTAGAGTTAAACCTATTACCCACCCATCATTCTTGGAGTTGTTTTAAGCAACAAAAAGGGGAAATGTTGTTGCTATGTTGATGCCTTTAGTATTCAAGTCCGTCTGTTAGTGTTCTCTTAACATGCTTGTCATTCTTGCTAGTTGTTTCTTCTCAAAGACCCATGATAAATTCATTGCCTGAACAAGGTATGGAGGATTTTGCATCAACGAATCAAGCCTAAGTCCATTAATGATATGTATTAAGTAGAACTCTAGATATTTAGCATAGTTTAGGTTTTTTATTATTTAAAAGAGTTATATTTAATTATTAGAAATATATTGTAAATAAAACTCTTCAATTATGATTTGTTAAGATAGTTTATTTAAGAGTTATTTTCATTAGAAGTTTTAGAGTTGAATTTTGATTGGTTTATTAGATAGATTAATTTACTTAGAATTGGATAGGACTTTGGCTTATAAATATTTGACTTGGTTAGTCATTGTAAAGCATGGAGATTTTAGTTTAATAAATTTAATTTGTGAGCCTTTCTTTTCAAGGTTGAGTGATTCGCATTGTTTGTTTTCCCATTACCCATATTACTAAGTACAAGTTATTTAGGCATGTGTTAGGGAGTTATCCAATTATCGTTGTTGTTAGTCACTAGTTGATTAGGGTGGTGTAGGAAAAAAAATAATCAATTATCATTGGTGCTAGTCATAAGTTGATTAGAGATGGTAAATTTATAAAAAAAAGTTGATTAGAGTTGATATAAGATACTATCTTCTTGTTTTATATAAAAAAACATGTTTTCTTGCCATCTTAGGTTTCGTACTAGTTAATCTTGCATAAAACAAGTTGATGGTCCACTCACACTATATTAGCATGTGGCAACAGCCCTTGAAATTGATGTTTATACTCAATTGTTTTAGCCCATTTCAACTTGTTCTAGGGTTACTGTGTAATGGTGGGCCAAATCTCAAAGTGCAATATCCCTCAAATTTCATCCATGTGAGATTTGGATTCTCTAGCTCTCTCTAATCATAATCGTATGAAGAGCCACCAAACTAACCTTGCCTATTTATGTTGCTCGCTGGTTGAAAAAAAAATCTCATATTGATGTAACCAAATCAACAACTTCTCTAACCCATCAGAGGCGGGAACCCATATTTGTGTACTACAATACCATTTTGGACCTTTCCAATGGTTTTGGTTGATTGTTCGATCTATGACAATGGCTTCCATTATTGGTTATTGTTGTCAATATGCCCATTAGACTCCTTTTTGTGGTTTTAGTTGAAGCTAATAAATTCTTGCAATTGTAGTGATAGTTGTTGCATTTGATTATTCAATTTGGACTCCATCTCTATGGTGCTTGTGGCTATTTGTGACTAAAATTTTATTAATCTTGCTTAAAAAAAGCCCTCAACTCATTGGCATTGGAATCACCCATGGTGTTTAGTTTTGGTACCAAGTTTTAAAGATCTCGTGTTATGGATTTGGCATGGTTTTAGAATTGGATATGTGGCTCAGTGGTTGAAATAGTTAGGCCATTGGTTTTTTTCAGTTTCTATTAAAAAAATTATTAAATAATTCATAAAAAATTTAAAAAAATAAAAAAAATATTAAAAAAATATAAAACACGATTCAACAGTTGGCTAACTGGCTTTTTATTTTGTTTAGAGTAGTTTGTTGTCCAACTAGTTTAACTGATGGGCATCGAAACCACTAAAAATAATTGCTACAATAAAATAACTCTAAACAATAGTAAAGAGTAGAGAGTAGTATGGTCCAATTCATAAGGATTAAATATTATAATCAACTTTCGTGTTTCTTGTGAACAGAATTTTGGTCGATTCGATAATCGTGGAAATAGTTGTGTCCACGACTCTAAACAGACTTGCTGAAATATAAATTAAATAAATTAAGGGACTTGGAAACGTTTAAAAATTAAATAATTGAGATAGCAGAATAAGCAATTAAAGAAATTGAAAGTAAAAGTAAGTTAGAAAATGAATTTGAATTTTGCAAACAAAATTATAAAGCCTTAGCTCCAGACTTGGTGAAGTTCGGTCTCTGAATCAATATTTGAAAATGAGTTTTTTCCTCTAAAAAATAAGTCGGTTATAGCGGCTAAGAACGTTCTAACAACAAATTTTTCCTCTCGTAGTTGATTTTAGTAAGCCCTGCAAACCAACTTTTACCGATTATCTAATCGCGATACACGCGTTCGCGATTCAAGACTTCGGTAGCCTTGCTTTTTAAAGAACCTAACTCAGATTAACAGGCTCAACCGCGTAGGAAGTTTAAATCTGATTATTTTCTCCCTTGATGAGAATCTCACTAGTATGACCTCGCCAGGATATGTCAATTTGTCAACGGGAATCTGAATACAACACGATTGACTCGTCTTTCCAACTGTACGCTAAAACGACTCTAACTCAATGTGCACTTTGTGTTAAAATTGAGTTAACTTTAATGGATGAATTTGTCAATCTCGATATTCCGAAGAGATGATAAATACCGTTATGATAGATTTTTAGTGCGGATACATTTCTCACAATTCTTGATCGGAAAGAATATCAGTCTAAAGCTAAGTAGAGATTTAGTGAAGCATGAAATTAATCATACTTTTGTTGGTTTATGAAAATGGTTTAAATAGAAATGGTGATAGATGAAAAGGGAAGAGACTTTAAAAATAATTGAACAATTTTATAAAGAAATAAGAAAATGGAAATGGAATGACAGTATACGCATGAAATTGGAAGGGAAAAAAATAATTTTATTCAATTTCAAGTGAATTCAAATTTAACCTTTTCAATTGTTCATGTTCCAATTGTATTCTTTTCTGTTTGTTTTTTGCATTAAAGTATCTGAATTTTATTCTTGAGAAGATTTAAATATAAAATTCATCAATTAGCAGGAATTAATTTAAGAACAAGTTGATTTGAGCATGTAAAATATGCAAAATGAATATGCTATTATTAACCGTTTTGTCCGAATTGATGTATCAACCAATTCTTAGTCCAATTGGTTCGATTGATTGGTCCTTTTCGGTTTCAACAACTATGGGATCATGTCATCAAGGGATTCATAGAAAAAGCTATTTTGATTGATGAAGCTTTAGCCTTGTTTTGGTTCCTACCTCATGAATAATCCATGATTAATATTACATGTAACTTGTCAAAGGGAGTTGTTAACCTTAGATTTGTTGGAAAGAGTCTTAAATTTCAGAATAATTTTTATCTTATTTTTTTTACTAGAATTCTCCCTTAAATTGAGGTTACATAGGATTTTATTTTGTAGACTAAAAAATTATAGTTAACGAAATTAAATTTAAATATTTTAGTTATAAAAATTGCTTCCTTAATAAATTATTCTAATTAAGAACATTGTAAAAATAAAGTTATTTATCTTTCCATTTACTTTTAAGTTTGGTCATTTAAGGCATTCATAACAATGTTCCAATTTCTTGTACCAACTCTTCATTCCTACCCTTATGCGTACTTGTGTCATGGATCGCGAATCAAAGTTCGTGATAAATGCGCACAGAACGTCTCATGGATGTCAATTGATTAAATGGACATCGTTTTACTCACTTGAACTAGTTCGATTTGTAGAACATGTAGAGAAACCCATTTACTTGAAATATTGGTGAAATAGTGAAGCACTTGAGGAAAATTAAAGTTGCCATGATAAATATGGAAACTAAGTTTAGAAGATTTGTATTTTTAGAAGATTTGTTTTTGTAATATTAGGGAATCGTGTAAATCATTTAAGAATCTCAATTGTAGATTGACTTTAATCTCGACCGTTGATGTAAAGTAAACTGTATCGTTGAATTTGGTGGGCTCAACTATAAATAGAGGCCTTCCTCTCTTTTGTAATCATCCCATTGTACTTTATTCAGAGTTAGTGAAAATATTTTGAGAGTATTTACTTAAACACCTTATTAGTGTTGCTTTCTTATGAATTTTCTGTTTGATTTGTTCTTTTTAATCTTGAAGTTGTTTTGTTTTATTTTCGGTGCTTTGAATAATTTCTACTATGCGTTCACTTTTCGAGTACTAAGCTGATTTAGGCGGATTTGAAATAAAGAAATTGTCTAAGGCTGCACGGATTGTGAAATTAAAATTTTACCCTCGTGACACTTTATAGTGTTATAGTCTCGAGCTACTAGATGATTTGTAAGAAAATTGTTTTTCTTAGTGGGGCTTTTCCTCTTGTCTTTTTTTTTTTTTTCGCATGAATGACTTATATTGAACAAGTGGAACTTGTAAAAGGGAATATCAAATCTTAGACTTTTAAGAGAGAATCTTAAACCTCTGAATATTGGAATAAACTCTGAGTTAATTTTGTTGTTATCAATTAACCTCTCAAATAAAGGTTACATAGGTTTATTTCTTTGTTTAAAAGACTTATAAGCTAAGTTTAAAGCAAGGGCTCTAAATAAACTCTTAATATCTATATCGAAGGGTTTCAAAAAGCGGTACAATAGTCGCTATTTCGCGGTAGCACCATTATCCACCACAACTGGTCTCTTCAATAACGATGTAAAAATATTTTACACCATTATCGACCAATAGTGACCGTAAAAAAAGTGGGAATAACGGTGTGCTGTATGCATTAAATTACCATTCCTTAGGAGGAAAATGAAAACTATACACAACAAAGAGAGTGAAAACTATCAGAAAATAGTTTTTAAGAGTAAGAAATGAACATGCACTCATCAATTCAACACATTAGAACATGAATTGAGTCACTCTTAAGGTTTTTCTTATTTTCGAAACATGTCGGGTATGGGTGAGAATGGGTTAAAGACAAAAATAGTTGAGATTGTATTTTATAAGAGTTAGCTATTGAGAAGAGACTTAAGAGCAGAAAGTTTAGAGTTTTTTATTAAACTCTAATATAACAAAGGGAGTGAGGGAGGGAGAGAGGAAAACTAAAGTAGAGGCCCAAGAGTAGAGAAAGAGACGAGTTTTATGAATTAATTTAATTTAATAGCTTATATGTTTCTTTTTATTTTGGAATGTGGAAAGTCATTAATAGCATTTCACATAATAAGAGAAAGATAAAGGTTAAATACAAAGTTGTGATTTAATTATAACTGTTCAAGCTTGTTTTAATGTCATGGGTCGCGAATCAAAGTTCTTGGCTAAAGCTCATAAAGTCGCCTAATGAGATCAATTGTTAAATAAAGCTCATTTAACTCACTTAAACTGGTTCGATTCATGGAACACATAAAGAAGACTATCTACTTGAAGCTTAGAGTTACCATGGTGAATGTTTGTTCTCTTGAGGGATAAAAGTATATAGTATTTAAATTCCTTAGGACTCTCAGCTTTTAGATAGATTTTGATCTCAATTGTTAATGTAATTTAAAATGTACTGTTAGATCTAGGGGAGCTCAACAATAAATAAAGGTTTTTCCCTCAGTTGTACTCATCTATTGAGTGATCGAATATTCATTGGCATTGCTTAAGACCATTGACATACAAAACATTTTCAATAAAGATTAAGAGTTTTTATACATAGAGTCGATTATTTCTATTTGTCTTTTGGAATTGTCACCAAATGTAACTTTTTTTCCATTTTTTAACTTCAATTTGATAAAATGACTATTGTCACCGGTCATATGTCTTAAGCATCCATTATTAAGGGACCATAAGTTTGTACTTGCGTTGTTCACCTTGAAGCAACAAGGGAGGGGGAGAATGTCACGAGCCTCGGTTCAAAGTCCGTGACCATTGCGATAAAAGTGTTTTATGGAGATTTACATATTAAATGAGGCTCATTTGACCCATAGGAACTTACCTAATTCGAAGAATAAGTGACGAAGTCCATCCACTTAAAGTGGCCCAGCGAAGCAGTTATGGGAAAGTAGGGCTACCTTGGTAAACAACGAAACTAATCTTAGAAGATTTTATAATCTAATAAGATTTGATTTTGTAATTTTGGAGATTGTGTAAATCCCTTAATTGCAGATAAACTTCAATTTCGTTCATTGATGTAACTCAATCTATACTGTCAATTTTGGGAAGCTCAACTATAAATAGAGTTTCCCTACTCCTTTGTAATAATCTATTGTATCTATTATATTGTATTCTTTGAGTTAAAGAATATATTAAGAGCATTTATTAAAACACCTTGTATGCATTGTTTTTCTGTGGCTATTATGCTCTTTCGAGTTTTTTTAAAGATTATTTTTGCAATATTTCGGTGCCTTAAAGGAATTTTGCAAGAATCTTCACTTTGCAAGAGTAAGGTTGGCTTCAGCACATTTGAAGTGAAAAAATTGTTTAATGTTGCACGGATTGTGAGAAGAAAGATTTAGTTTTGTGACACATGCACATACCAAATTCACACACTCTTGCTTCAATTTTATTCTATGCATCCACGCAAGCTAATACCATGATCATATAATTTATGTACAACAAAAAAATTGAGACAAATAATTAAAATCACAAGATAAATAAAATTCTACACCCTTGCCCCCTAGACGACTAAGGGCATTTTTGTGTCATTTTGAGCTTTTTCATTTTTTCTTTTGTTGAAGGCTATGTTAATAGAAGATCAAGCAAGCTTCAGCTTTGAATTAGATTCTTCTTTACGAATGAGCATTTTTAACTTTGGTTCTTGTTCATCTTTTATTGATTGAATGTTAGAATGGTTGCTTGCATTTTGAACTTATCTTGTTTTAAATTTCTTGACGGTTGATTATGATGCTAATTGTTAATCTAAGTTGATATGCATTATCTTGGTTAATTGCTTGTTCAATTATATCAAATTGCTTAGTATATTAGAATTGACGCTTCTAGTGGAAGATTTAGATTGAGTGGAGATTCTATTGTGTAAATTTTGGTATAATTCTGTTGAATAGTGAAATCGAGAGGTGATTTATTAACTAGGTGAGATCGGTAGGAGATCTTAGGTGGTAATTTTTATATTAGGATGAGATCGAGAGGAAGTTTCTACTTAAGAGTGTTAATCAATGTAATCGGGACATGCATGTAGTTTTGTAAATAATTAATTGACCAATTGACTATTGTCTTGATTATTTGCCTAGTCTAAGATAAGAAAGAGGGAGTCTAGGTTTGTTTCTTTAATTGGTAAGATAGATTAGTTGTTTAATGATTCCTAATCAAATTGCAATAATGATCCTTAAACCAATTAGACTAGTAATTGCCTTGTAGTTTAATCGATTAGCACTGTTTTCTCAGCAATTCCCTTGGAAGAACAATCCTTGGAGTATTTCCCTAAATGTTTCATTGTATAACTATCTTACAAATTGACACCGTTATGCTTGCAGTAACACTGTGCCTACACTGTTGATAATATTGATTGGATTTGTTGCATTCTGTGTGTATGGGCCAGTCAATTGACTATTACCCAAAATTTTCAGAATTTCAATCTTTTCTCCATACTCTTTTTCCGCTTTCTTTTCTTTTAATTCTTCTCATGTCACAATGGTTTACCTCCATTCGGGTAGATTGGTAATAATCTACCTCAATTTGGTCAAATTAGTGGTTGGTTGGTCGTCCCCTTATCTTTGCTTCCTCTTTTTCCTTTAATTCTCCAATCGCACTTTGTTCTGTTTAAAAGAAGAAAAAAGTTTTTTTGTTCTTTTTCTTTTTTAAAACTTTAATTTATAGAACTACAATAAATTTTTTCATATTTTATTAATTTAGAAAACTAATAAAATAATTTTATTTTATTTTTCAATTTTCTTAATTTTGAAACTAAAGATTTGAGAGGAAGAATGTTTTTAATTTTCCATATTTGTAATCATTTTAGAAAGGAGAAAAAATGTAAAATCAGGTGGCATATTTAGAAGTGGTGCATTCTTATTGTCTTATGAAAAGCAAAGTTTGATACATAATTGTTAATTTTCAAACTTTGGTTGTCAATTCTTCAAATTTATTATAGTTGAGGTAGTAAACTAGACAATGAATAAACGGACACACATATGTACATATGCATGACATGGTAAAAAACAACCAGTAAGACAAGAGTATTAACGAGATTTTTCATTTGCTTAATGAATGCCAAATGTGTAATTAATGCAGTATATATAGCACCTTCATGAATCTTCCTTTCCTTACGTACTTGTATTTAGATGGTGAAAATTAAGAATGAGTCCAACATAGAAGTAGTGTGCTTATAAATCTCGTTCATTGTGCTTGTATTTGTTTATGTGATTTGCTTTTCTCATTTTAAATGACAAAGTTGGACCTGATGAATCTAGGGTTGAAGATGATAACAGTAGCAGAGGTGGCTCTTGGTTGTGTTCTGGTGGTTAAATGGATATTTCATAAGCGTGTCAAGTCTAAGAAAAGACATCATAGATGAAGGAATCTACCGTTAGCTTGGTAATAATACTCTAGAATATCCTTGTCCTCTAATTTTCACTTTTTACATTTTAATATATAGGGGAAGGATCCACTTATTTCATAATAAAACTCAAGTGATTTTATACCATTTTATAATTTTTATACTATTAATATTTTAATGATCCAATCGTTATATTTCATATTTCATTCATGTAGATCATATATCTAATTGGAGTAAATTAAAATATTTAATTATTTATTTTATGTATAAAAAGTTTAATCATTAAATATATATTAATATAGACACTATTTTAGATTAATATGATAAAGATACCGATCGATTAAAAAATTACATGCATGATTAGTTTAAATATATTGATAACTTCAACGGTTGGATTGTTAAAATATTAATTATGGAAAAATTATAAAAATATGTTAAATTATTTTAATTTTATACCGGTAGATGTGAATCTTTATATATAGGAAATGTACTTGATTATGGTTGAGGAAGGATTAGAGACGCTGTCTCTTTTTGTTTCTAACATAACTATTGTAATTCACCCAACGTAAAGGATTGAGATTACATGTTTGAAGTTGCTGCGGTAATTGCCTACAACTTGCCAGCTGCGATTGTAATCACATTTCGAATCGACCGTTTATCTATTTCTAAGTTAAATCGTATGTTATCTTTGTAATTTTCTTGTAGAAATGTGACTTTTTGTTTATTTCCTCTCCTGGAATACGTTCGACAATCAACATTGTATTAAGTAAAGCTGCCAGAAAAGTTAGTGGAGAAAAGGTGGAGTCACATTTCCAATTGTTTTTGACGCTGAACTTGATACCAAATACATTTTGGTCGAAAGCAAAATCATATATATATATATATTATCCTTTTTCATTTTCAACTCACCATATGTTAATTGCAAAACCTTCTTCGAAATAGCATTTAAATAGCATTTGTAGTCCTCAACCCGATGATTGAATAAAAAGCAAAGTATATAGGTATTTAATTCAGGTTTAAGAGTATGAAAGCGTGTGAAAAATGAAAAGCTCTTTTACTTTTTTGAAAATATCAATCAAACCCTTTGGTGAAAATTGTGTCCATAATTAGGTAAGCAAAATTTAATTTGATTTGAAAAATCGAAAAAAATTTAAATTTTGAGTTAATCAAATCGAGTTATTCGAATTATTCAAGTCAACTTGAATAAGAAATTTCGAATTTTGAGTTTGAGTCAAGTTAAATTTTTACAATTTGAATAACTTGAAGAATTTGAATAACGGATTAGTATAAATACAATTTTGGTCTCTGTCAATTTTGAAAATAAGCAAATTGGTCTCTTTTAACAAAATTACAAAAAATCAAAGTAATTTTCAAAATTTGAAAATAATTTTAAAATTCAAAATATTTATAGAAGTTTTAAAATTTATATTTTAAAAAATTAAAATTTTAAAAATAAAAATATAAAAATAAAAATAATAATTTTGGAATCTAAAAATTCATTAATGGTTCAAGTTTATCATATTAAAATATCTTATTTTTTAATTATTTTGCTTGAAAGAAGTTTTCTAATATATATTGTTTCAAATTTTGAGTTCTAACATGAAAATAGTTGTATTGTACAAGATTTTAATTTAACATTATCAATTTTTCTAATTTAACTTAAACGGTTTAACTCGATTCAATCGAACGCTCACTCTTAATTTGAGTTATCTGAATATCGAAATAAAAAATGATAAAACTACGTTGTTTTGATAAATATTTACATTTTTTAAAGTTAAAAGTCAAAACTATCAAGTTAAAAGGCCAAACTACGTTATTTTGATAAATGTTTACCCATTAGTCTTACTTTCCTTCTCGAATCGCCTCACTCTCCTTTTTTTCTTTACTCAAAATTAATCTAAAAGCTTGTACTTCGTCTACTTGTAAACTAATTGGTCCATGTAAATGGAATATTGAGTATAAATAATAAGATTTGTTAATTCGACTTGACTCGACTCAATTCGAAAAAAAAATTCAAATTGAATTCGGTTGCTAAAATAGGATTCGTCAACTCGACTAATTCGAAATTTTTTTTGATTTGGTTCGGCTTGACTCGATCGAATACTCACCCATATCCATAATTGCATTAAATAAATGATTAATGATTTTCATTTTTGGGCTCATTAGTTTGACTTTGTTGATATTAAAATGGCATTATTTTATTGTACACAGAATGCAGATGAATAATTTAAAAGATATGAAAAATAAAACAGTAAACTATTTACTTAGTCATTAGACTTTTAGAGCATTTTTATTTTGGTTTCTCAAAATGAAATTTTGGTAATTTTTGTTGCTCAAATTTTAGGGCGTTTTCATTTTAGACATTCAAGTGTTAAATTTTTAATGACCAATTGCTTGTACACCTAACATCATGTTTACACTATCACTTTAGTCCCCAGGCTTTTAGGTTGTTTCTATTTTAGTTATTTAAAAATATTTTTTAAAAGCATTGATTGAAGTAAAAAAAATTAAAAATTAAAGTGAAAAAGGGTAGAAACTAAAATAATTAATTAAAAAATTGTCAAATGTAATTGTTTACTCCTTCCAAAGTTCTTCTTTCTTTCTGTTTTAAATTTTAAAATTTAAAATATCTAAATAAATTAAATAATTTTTATCCCTTATAGTTTCTGTAGATTTATCACTACAATATCAAAATTAATTAATTTAATTAATTTAATTTTCATCTAAAATTTTAAATTTTATTTTATATTTTTAAATTAAAATAAATTCAAATAACTCAATTTTAATAATTGTTTATGAAACTCAAAATTTCTTCTAATTATGTAATCTTGAATTTTTTATGCTAAGCTAAAAGTAATGAAAATCAGTGCAATTGATTAATTTTATCTTTCGTATCAAGCAAAAGTTATTTTTTTCACTTTTTATTTAAATGAACAACAAGCAATTAATTAAATTAATTGTAAGTATTTTTTCTATTCTTTTAGCTTTATATGAAAGATTCGAGATTTTGTAATCAAAATAAGTTTATTTTCAGAGAAAATTTTTAAATATGAGTTATTTGAGTTTATTTTGTTAAAGATAATCTAGAAAAATAAAATAAATATTAAATTAATTAATTTAATTAATTTCAGTAGTATAGTAACAAGTCGGTTGACACTATGAAGGGATAAAAATTTCAAAAGGATAAAATTTAAAATTTTAGTATTACAAGAAAAGAGAAGTTTAAAACTTTCGCAATACGGTAAACAAGTACAATTTGACATTTTTAATGCATTATTTTAGTTTTTGCCTATTTTTAAATTTAATCTTTAATTTTTTTTACCTCGATCAATACTTAAAAAAAAAATTTAGGTGGCCAAAATAAAAATGAACTAGAAGTTGGATGATCAAAATGAAAGTGTAAACATGATATTGCTTGTACAGTCAATCGCTATTAAAGGTTTAATGTTTAAATGACTAAAATGAAAACATTTTAAAAGTTGAATGATCAATTGAATAGTTTACCGATAATAAAAACTCAAATAAATCCATAAACATACTGCATGAATCATCATCAACGTGATCATCATAACAACAATAATTATAATTAATAATAATAATAAGCTGTTATCATCGATCATTTGTAAATAAACTTAAGAAAAACGTTGATATTTATATATATATATATATATATATATATATATATATAAATTCGTACAGATTGATAAATTGAGAAGAAAAGAAAATAGATAGTGACCATATCGACGAGGGCAGTTGCATTTTAGTAATGATAGTGGTAAGTAATAGCTTTAGAGCGATGATATAAACAATCTTGTCTTGCAAGACCATTCATAATTTCTTCTAATAGAAGAGGCTTTTCCGTTTTCATTTAATTCACTTTTCTGGAATCCTTCAATAATAATTGTCTTAGTATTTTGAAAACTTGAATTTACTTTCTAATTTCTAATTTCAATTATTTAATTATATTAATTAAATAATGATTTGAAGAACTTAAATTAATTTGTAAGTCATCTTTTGTATTTAGTAAGAAAATGAATTCACTACGGATAACGATACATGATCGTTTTCATTCATTTCATATTGTTAGTTCTAAATGCAATTCATTACTGATTATCTCGAGCTAACGGAAGGTTTGATTAGATATATATAATTAAAGCTCAAATAATTTGTAATTAAGTTCTAGCTATTCGCCTATTAATTACAGCACTATTTAAAAATGAAGTCATTCCATTAAAGTATCATAATTAAGCTTTCCCTTATTATATATCATTACGAAAGCTACTTATCAAGTGCTCGTTCAATGAACTTGTCATAAGTGTGTTACACACATAGGATATCATTGATCTCTTTTGGAAAAATCCTCTCATTAACATGATCCTATTTTATCTAATGGTAATTACATATTCATTCACGAAAAGTCAGTTACCATCAAATAATAACTAAATAATTTATCACAAGGACAAATTATCCATGGTTATGTTTACTTTTCATCTATTATGTAATGTCAATGAGAGGATATCATTTACCATTTATTCGACTATGAATTTCACTGTTGTAAAGTGACGCTATATATTGTATAAGTCGTATACACAACGTGTTAGCTTTGAATTCATTATCTAATAGCAGGCAGCGAACTAAGATTGTATTCAAGTTGTTTAACTCGAGAAAGATTTTATTTGACCTGAAAGAAGAAACAAACGAATTAGAAATAATAGAAATAAAGAGAAAAACAAAACATAAAATCAAGAAAAAATAATACTAGGGTGAGATGAAAAAAATATTGAATGGAAGAAAACGAAAATAAGATGGATGATGGAAAGATTTGAAGAACAAAGGTTCAATAAAAACAACCAATGTTGATGAAAAATTAATGCTCTTGGAAACCCTTTGTAAAATGATCTTCAAAAAAATGGCTCTAACCAACCCTCTATGGTCGAACCCTAGTAAACTGGAGGGTGAAGACTTCCCCTACAATTTCAAAGAGAAAATTAAGAATAAAACCTACCTCTAAAATAATCAAAAGAGAAATCTCATAAAGAGAAATAACTCAAAGAGTTGAAATTTTTTAATTAAGGTATGTCAATAATAAATAATGAAGAGGCCTTTATATAGACTAACTAATTACGTCAAAATAAAACTCTTATGTATAATGAAACTTTAATTAATCTAAAAAAGTAGTTCTAGTGGAACTAAACTTTCTTGTCAGCTAAGAAATATAAAACTCCTAAACAACCTAAAATACTTAAAAATATCATAAAATTTAGAATAAATAAATAATAAAGCCTAATAAATAATATTGAGTTCATATATAATAAAAATTAAGCCTAAATATCAAACTCAATATGACTTGAATTAAAGCACGAAACTCATAATTTCTCGTAATAATCTTGTCCAAAAATTCTACTCGCGTAGTCTTCAGTAAAATGATCATAGCTTGAGTTCCAGAACTCAAAATCGAGTGATTAAAAGTGCGTTTCAAAGGTAAGAGATAGCTATTCAAATTCTATGAGACATCTTAGCCAATAAATGCTTGGAACCCATCCAAAAATTTGTCACAAGTTGATTGATCTTTTGACTTTTATCTATTTGAAACTAGGATTTCATTTACATCAAAACATATGAGTTATACATATATAGTCCATCATCCACTCAAGATTAAGGTATGCTACACTATAAACGTCAATCCATAAACAGATCTAAGATCTATTTTACTTGAGTTTTGTCTGATGCACTATCAGTCTAATTGGTCACATTTATGTCTCTATCTTCTAGGAGTCATCCACTTTGATACCTGAGATAAGGTATCTCCCCGATTGGACTTGATAGATGAGATATTAGTCTTTCAATTTATTTTCTCAATTTTGATTAGGCTAAGGACATATTTAGATTATCTAGTAATATAAATTGTCTTTTCATATTACGATTCAACCACATATTATCGCTTAGTATTAGTTAAACGTTAGATAATCAGTGAGCTAATATTTACTTTCATTTCACTTTCTGTGCAAAAACCATTGAGGATAATATACAATGATATTAATGAAACTGATGAATATTTATTAAACCAAATTGTTTAAAAATACAAGTACATATAGACAAAATCACTACATTAAGGGCACTAGATCCTAACATGGGGAGGCTATACTCTAGTCCAAAACTAGAATGGGTCAAAGAATCCCATAAATCATTAATGGAATCACAACACCTTGGGTAGTCAAATTTGATTCCAGAAAGAATTTAAGTGAAGGAATAAAGAAATTTGATAAAGAAGTAATGATATGACAATAGAGAATAAATTTGAGCTTATGTGTAATGACAATAAAAATGTTATAAACTATGAAATACGATGAGTATGATGTACTTCTTTGGTTGAAATGAAATTTTAGCTGAAACATTTATATATGTGTGTGTAATTGAGATAAATGTAACAGGTGGGTAATTACAAGAGTAATGTTATCGGTTATAAAGTGAAGAGTAAGTGTAAAGAAAAGTGTGACCTATAATGCTATATGAGATTGAATAGAAAATTATGGTGAACCTCAAAGTTGTAAGAAGATATCATGAATTCCAATACCCAAATTTGGTAAGGGTTGAGTAAGTATGCTTACGAGCTTATGATTGAATTGTAAAGCTTAACAAGCTTGATTGTTAGTTTGTTTACATTAGGGACGAAATTGAATAAAGTGCAAACTTGTTATGAAATTATGGTTGAAATATAATGTATAAGGTCCTTAATAAGTAATGGAGAAATTGGATTTGAATCTAAAGCCCTAGCTTGAAAGTTATGCTTGTCCCAATTTTAGGGACTAAATTGAATAAATTGTAAAATATGCATAAATTGATATTTGGTTATGAATTGGCTGATAATTGATTAGGTGATATGTTTTATGATTATTCTTAGTTAATGTTGACACGAAACCTTTGAGAGGGAAAGAAAATATGAAAGTTGTCGATGTAACACCCCGAACCTAGCCTAGACGTTATGGCCGAATCTGGGAGTGTTACGAAGAAGAGGTTTTGAAATCAATCTTGTTATGCCAAATTTCTTGCATTTAATTGTTGCTAAAAGAATCTATGTTTTAACAAACTTATTTTTCTATTCTCGTTATGAAAACGTTGTTAATTTGTTCTTTCAGAAAACTTATTTTGCAGCGGAAGTTGTCAAACATTGCAGTATAAAAGTCCATGCACAATCAAAACCAAATTTAAAACAAAACAATCCAAAGAGTCCCAAAAATTACAAACTCTCAAAAATAATCTAGAATTAAAATAAAACTATTAACTGAACCGGTTCGTGAACTAGTTGTCACCGCTGAGACTCTGTCGCACCGAACCTCCTATGCCTGAAGATTACCTGAATAGAACAGACAAACAAATGTAAGTTTTTGGAAACTCAGTGTGCAACCCAACAGAGATAGTCATACAAATATACACAGAAACTCATATGCAAAATAGATACAGATACAAACTTAAGTCTTTAACAAAAACAGATGTCAGAATCAGATAATTAGAATAGATATACAAAATCCTACCCCTATCCTCTACACACCATCTTTGACCATCCCATCACACCATGTGGGGTATAAAACACCCACTTATCCCTACACACCATATAATGTCTATACGATACATAACATGATAGTATGCAGCTAAGCTACCAGAAAATAGGTGAAAGGTCATTGTACAGAACACTTCCTCCACATATACGAATCCCGCCCCATATACAGATATAGATATCAAATAATAGATAAACTTAAATAACATGTCTCACATGCTCATGTGTAGATATCATACATGCTTATACAGAATAATCAGACATACATATCAATTTTTCCTACTCAGATTAATCTATAAGGATAACAGATCACAAACATTAGGGTTTGGTTAGCCCTTACGACCCTACGGAAGGCCCACAGTCAATTGGAGTGACCCATGCGACCCTAGGGAAAAATTCAAAACTTTGGGCCCACATGCCCGTGTGGCCCTCACGGCCTAACCCAGAACCCACACGCCCAATTCGTCCTATCCCGTGTGGCTTACATGACTACACACTTACCTATTACACGGTCGTGTCTCGTACATGGCTGGCCACACAACTATGTCTCACACACGGCTAGGTACACGCCCGTGTGGCGTCAACAGGCCCTTTTTTTGGCTTTCACCAAACTTTGATTTCTCGTGTTTTCATTACACACCTAGTTCTTTTTTGACGCTACAGCAAACCCAAGACCTCTAAAACCCTAAAATAATATACCAAACACAAATTTAACAATCAGATTGTAAATCCATCAATACTAAACCGAGCAACGTGTACACACTTACCGTTATCAAACTCGACCACATGTACAGATTAGACCATTAGAGTGGAACCCACTACTTCACTGTCTTCTCCTACGCAATAAATCCATAGAACATTAACATCCCTAAATTCACATCATTATGCCAATTTAAGGGAAAGAAAGAAAAAGAAACACACTAACAAACCTACTTAGCCAAACGAACGAGAGCGAATGAATTAACGAACCCCAATGATTAGAACAATTGATTCAGAATAAAGGAATGAAAAACAATACAAAAAGAAAGCATAGAGGGAAGGAAGGGGAGAAGTGAAAGCTGATGTAAAAAACTTTAAGAAGAGAGAGAAAAATAAAAAAATAAAAATAGCTTTTAGGGTTCGGCTAGGAAATTTGAAGATTAAGGTATGTAATTTGATCGATTTTTGATAATTTCTATGTTTTTGAGATCGTTGCTTTGTGTTTTTATAAAGCCCATGATTAAATTTCAGAATTTGATGATGATTTTGAAATATTCTATCGATACTTTTGCGAGCATTGTGATGATAATTGATGAAAAATGAAAGATATGTATTTGATAAGTATGTTTTGTCTTTGGATTTTCGAAGAATTTGAGAAATTTTGGCTAAATTGTGAAAATGAGATTTTGAAAGACTAAAATGTGAAATAAATGAAATATATGGACTTGTATGAACTTTATGAAAATTCGACTAAGCATGTAAAAAAGGAAATTTTGTGTATTTTGTGATGTTAAGAATTAGGGACTAAAATGTCAAAATGTGAAAATGTGAGGGCTAATTTGTAAAATTCCCCAATTATGTGTTTTTGGATTGAATTGAATGATTTTTTTGAATAAAAGGGTTAATTATGAATACATATAGATCAAGAAAGTAGGAATTCGAACCTAGATCGAGGCAAAAACAAAGTGCTCGATTGATCGACTAATATTGTAACGCCCCGAATTTTGGGCCTAGAAGTATTAGGTCTTGAGCAGGGGAACAGTTAGGAGGTTGCACATAAATGTTTAGTTGTGCAGGAAAGTGACACACAAATGCATGCTTGCCTCAGTGGTTAAGTGTTCTGAGAAGTGTTTGAGAAGTCTTGGGTTCAAGCTTGAGCAAGTGCAAAAAGTTTTGTTTTTAAAGGAGTAAGCACTTTCTCTAGGCAGTAGGCTTTTAAGTAAATAAAAGAAAAACATGATAGAAAAGAGCATGTTGGCCCAGGGGATAAGTGGCGTGTTACTAATGTCTGAGGTCTAAAGTTTGAGTCCTGGGTTACGCAATGGGGGTTCTATTTTGTTGCCTAAGCCGTGTGGGTAGTAGAGTTTGACCAAAACACTACTGAGTGGAGTGGAGTGGAGTTTGAATTTGTCATGGAGAGGAATGTTGGGATGTGAATAGTGTTCAGTTGGAGGGATTTTAGGAGAGATTATTGGAGAAAATCGTGGGGATTTGTGGTGGGAAAAGAGTTGGTGCTGAATGGGATTGTAGGCACTCAAGGCATTCGGGTTTCGGAGAGGAGTGGGAGAGTGGTGCCGATTGTGAACTCCCAATACTCAAGAATTTGACTTTGTGTCTGAGGCTGACTACTTCGGGTATTTTATACTTCTGCATTTTCTTTCAGTTTTGATCTCCAATATTGTGCTTGGATTGATCGGCTTTTCTTTACGTTTGCCGAACCTTCATTCTTCCCCTCTCCCAATCGGTCATTAGCATTTACCTTTTCCTTTTGTCTTTGGCCGAATAATCTTCTCCTTCCCCTTTATCAACTATTTTCGGTTTCAATATTTTCAGCTTGGTACTATTGCCGAATGGTCCCTCTCTCTTTCTCCCTCTCTACTCGCTACATCAGGCTTCCCTCTTTCACTGTTTAAGCCGAATACCCTTTGTCGCTTCTTGACCGAATCCTCCTTCTCACCCTCACCCCCAATCAATTTCTTCTTAACCGAATACTGCTATTTTGTTTTTCCCACTGTGTTGATTCTTCAGTGCTCTATGTCGACTTTGGTGGGGTGTGTTGTGCTAAGCCTTTGCCTCTATCATCCTGTGTACTTTCGGCTCTTGTGTGGGTGTAGGCCGATTATCCTTTTCTTCTAATTTGGACTCTACATTTTCGATAGGTGATTATTCGTCTAGTGCAAATGGTTCATTTGTTTGATGGTTGATAAGGTTTTGTGGAAACGTAGGTAACCCCTAAGGCCTAGTGATTAGCCTCTTCTAACGGAATAGGTGGGCAAGCCACAATCGACCAATCTAAACAAGTGATAGGTAATCTTTTGGATAAGTATTTTGGTGGGAATTTTAACAATTCGATTAGGATGCGATTAATCAAAACTTGTGATTGAATATTGTGACAGCCCAAAATTGACCCTAGTCGGGAAGTGGTTTCGGGACCGCTAAACCGAGTCACCGAAATGTTTGAACGTAATATTTATTGTCTAGAATATGTATTTATGAATGTGTGAAAATTTCAAGCTTCGATTTAGTCGATTGCATGTGAATTCAGTTAGTAGGATTGTGTGACACTTTTGAAAAGTGATAGGCTAATCTATAAGGACCTAATAGTGCATGTAGTCAAAAGGGAGGACTTGCATGTCAAATTCCCCCAAGTGCTAGTGGCCGCCATGACAAGGAATTATGGGCAAAACATGTCATGAAACATGTTGTGTAAGTGTTTTATGTTGGAATAAATAAAATAAGGTGCATGGGTAATAAAAAAAATGAAAAAAAAAGTGTGTGTGAAGGCTTCTCCCCCTCCCCATTGCCGTGAAGGTAAGAAAGAAAACAAAAAATTTTGTTCATCCTTTTCATTCTTTTGGCGAAAATCCCAAAGGAGAAGAAAGGGTTCTTGCTCATGGTTGGTTTGGAAGAGGATTAGGAAGAGGTTTGGCCATCCTTGTATCTAGATTAAGGTATGTTTGATGTTGTGCCATGAGATTCATGCATGTTTTTAGTTGCTAGCTTTAGTTCTAATTAGTCCATGGTTCAAAACTTTGCTATGTCATGGGGATGATAGTATGGAATGAAAATTTTGAGATAAGTAAGGTTAAACTTGATTTGGTATAATCGGCCATAGAGGTGTATATGTTTGTGAAAATATATTTTCTTTGTTAACTCTTTACAATCGATTGTAGGAGTAATATTGGCTTATAAGGTTGAGTTGATTCATGATGTTGTATATTAGGATTAAAAATACTTGAGACTAGGTTAACTTAATAGTGATAATACATTCGACCTTGAAGCATTAATCGAATAATGGTTGAGGTTTTGATATTTTGAACAAGGATAGTTGTGAAATGGGGTGAAAACCAATAAATTATACACATAAGTATCCAGCAAGAAAATTAAACTACTAAATGTATTCATTTTAGATCAAGACATCAAAGAGGGAGAATCAAACAAAGGCAAAGCAAAGATAATCGAGTAGTCGATTGGGAATCATTTCATCCAATATAAGGTAAGTCATTAAGCATATATTTTGTATTAATTTAAATGGTCGTAACGTCTAAGTAATGATGCTGAATGGAATGATAAATATATATATATACATGTATGTATGCGGTGATGAAAGTATTGAATGAAAAGAAAAGAGGTGAGATGTATTGAGTTATTGGTTTCGGCACTAAGTGTGCGGGTGTAAACATTTATGATCATAAATTGGCACTAAGTGTGCGGGTTCAAATTGTATAGCACTAAGTGTGCAAGTTTGATTATATAGCACTAAGTGTGCGAGTTCGACTATTAAGCACTAAGTGTGCGGGCTTATTATACATTCTCTAATAAACATACATGCTCTACGTGTGCGGCCTTACCGAGTCAATCATGGACAGCGGTACGAGTAAACACCTTGAGCTCATGAGGAATAGACATTTTATTTATATTTGGGATTGAGCTTGGTAAGTCTTGAACCTATGTGGTGATTATACTTGAAGATAAATGCATGCAATGTCATATGGTGTAATGTATGAAATATCAAAGTAGGGCTTGGTATGAGATCAAACCGAAATGCCTAAGGAATTATATCACAGTTTGGGTGTGAATGGAGGATTTTAATCCCGCATTAATTATTTTCTCTTATGATATATTATTACTGAACGGCAATATAATGCTTATGACTTACTGAGTTATATACTCACTCGGTGTTTGCTTGTCGCCTACTTTAGGTTTCTTGGACTCGTCTTTTTGCGTGCTCGTGATCGCCATCGAAGTCATCACACCGCTAGCAACTTTTGGTATCTTCTTTTTGTCGGTCTAGGAGAACATTTCGGCATGTATAGGCTAATATGTTTTGTTGAAATTTGGTATGTAAACTTTTAGCCATGCGAAAATGGCATAAATGTTCGGTTGGATTTGGTTCTCTAATGTTAAGTCGCAAGTCTTGGCAATTCGATTTTTATGCCATATGTCATGGTTGATTATTTTTGGTGTTAAAATTCATGATATGGCAATAGTGTAGTAGGGAGATGTTTGACAATGATTAGCCTTTGGTATGGCTAGTCATGATCATAATTTGTGACATGTATGATGAATTACTAGTTAGATCAAGGGGAAATCACGAAATAGGCATAGTTGCTTTAGTAACAGATGCTGGCAGCAGCAGTGACGTGAGATTGAAAAATCACTAAAAATAGGGGAAATGGAATTAAATAATTAATAAATTATGGAATCGAAGCTCGATGAGTCTATTTTCATATAAAAGAAACGAAGCAACCATATGAGCTGTATGTTAAGAGATATTTAAGTTTTCGTGAGACAGGGCCAGAACGGTTACTGGAGTCCCTTTCCTGACTTTTGGAATTCATCATGAATTTACCAGAGATAATTAGAAGCCATGCCATATATGTACAGATTCCTTTTCGAGTCTAGTTTCTGTAGAAACAAACAGCATCAGTATTGAAGCCCTGTACAGGGAGATATCCAAGTCGTAATGCACAAAGGTCAGTGTAGTCGATCCCTGTAACATGGGGAACTTTAACTAATAAACTGTACTAATTAGCCTGACCAAAAATTCTAGAAAAAAATTTGTAGATGCATATATGAGTCTAGTTTCGTGGAAAATTTACAGAACTGGATTTAGAGTTTCAGAACTCAAGATATGATTTTTAATGCGACTCGTATGCAGATTGGCAGCCTGTCTGGGAAATTTCTAATAAGTGGCTTGAAGTCTGTTAACACCTCGTGTTCGACTCCGGCGACGGTCTCGGGTTCGGGGTGTTACAAATATAGGTTGGAGTACTCATGGACTATTCACACATTTTCGTGAGCAAGGTGTGTAAAACACTGCCTCTACTCGTAAATCGAAAAAAGCTGAAATAAGAGACCGTAGGTGCCACACGAACGTGCGCTCGCTCGTGTGGTAGTCCAAACGTAAAAACATGGGCGTTGGATCGTAAAGGCCACCATGAGCGGTTTCATGGGCTTCGGCCGTTTTGGGCCATGCTGGGCCGAAATGGGCTGTGTAGGCCCCATGAGCATATGGGCCCACACGGGTAAACCACATAGACGTGTAGATAAGATTGGGCTAGGCTGTGTAGTTCACACGACCACGGGCATGTGGGCCTACACGGGTAAACCACATAGACGTGTGGAGAAGATTGGGCCAGGCTGTGTAGTTCACATGGCCAAGGCCATTTTTGGGCTTTATGGGCCACACAGGCGTGTGTGCCCACACGGGCCTGCATTATAGGCCTTGGGCCCATTTTCACTGTTTGACTGTTAAGGTTGCAAGGGTCACCCGAGACGACTGTGGACCTACTGTTGGGTCAGTAAGCATACTTAGACCCCAAAATTAATAAATGACTATTATGCCCCTATGAGGAAAAATGACTATTATGCCCTTATGAGATGTATGACTGTATTGAGCATGCCATTTTATATATGTTGCATAAATGCATGATATTATGATATGTTTTATGGGGATGGGTTATTATGATTGGAGGAATTGTACTGTACTGGCAGCTCTGCTACAATTTCTGTTTAGTGCCGCAACCAGTGCTAATTTTGGTGTGTAGGGATGGGTGGGTTGATTTTATCCCCACATGGTGTGTAGGGTTGGACGGAGTGGTGTGTAGAGACTGGCTGGGTAGGATTTCTGATTGCATGTCTGTACTGTGACCGCCGATGAATTGGGCTGAGGCCCATACTGATACTGGTACTGTAATGGGTTAAGGCCCTAACTGAAACTGAACTGCTACTGATACGGGCTTAGGCCTAGATGGCATTTTCCTACTGCATGATTTACTGTTTGTTTATAAAAGGGATTACACACTGAGTTTTCGTAAACTCACCCTTTTGTTTATCTGCGCAGGTAATCCCCAGACTTAGGAGGGTCGATGCCGCGAGGGACTCAAAGGTGGCCACACAACTGGAAGGACTTCCTTATTAGATTTTTAATTTTAAATAGTTTAATTTGGGTATTTTTACTGTAATAATGGCCTCTGTGGATTTTATTTTTAATTTGGGATTTCTATTTGCTTTGATTTATAACAGCTAGCAGTAAGAAAAGACGTGGGTTTTCAAAAGATAAATGCTTTTCAAAACACCACGCTTACGCAACATATTTTAAAAGCTTCCGCAACAAAAATTGTTTTAAAGGGTAATAACAATCTAATATGGTTAACATTTTGCTAAATTGACTTGAGTTTTAACAATGAACAAGATATCCTAAATTTTCATCAAGATCACAAAGAGGTTTTAATATTAAATGGATTTTCAACGGATTATATTTTTCGAAAAACACTTCAATGTGACATCACAGATTCAGCCATAACGTCTAGGCTGGGTTTGAGGTGCTACAAATATCGTCGTCTTTATTTTCGAGGTAACTTCGTGTACAATACATATTGTTTATATAATGTTTGCATGTGATGAAATAAATAGAAATAAAATTGAGAAGATGGAGTATGTGAAATGCGAATCGAATTTGAGGCACTAAGTGTGCGAGAAATGAAATAGCTACGGCTATTAAAAATGGCACTGAGTGTGCGAGATTATAACAGCGATGACTGAATAAATGGTACTAAATGTGCGATACCAATATAAGTTCGGTTTAGTGAAATGGCACTAAGTGTGCGATATTATTATAACTTCGGCTAATTAATTGGCACTAAGTGTGTGAGTTCATAAATTGTCTAAAGATGATTGAATGACATTATGCATCGAGTATTGAAGTGATAAATATGGTAGGTAAGAATGTGATGGTACAGGTATGTACGAAACTTATGTGGTTGATGATATTGTGTACGATATAGATGAGAGACTATGTAAATGAATGATGAAATGAGTTGTATTGTATAGCATTATGAATGCTTATCATATGCTTAAAGATGTAGTATGATAGTAAGATAGGTTTGAATAAGTATGAGTAATGTGATGAGTAATAGTAAGTGTTAGTTAAGAGATTGAATTATTGGATTGATGAGTTAAATGTATTATATCATGAAGTTACTAAGCTGTAAAGCTTACTGTGTGAAGTGTTCTCTGTTTTAAAGTGTTATAAATCTAGCTCGGATCCAGGGATAGCCAGCGACTCATTTACACTATCAGACATCTATTTTGGTACCATTTTGAGAATTGTATATATAGTATATGGCATGTATAGGCTAGTGACACCTTGGTATGTTTTGTGTTGTGAATATCAGGTATGAAATTTGGCTTGTTAATGTTGTTATATATATATGGCCTATACGTTGGTTTAAGTGGTGTGTTGGATAAGTGAGATATATGATGTTTATAATGCTCATGTGATGGTTTATTATGGGATATTGAAGTAATGAATTTATGCATTTGGAACTTTGGTAAGTTGTGATGATGTTGTCATATTGAATAGGTTGATGTTATATAGCTTAATATGTGATTGAATTGGCATGTTTGGTTGCCTTTATGTAACACCCCGTACCCGAGACCATTACCGGAGTCGAACACGAGGTGCTAACCGACTAATTCATTTACTCTCGCAGTCCAATTAAAAATTTTTCCAGACGACTGGCTAACTGCGTCACTGTCACCTTAAAAATCATAACTTGAGTTCCACAACTCAAAAATCAGATTCGTAATTTTTCCCTGAAACTAGACTCATATGTCCATCTACATATTTTTTCTTAGAATTTTTGGTCAGGGAAATTAGTACAGTTTATTAGTTAAAGTCTCCCCTATTCCAGGGTTCGACTACACTGACCTTCATGCATTACGAATGGGATATCTCCATGTACAGGGCTTAAATACTGATGCCGTTTGTTTCTATAGAAACTAGACTCAAAGAGGAATCTATAAATATATTGAATGACTCCTAATTATCTCTGGTTAATTTACAATGAATTTCCAAAGTCGGAACAGGGATTCCAGAAACCGTTCTGGCCCTGTTTCACAAAAACCTAAATATCTCTTAACATACAACTCATATGACCGTTTCGTTTCTTCCATATGAAATTAGATTCATCAAGGCTCATTTAAATAATTTATTCACTATTTAATTCCATCTCTACTATTTTTAGTGATTTTTCACATCCACATCACTGCTGCTGCCAGCATCTATTTTTTAGGGTAGACTTTATCTAACACATAGTTTCTATGACTCAACTAACCCTCTTGCATATATAGTCCAAAATATAATCAAGATGAACCATTCTAATGGCTGATCGTTGCCAAACATTTCCATGCCTCTTAATGAGCATATACATATCGAATGATTATAACATTATGCTCAAAACATTTATAAGCCATTTTCGCATGGCTATCTAAAATTATACAAATCCAAAGGGTCCATGACCCACAACAAAAGGGTAGTCCTATACATTGACCAAAATATCCTCTCACTACTAGTCTATTCCATACATGCCATAAGATATTCCAAAACGTAGCAGTACCAAACGGTGGGTAGTGATAGTGTGACTAGTTCTTGACGATCCCGAGCACTGTAGCTTCCAATGAGATCTATAAAACAGAGGAAACAAAGTAAACAGAGTAAGCATTACAATGCTTAGTAAGTTTTAAGCAGTGTCAACAGATAACAACCAAATCATAACATAGTTGTTTGTATTTTATTTCACTCTTCCTTCGCATACTATCCCTTTTCCGAATATGCACATCTCATCATATACAATAGGCGATAAACTCTCACATAAAAGTGAGCTCATGTGACATAGATATATCGTATGATTTCACATAACCTCTCACACTAAACCGATGTCACATAATCATAGGAATAGTCCCATAGATTGCTCTCGTGTGCATCATATATAAACTTGGAGTACATACTGTTTAACCTTTCGCATTGCGTATATTTATAAGCAATTCTTATTATGAAGTCTTACCCGGACATAATCTCCACACGTAGTCATCGGGTCTTACCGGACATAATCTCCACACGTAGTCATCGGGTCTCACCGGAACATATTTCAAGTTTCATGTACATTTAATCACATGTTACAACATTCACATTAGCCATTCGGCTTTACCACACATACATATCACACATATATTTCACATTAGCCATTCGGCTTTACCACATATACATATCACACATATATTTCACATTAGCCCTTCGGCTTTACCACATATACATATCACACATATATTTCACATTAGCCATTCAGCTTTACCACATATACATATCACACATATGTTTCACATTCATCACATCGGCCATTAGGCCTTATCACATATATATACACCTTCACATTCATCACATCAGCCATTAGGCCTTATCACGTATATACTCTTTCACATTCATCACATTGGCCATTAGGCCTTATCACATGTATATACACTTTCACATTCACTTTCACATTCATCACATTGGCCATTAGGCCTTATCACATATATATACACTTTCACATTCATCACATTGGCCATTAGGCCGTATCACATATATACATCTCATACATATTTCATATTTTTCTTGTACATCAATTTCAGCAATAGCTCATAAGCAACTCAAATAATTTCATCAAAGTTTACAACAAAATCGCCTATTCACTACAAGCAGTTTTCTTTTCCTGAGCAATAGTCACTAAATTGTTTATAACTGGAGCTACAAAACTCAAAATCAATTGCCGTTAATTTTCCCGAATGTAGACTCATGTATCTTCATCCATAAAATTTTCAGAATTTTAGGTTTGGCCAATCAATACCAGATTTTTCTTAAAGTTTCCCTGTTTCTTTGTTTGACCAATCGACCACTCTTCACTACAAATAAAATTTTTCATTGTACAGAATTCATAATGTGTTTTATTTGATTCCATTTGAAACTAGACTCATTAAGGAGTCTAAGCATATAAATCTTATCTCATAACCATTTTGTACAAATTATATGATTTTCCAAAAGCAGAGCAGGGGATTTGAGTCATTCCGACACTGTCCGCACAACTTTAAATATCTCTTTATAGGAAATTCCTTTGCTTCCACGGTCTCTTTTATAAGAAACTAGACCAACTAAGCTTTGATTACATGTTTTATTCAGCCTATAATTCCACACCAACAATTTATAGTGATTTTCTAAAATCACATTACTGCTGCTGTCCAAGCAATTTATTACAATTTGCTCTTAACTTTCCAAGTCCAAACACTTATGAACTTACCATTTGGGCTTAAGACATATCATGGCCACATCATCTCTTATCAAATCAACTCATTATGTCCTATTATGATTGAATTTACTCAACGATTAATCGCTTAAAACTTACCTCGGATGTGGTCGAACGATTTGGCGGCTATTCGATCACTTCTTCCTTCCCTTATCCAACTTGATCCTCTAGGCTCTTGAGCTTAATTAAACAAACAAATTGACTTAATCATTTGAGCATCGAAAAGAGGAATACAAGGCACTTAGCCCATATTTATACATTAGACATTAAAGTCACATACATGTGAAATCATGCATCAACTCAACATATTAACTCACATCCCTTTTAGTCGATTTTCCTAACCAAGATAAAGGCATCAATATGCTTGCCTATAACCGAAAGTATGCAACACTAATCTTCTCATGTGGCCGAGTGTGCATGTATATGTTGAGGCCAATTATGCTCAATACTTCCTACAAGTATGGTTACTCGTATTGATTATATCTCGTTTCATTTCAAATTCAAAACTCGGCTAATACGCATTTATACACTAGAAAGCAAATACTAATATTTTGCATTTCATCTTACTACCATGGCCGAATGCTCCTTCCACACCATTTACCTTCACAAAGCATAAATTTCATCATCCAAATTACAAGCTTACAACCTCATAAAGTTTAACCTCATAGTATCTATCAAACTCTCTCTCATTAGCTTCTATCATAATCTCCAACAACACCAAATAAACATATACTTCGTGGGTCTATGGTAGAACCAAGAAAGGAACTCATAGATATTAAGATGTAAGCAACTACCATTATTTTGGTCATGATTAAACAAAGAACTCAATGTCTTACTCAAAAATACTAAAAGAAAGTCCAAGAGCCATCAATCCACCATCACATATATCATTAGCAAGCTTCATATTTAACATGCAATGGCATTAACACAAAATCCACCTTGGCCAAATACCATCCCCATGATATAACAAAGGTTTGAACCATGGGCTAACAAGAGCATCAAGCTATCCACTAAAAACATGCATGAGTCTCATGGCACAACCTCAAACATACCTTAATCTTGATGCAAGTATAGCCAAACCTCTTCCTAATCCTCTTCCAAACCAAGCATGAAGCAAAATTCCTCCCTTCCCTCTAGTATTTTCGGTCAAGAGAGAATGAAAAATGGATGAACAATTTTTTCTTTTCTCTTCCTCAATGCACTGCAATGGGGGTTCACTCACACACATTTTTTTCTTTCTTTATTACCCATACTTATTTGTTTATTGTTTCTCCCTAATGCACCAACAAAACATGTTTCATGACATGTTTAGCCCATACTCCTTGTCATGGCTGGCCACCTCCTATAAAAGAGGGATATTTGACATGCAAGGCCATTGTTTTGCATGCATGCTTTAATTAGTCATCACACATTTCCCCATCATACTTTCAAAGTTTTCTACTAGGTCCTTTCTAGTGAAATTCACATTTATAACTCTAAATCAAACATCAAAAATGTCACACACGAATTAACACATATCATAAGCATCAAAATGAGCATTAAATTATTTTTATGCCTCGGTTTTGTGGTCCCGAAACCACATTCCGACTAGGGTCAATTTTGGGCTGTCACACTTTAAATATATGCAAATGATTCAAAAATGTTTTTGTTAGGTATGCTTGAGATAGGTGGGAAATGTGGCTTAAACCAAGCCTAATTTCACCTCACATGGTTGAGCACACGAGCGTGTGTCTCGATCGTGTCTACTACAAATTAGTTATGCAAGTCAGTCTCGAGCACGGCCTAGACACACGAACGTGTATGGTGGCCGCATAAGGTACATAGCCTTGGCACATGGGTGTGTGTGGCCATTTCGAAGGGTACACGGGCACGGGTGTGTGATCGGCCGTGTGACCCAAATCAGTTTCGGCCACGTCCAAGGCACATGGGTATGCCTTGTGGCCGTGTGGTAAAGTCGGTATGTATGCCCTATTTTGCCACAGCCTAGACACACGGACATGTCAAATGCCGTGTGAGGCACACGGCCTGTTCACACAGGCGTGTGACCTGTATAACTTTGAAAAATGTCTAAGTTTTGAAAAATTTTGTATGCATTCGGTCTAGTCCTGACCCCTTTCTAAAGCACGTTTAAGGTCTCGTTGACCTATGTAAGGGATTCTGTATTGATGTATGACTATGATGCTAAGATGATTGTGAAATGAATGTTAAACATTTTGATATGTCTGGAAATGCCTTTTAACCCTAATCTGACGATGGATACGGGTTAGGTTTTTTGGTTGGTATCAGCTGTTGGAACGCCGGTGCCTCCAAGCCATAGCAGAAAAATAAAATAATTAAAAACATTCCGGTGATCCAAACCATGGATCCATGTGTAAGGAACGAATCGGGGTGATAAAAGGTTTCGAAATTACCGAAACTTCAATCTGAGTAGACAGCGACGCCTAGGCAACGGGAATCCTGAACCAGTATCGAACCAAGCCGCAACCTTTCCGATGTTGGCCTCTACGTAGTCCACCCAGTTGACAATGAACGGTAGAAAAATCTCAGAAACTATTTCAGTGATTTTTATGCTTGACGGCTGCTAGACCCTTTAGCATAGTTTCGGGCTTATTTATATATTATCTCTTTAGGGTTTTTACCCGTGCCATATATAACACCCTTTTAATTGGTATATCTTTTTAATGAATATTAATTCATTAAAATTAATCTGAACATAACAGTCATCATTAAAATAAATATAATAATGTTTAACCGAAAATTATAATTGCATTAATTATAATAAAGATTTCAGTAAACTATATTTATTTAAACTTATATACGAACCAAATTAATATACTAATGAAATTATGTTCTGATTATGCGTACAACATCCTTGTACGTATAGTATGTTCAACAATTTGATTACCCAATTAAATTAATTCTATAATTAATTTAATTCATCTGACAATCAGAATACAATACCAACTATGTTTTACTCTGTAACACCTCTAACCCGAGACCGTCGCCGGAGTCGAACACGAGGTGTTAACAAACTTCAAACCACTTATTGATAATTTCCCAGACAAGCTGCCAATCTGTGTACTAGTCGCTTCAAAAATCATAACTTGAGTTCTACAACTCGAAAATCAGTTTCGTAATTTGTCCCTGAAACTAGACTCATATGTTCATATACATATTTTTTTCTAGAATTTTTGGTCAAGCCAATTAGTACAGTTTATTAGTTAAAGTCTCCCATGTTACAGGGGTCGACTACCCTGACCTTCGTGCGTTACAACTCGAATAACTCCTTTTGCAGGGCTTCAATACTGATGCTGTTTGTTTCTATAGAAACTAGACTCAAAAAGGAATCTATACATATATGTCATGATTTCTAAATATCTCGGGTTAATTTATAATGAATTTTCAAAGTCGGAACAGGGAATCCAGAAACCGTTCTGGCCCTGTTTCACGAAAACCCAAATATCTCTTAACATACAACTCATATGACCGTTTTGTTTCTTCCATATGAATATATATTCATCAAGGTTCATTTACATAATTTATTCACTATTTAATTCCATTCCTACTATTTTTAGTGATTTTTCACATCCACATCACTGTTGCTGCCAGCATCTATTTCTAGGGTAGACTTTCTCTAACACATAGTTTCTATGATTCAACCACCCCTTTTTCATATATAGACCAAAATATAATCATGATGACCCATTCTAATGGCTGGTCATTGCCAAACATTTTCGTGCCTCTTAATGAGCGTATACATACCAAATGATTATAACATTATGCTCAAAACATTTATAAGCCATTTTCGCATGGCTATCCAAAATTTTACATACCAAGTTCAAACAAAACATAATAGCCTATACATGCCGAAATGTTCTCTTAGACCATCTAAGAAGAAGATACCAAAAAGTCGCTAGTCGGTGTGATGACTTGATGATGGTCCCGAATACGCAAAAAGTCGAGTCCAAGAAACCTAAAATAGGTGACAAGCAAACACCGAATGAGTATATAACTCGATGAAGTCATAAGCAATGCACTACCAACCATTAATAACATTATCGCAAAAGGAAACAAAATGGAGCGAGGCTAATTACTCCATTCAAACCGAACTATACCATAGTTCCTTAGACCATTCGATTCAACCACATACCAAGTTACACATTCACATTCCATATACTAATCAATAGGATATTTGAAGCATTTCTATACACCATTTTGTTTTCGTCACAATCATACATCTACATGACCTTTCACTCATTCCACGATAATTCTTATGTACGTGACTTCAATTTACATTGTCACATAGGTTCAAACTTACCAAGCTCAACCCCAAATATAAACATAGCGCCTATTAGCCATGAACTCAAGGTACTTACCCGATCCGCTGTCCGTGATCAACTCAATAGTGTCACACACTCAGTGTCAATAGTGATTCAAAAGCATATAGTGAGTCCGCACACTTAGAGCTATATAATCAACTCGCACACTTAGTGCTATATGATCAAACTCGCACACTTAGTGCTGTACAAGTTTTAAACCCGCACACTTAGTGCCATTCTCATGATCACAAATGTTTATACCCGCACACTTAGTGCCGAAATCAACAACTCAATACATCTCACCTCTTTTCCTTTCATTCAATACTTCCATCACCACATACATACATGTATATAAATTCATCATTCCTTTTGGCATAATTATATAGACATTATGTCTATTCAAATCAATACAAAATATATGCTTAGTGACTTACCTTGTGTTGGGTAAAATAGTCCAAGTCGGCTACTCGATGACCTTCGTCTTTCCCTTGCTTGATTCTCCTTCTTTAACTCCTTGAGCTTAATCAATAAATCAACTAGTTTAACCATCTTGCTAAACATTCATAATTCAATTACACATGCATATGTATGTTTGTATATTCGACAACCATCCTCACTTATTACCCATTTAGTCAATAATCTAAGCCAAGATAAGGCTTCAATATGGTTGCCTCTAACCGAATACATGCACACCAATCTACTTCATTTGGCCGAATATGCATGTCTATGTTGAGGCCAATTTTACACTTAATACTACACAAAAAAAAAAAAAACAGCATACATTTTACTAACTAACGCATTACATATTGTAGCTCAATACACATCTCTCATTTACTTCATAACCGAAACAACATCACAAGCAAATATACACCTTAAAATAGTATATATGTCATACCAATACATCATGTGCAAACATATATTCATGTAGGTGCAAGGGCCGAATCTCAAGTTGTTTATATCCAAATATAAACACATATCCAAAGCTCAAATCTTACCTACCATGCAACATGCATGAATCATACTTATGGATATACCATGACCGAATACATCACAACACCATAATTTTGGTCATGATTAAGCAAAGAACTTAATGTCTTACTCAAAAATACTAAGAAGAAAGTCCAAGAGTCATCAATCCACCATCACATATACCATTAGCAAGCTTCATATTTAACATGCAATGGCATTAACACAAAATCCACCTTGGCCAAATACCATCCCCATGATATAACAAAGATTTGAACCATGGGCTAATAAGAACATCAAGCTAGCAACTAAAAACATGCATGAATCTCATGGCACAACCTCAAACATACCTTAATCTTGATGCAAGTATAGCCAAATCTCTTCCTAATCCCCTTCCAAACCAAACATGAAGCAAAAATTCCTTCCTTCCTCTTTGGTATTTTCGGTCAAGAGAGAATGAAATGGATGAGCAAAATTTTTTCTTTTCTTTTCTTCAATGCGCGGCAATGGGGGGTTCACACACACATTTTTTTTCTTTCTTTATTACCCATACTTATTTGTTTATTGTTTCTCCCTAATGCACCAACAAAACATGTTTCATGACATGTTTAGCCCATACCCCTTGTCATGGCCGGCCACCTCCTATAAAAAGAGGGATATTTGACATGGAAGGCCATTGTTTTGCATGCATGCTTTAATTAGTCATCACACATTTCCCCATCACACTTTCAAAGTTTTCTACTAGGTCCTTTCTAGTGAAATTCACATTTATAACTCTAAATCAAACATCAAAAATGTCACACACGAATTAACACATATCATAAGCATCAAAATGAGCATTAAATTATTTTTATGCCTCGGTTTTGCGGTCCCGAAACCACATTCCGACTAGGGTCAATTTTAGGCTGTCACATACTCTGTTCATTTCAACCATAGGGTGTGACCCTACAGGTTCTTGTAACGTTAGTAGTAATATTAGAACGATTCTAATGTTACAAACAATGAGTGGCATCTAGCAATGCATCATTGCTACCTAAGTTACAAGAAGTCATGATTCGACATAACCTTTTGTGATTAACCTTTCATGCATTAATCTTTAAGTCCTATATCTTTGGAATGGACACAAGTTATGGAATAGTCACACTTGCATAGTCCATCCCATGTTTCTTGATACCTTAAGTGAACTATGATACACAAATAAGTATGACATCTCATATCAACTTATTTGAGCATGGCCATGCATTTCTAGTCTCACTCAATCAAGTGGCCTAAGATATTACTCCCATTATGTAGGAGGGACTTATCCTATATTGATCAACCATATCCCTCTACATAGATTGTGGTATATCCAACATTAGTCTTTATAGAACAACCAGTTACGATGTTCGTTTGACTATATCAAAATATACAACTCACGATGTTGGGATAATGATGATCTCAAGTATGAGAATCATATACATATTAATCACTATGAGGATCATATACATATTAATCACTATGAGTAATGTTGTGACAATTACATAATAAACCAAGAAACATACTCATAGCAGGTTAGTCCAATATGTTGTTCTCTAACACACATATTCATGCATTGATTTTGACACTCCATATTAATGACAACTCTTTATCATCAATCAACTATATGTTAGTCTTAATGCATTATTGTTGTCCTAGCCAACAATAATACTTGACTAAGGATCTTTTAAGAATAATCATATTATTCTCAGGAAATTATTATAAAATAGTTTATTTATGTACACAGAAAAGAAACTGAAATAATAATGGCAACGCCTTATATCAATAAACATGATAAATCAAGTATGTTATTACAACCATCTCGTGATTGATCTTTTAGCATACTCTTACATCAGCGATATGATTTAGTCAATTCTAAGACTAACATGGCGTGTGAGAGTCTAGCTATACATGCTATATACATATTGCGATAGTGTGATGATTCCCGACATTTAAAAATGTGTTTTCTTATAGCAAATGGATCCCGAACGAACATGTAACACCCCAAACCCAGCCCAGATGTTATGGCTGAATCTAGCGGCGTCACGTGAGAGTGCTTTAATAAAAGCTTAGTAAGTCAAAATCATTCAGATTATTACCTTTATTTAAATCGTGAAATCTTTGCTCCATTAATTATTCGAAAACAGTTCTTTTACGCGGAAGCTAAAACACCATTAATTCATATAATGATAATTTAACAGTTTAAAATCCCAAAATATCTTAAAAAAATAGTTCAAATCCAAAGACATAATGATAATCTGTAATGCCCCAATTTTCGGGAATTCTGTGGATGTTGGCAAATTTTAAATTTTCGGTGTTCTGTCTGCTTGGCATAGATTTAATCAGGTTAGTGGGCCTCTAGAAGGACCAAGCTTAAGTTAAAACCCGATAATTTTAATTAGTTTTGATTCCATAGGAAGAAGGGGTTCTAGTTAATTGGGCTTTTAAGTATTAATTGGGTAAAAATTAAACACAAGGAAGCAGGTGGCAAAGTGGCATGTGACGCCACTGGGGAGGCTATTAAGGTGGCGTGTGGATGCTAGGGAGAACCAAGGTTCAAGTCACAATGAAGGCATATTAAGGGAATTGTTTTTATGGTTGGAAAAGGTAAGTAATGGAACTCAAGTGAAAGACTGTCAGTGTAACATCCCGAAATAGGGCCTAAACAAAACAGTGGTTGTGAAACCACAAATCCGAGGTAGAAAAATTTATTTTATTATTATTTTGAAGTTCATGATATGATTGCATGATTGTGTGAAAATTTCGTGATGAAATTCTATGCATAAAGTGCTTAAGTTGAGGTTAGGGACTAAATCGAATAATTTGCAAAACTTGCATTCTAGAAGTTTTTAGTATGAAATTGCTTTGGAATATTAATTAGGAGGGTTTAAATAACAATTTTACCAATTTTAAGTTCATGGACAAAAATTAGGACATGGATGGAATTTTTTTAAAGTTTAGTAAGGAGGGGCAATTTGGATATTAAATGAATTAAAAAGGGAAAAATAACACAAAATTTGTTATCATCTTCTTTAGTTGCTTCCGAATTTTTGATCTCTCCATAGCTAGGGTTTCTTCAATTTTCAAGCTCCATAGTAAGTGATTCCAAGCCCCATTTTTAATGTTCTTTACATTTTCTGAGTCTCGATAGTTCGATAAAGCTTATGCTAGCAATAATTTAAGTTAGGGTTCATATTTGGAAAAATACCCATAGGTGAAAAGTGTTTATTTGATGTTTTATGATAGAATATGAGGTCTTAGATTATGTTAGACAACTTGTGCTACTCGGTTTTAGGTAAAAACGAGTAAAAGGGCTTAATCGGTAAAAATACCTAATAGTCATAAGTGCATGTTAGAGTGTGAATTTGATGCTGCCATAGAAGGGAAAAATGATCAGCATATCATAAAACATAAGAATAAGGGATAAAGTTTAATTCCCGAGCCTAGGGGCAAAAGTGTAAATATGCAAAAGTTTAGGGGCAAAAATGTAATTTTTGCAAAGTTTGAGTAAAGGACTGTTTTGATAAATGTGAATATTAAATAAGTTAAATTTGCTATTATAGATCAAGAAGAACGAAATTCGGGAGTAGATCGAGGAAAAGAAAAAGTAAATGACTAAATTGTAAAGTTTAGTCACATTTTGTATCGAGGTAAGTTTACAATAAATAAATGCAATATTCTTTTATTTTATATTATTATTGTCAATTTCAGCATTTATATACTTATTTTTTGAGAATATTTAAAGTCGAATTAAAGGCGTAAGTGATGAGAGAAAAAGCATTAGGAAGCCCTTGAACCTTAGGAATGTTAGGATATTAAATGACAGGAGACAGAGAGAGATGAAATGAGCCATGTAAGTCCATATCGGATATATGGCTTTGGAGACAGGAATGAGCCATGTAAGCCCATATTATATATATATATATATATGGCATTGGAGACAGGAATAATTCATGTAAGTCCATGTCTAAGACATGGCATTGGCAGGATATTGATAGACAGGAACGACCCTAGTATCCTTAGTATTCCGAATGGTTCAACGGGTCATTGTACATGTTAAATTACAGTGAATTATCAGCAAAAAGGGAAGGTAGATTATATTTATGAATAGTGAAAAGTCAGGTAAGAAAGAAGGTAAGTGAGTAAAGAAGAAGGTAGAAAATGAGAATGTAAAGAAAGTTTATGAGGCTAGTTGACATTATGTATATTTATTCATTATGTTGAATGTTGTAATTTATTTGCTTGTAAGCTTACTAAGCCTAGTGCTTACTCTATTTATTTTCTTTTTCTTATAGTTTTATCAAGCCACTCGGGGATCGAAAGGAAACGTCGGAAACCGATCACACTATCGAAGAAATCACATTGGTATAGTTAGACGTTTCGTTTTGTGTATGGCATGTATAGGAACTTGGTTTCTTTTGATATGATATGATCAATGAATGATGTGTAAATACTTTCTAGTGATTAAATAATAGAATGGATGATGATATACATGTTTAATAGTATGTATGATTAAGTAGTAACTATCACATGAAAACTAAGAAAAATGTGAAAGTAACTTAAAAACAGATTCAAGTATCAGAAATAATGTGATTTTGAAAAATCACAAGAAATTGTAGAGACATGGGTTGATGGTGAATAATATATTAAATTAAATCTCATTGTGTCTATTTTCATATGGAATAAGAAAAACATGTAAAGGTTTTGTATTTTATAAGATATCTGAGTTTTGGTGAAATAGGGCCAGAGTGATTTCTAGATCCCCTATTCCAACTTTAGAAATTCACCATAAATTTTAAAAAAATAATTAGGTGGTTTAATTTATATTGTTAGAATCCTTATTGAATCTAGTTTTAATATAAACAAACGGTATAGTCATATGATTTTTGTACAGAGAGAAAAGCTGTTCGTAGTAAGTAGAGGCCAGTGTAGTCGAATTCTGAAACAAGGGTAATTAACTAATAAACTGTACTAATTGGCTAAGTAAAAAATTCTAGAAAAAAAATTAGTATATAGATATATGAGTCTAGTTTCAGGAAAAATTTACGGATCTTAATTTTGAGATTTGAAACTTGAGAAATGAATTTTTAAGCAACCATGATGTAGAAAAACAATTTATTCCGAAAATTAAAATAAGTGGTTTAGAGCTGTTTAAAAGGTAAGATAAGTTTAGTAACACCTCAAGCTTGACTCCGATGACGGTTTCGGGCGTGGGGGCGTTACAGTCAGGAGGAGTTTAAATTGCTCAAGGGATTGAGTAAGGAGGGGATAAGGGAGAGGATTTAGGAGCTGATTAGGGAGAGCAGTATTGGCCGAATGGTGGACTCTTGGGGAGCAAGAGTTGGCCGGCCAAGGGTTTGCTTAGAGGGCAAATTTAGGCTAGGTTAAACGCCAAGTATAAATTCGGCATTTAGGGGTAAGTGTGCCATTTTTTCTGACCATCTTTCCTCCTCCTCCTCCTTCCTTTTCTTTTTCTCTCCATCTACCTTCTCCTCTTCTTTTCTCCATAGCCGAATCCTTCTACTACTCTTCCCTACACCACTTCCTTACTATTATTTTTAAGCTTTATAGCTGAATTTCACAAAAGTTGAAATCCCGAAGGTTCATATTGTCTATGCCGAATTCTCCTAGCAAAACCTACTGATCTTTCTTCATCCTTTTTGATCCATTCTTTCTTTTTCTGAACCCCAAACCTCTATCAATAAAGCCACTACAAAACCCTCACCTTTTCTTCACTGTTGCAAAAAGCCGAAAACGCATAGCCTTAGGGACATAGCCGAATTCTGAGATCTCTAAGGGCTCGAATTTTGTTATCATTTGAGGGGTTAGATCTGCATCAGAATCGAGTAGGAGTTAATTGGAATCATTGACCGAAGGAACCGGTGGTAAGTTTTCGAACCTAATCTTTATTTTAGGTTTTAGAAAAAGCCGAAACCCTCTAAAGGTTAGGGAGGCTATCGATTTGGGCTTGTAGCTCTAAGGGTTGTTATAATTGTTTTATTTTGGTAATAGTGTGATCTAGAGGCTGCTGATCGAAGGCTTGGACAAGTGGAACGACTGGATCTAAACCTAGTCGCTAATTTTGGCAAAGGTAGGATCGCTAGTGCCTAAGGTGTTTTTGGCCGAATATGGTAAGGGGGTTAATATGTAGTTCATTTTAATAGTTAGATTAACGTGTTAGTAATCCAATTGTAGGTAGTTCGTGTGTGGATCTTGTCAGCATATCGTCCAAATAGGTGTGTAACTGACACCCTTTCATAGTCTAGATCGGCAAAAGCGGAAAAGTCGAAATGCTGAAAAACTGATATTTTGTGGACTTGCGAGTGTGCGAATGCTCGTGAGGTAAATCGATTAACGTTTTTGGTAAACTACAATGTTTAGACTGCAGAGTGCATGATTTCTGTGCCTTCGATATTTTTGGGCTTTATGGGCCAAAATTGGGAGAGTGGGCCAACAGGCCCAATTCAGTAAGAACCCTCGGTAAGTGTTTTTGTTAGTACGTGAAAGGTGGGAATATGCATGAAAACCCTTAAAATTGATAAAATTACTGAAATACCTTTATAGGTGGACAATTTATAGATTTATCCCTAGGAGTAAAATTACTGATATACCCCTAGGGTTAAGGTTGACCTGAATGCATGTTTGACTGTTATTTTTTACTACATGCCATGTTATTATTATCTGATGCATGGATGGGATCTTGATGGAGGAAGTAATGAAAGTGGCTTGTCCACGTCTTGGAGGCTTTGCCTCAACTTATCGATAATGAGCGCAATCTTTGCAAGCTGTGGAGTGTAGAAATTTGGGTGGGTTGAGCTATTCCCACATGGAATGTAGGGCTGAATGCGGGTGGATTTTAGCGGTTGGTTATAGGTGGGTTGGGCTTGCATACGAATATGTCGATCTGTTCGGAATGGGCCTCTGGGCCATCTTGTTATCTGAAAATAGGGCTAAGGTCCGGTTTATTGTATTACGAAAGGGCTTGACCCAATACCCACTGTTATCTGAATGGGCTTAGGCCCAATGGGCTTGAGCTGACTTGGGCTTTGGATGGGTTTTCCTTACACACTGAGTTTTCCAAACTCACACCTTCCTCTTCCATCCTTGTAGGTGAGCCATGTTGGTGGACTTGGAGTTGGGCGGGATTCAGAGTGGCCACGAAGATTAATTTATGTTTTCTTAAGTTTCGCATTTGTTATTTTGACTATTTTTATTCTGGTTTAAGTTGTAATAAGGCCGCTCTTCTTATTATTTTTTAATATTTTGGGTTATTAAATTGGTTAGCTCTAGGGCACGGTTTATACAAGTTACTTATTTTCAAAATAACACGATAACCGAGCAAAGCTTCTGCAATGTAAACGTTTTCAAAGAAAATGAATATTTTAAATAGACTTAAACTTAATTAATTATTCGTGGACTAGTAACAGGCTTAAAGTGTGGCAATGGATGTGTGCATGTCGAAGATTGGATCCGTGAAGAGCTTGGTACTTAAGTAGTCTAACAGACTCACCTCCTCTTTTCTGGCTTCCTACCTGGTGCACAGCTTCCATTCACTTTAACTTAAAACAAAACATTCTTCAAACCCTAAGAAAGATTTCTGGATAAAGCATAACTTCTTTAGTAACATTCTCCATGTGACACGCTGAATTCGGCCGTAACGTCTGGGCCGGGTTTAGGGGTATTACATAATCCAAAAATTTAATATTTAGAATAAAACAGATAAAATAAATGTTACATAAAATCCATAAAGTGTCCGACAGTGGTCACCATCAAGCGCTCCGTCGTACCGATCCATCTACTACCGAGGATTACCAGACATAAAATTAATAAAAGGGGCGAATTTTCGAAAACTTAGTGTGTACATCCCCCCCCAAACAACATGCATACAAACAAATAACAGAATACAGATATTCGGCCTTAGCCATACAAATATCGTATGCAGATTAGATTAGGTATCAGAGAATAGAAATCATGGCCACCAACCTGCACACCATCTCCGTCCAACCCAACACACCATGTGGGGATACAATCGACCCACCCAGCCCTACATACCAAGTATGGGGATAAAATCGACCCATCTAGCCCTACACACCAAGTGGTACTGTTTTACAGTACATAACAGATATATGCAGCGTAGCTACCCGATAATAGGCTATTCGCCTCTTAGACTTCCTTCTCTTCACAACAACCCAACCCAATGCAATGCATCATAAATATCGTGACATGCTTATATGCAGAAATTAGATCATATCATAGCAGAATAGATATATGAAATCAGGCAGATATACATGCTTATTGTAAAATGCTTTACATACAACATAGTAATCATTCATATTATGGGGTCTAAATAAAGCTGGCCGACCCTACAGGCAGGTCAAGTTGACTTAGGCGACCCGTGCAACCTTACAGAAAATTTTAGGAAAATTGGGCTCACACGCCCATGTGCACTGCCCGTATGGCCCACATAGCCCAAATTAGCTTTGCCCGTGTGGATCACACGACCTGGCCTAAGACCCACATGCCTGTGCGGCCTACATGGCCCAAATGGTCGAGCCCATGCCTCGTACACGGCCTCGCCAGCCTCATAAGCCCGTGTCTGTGGCACCCGTGTGGTGCGCGTATGACCTGGCTCGTCTGTCACATGCCCGTGTCTCGCGACACAAGCTACCACACGGGCAGACCACACGCCCTTGTGGCATCGACAGACTGGTTTTTTGGCTTTCGTCGAAAGTCATTTTCTGTACAATGGGAGTACACACATGATTCATTTTCATTGCTAATCTAACCACGAGCACTCCAAAGCCTAAGATTGACAAAACCGAGCCCAAACCAATCACTTAAATAATTTTACCTAAGAATGAACAAATCCCAAAATGCGAGATCTACTTACCTTCGACAAAGAACGATATTTCCTCGTTTTCTAAGAACTCAATTACTGATCTACCGAGCCTTGATTAATCCTTAAACAGCAACCAAAGTCACTCTTAACAATCTCCAACAGAAAACACTTAACTTAATTTGAACGCTACTTACCAAATTGATAGAACTGTTTGAGCATGACTAAGCTTATCGAAAAAGAAAAGCAAAATAAAGGAGAAGGGAAAGGAAGCAGAGAATTTTTGGCACAAGGGAAATTGGGAAAAGAAAAACGGCAGAGAAAGCAATTGTTGACAAAAAAAAAAGAAAAGAAGAAAACCCTAGGTTTTCCCTTAAGCCCACAACTCAGAATTTACTAAATCCTATCGCTTACTGGAACTTGCAGCAAAAATGATCCCATCGCTACTACAGGGAATCGAACCCCTGACCCTAAGCATAATCCTTTGCCACTTAATCACTAGACCAGCAGGCCCATTCTGGTAAGTCTTTACCAACAACTCTTTAAAAGCCCACTGATCTCAAGTCAGGCTTTATTCCTATAAAACTCAAATTTAGCCCAAACTATAGCTTGAACTTAGGACCTCCCAAATACACCCCAGAGCTCAAAATTACTTAACCCAACACATATTTAAGCTAGAAGTAACATTAACCAAAAATTCAGACACTTCCCAAGCCCAAAAATCGCAAAAAGCCAAAAATAAAAAATTTGGGGCGTTACAAAGCAATAGCTGATGGGATTGAAAGCAATACACCCACTCCCACTCAAGGGGCAACGCTAACCAATTCTAGGCCTATTTCTAGTAGTTAGGGGGAAGAGGCTAAGCAAGCCTTCTTCCAAGACTGAGTGGTTCACAAAATTCGTACGAACAAATTTGGCTGCTCAACAACCTCCACCCCCACCTGTTCCTCTACAAGTCTCAGTTGTGCCACAAGTAGTAGATCCAATTCGATTGAGTAAGCCACCTGTTGATAAGATTCGTAAACACAGAGCTGAAGAGTTTCGCGCTACAGTTGATGATGATGTCGAGAGGGCTGAGTTTTGGCTGGAGAACACTATCCAAGTATTTGATGAATTGTCCTATACTCCAAAAGAATGTATCAAATGCGTAGTATCTTTACTTAGAGATAATGCATATCACTGGTGGAAAATGTTGACATCGATGGTTCTTAGGGAATGAGTTACCTGGGAATTCTTTTAGACCGAGTTCCGAAAAAAGCACATAAGCCAGAGATTCCTCGATCAGAAAAATAAAGAGTTTCTAAAATTGAAACAAGGCCGGATTATCGTTACTGAATATGAAAGAGAATTTGTACGTTTGAGCAAGTATGCTCAGGAATACGTGTCTATCAAATAGATCATGTGTAAAAGATTCATTAATGGATTGAACGAAGACATAAAACTATTAGTTAGGATACTTGAACTGAAAGGATTCATAGTATTGGTTGAGAGGGCCTGTAAAGTTGAGGATCTCAGCAAAGAAAAGAGAAAAGCTGATTTAGAGGCTAGATATTCGAGAAAGAGATCAAAGAATAAATCTTATCATTCCTTGTCAAAGAAATCTAGATATTTTATTGATTGATCGATAGCTTCAGCAGGATATTAGAATAGAGATTGTGGAAAGCAATATACAAACCCTAAAGCTCAAACTACTTTAGTATCGAGTGTTGGTAATGCAAAAGATGTAAAGCCTGAGTGTAAACAATGTAGAAGATTACATTTTAGAGATTGGTATGGAAAAAGTAATAACAGAGCTTGTTACAGTTGTGGTTCATGAGATCATTTTATAACAGACTGCCCAGAGTTAGTTTGAAAAGATAATGCTCAGAACATGAGGCTGAGTAACACTACAGCTAGAGGTAGACCACTGAGAAACACGGGAAATGTGAGTGGTGGTAGAGGTGTGACGCAAGACACTGTAGCAAGATCTGATGCTAGAACACTTATACGAGCCTACGCTGTTCCAGCATGAGAAGAAGCGTCATCTCCAGATATGTTATTACCAGTACTTTTATTCTCTATGATACTAAAGTTATTGCATTGATAGATCCAGGGTCTACTCATTTGTATATATGTGTGAATTTGGTATCCAATAAGACTTTTCCTGTAGAGTCTGCTGAATTTGTAATTAGTGTATCGAACACCTTAGGTAAGTGTGCATTGGTTGATAAAGTGTGCAAGAATTGTCTATTGATGATTCGGGGTAATTACTTTTTGGCTGATTTGATGTTGTTACCATTTGACAAGTTTGGCATAATCCTGGGTATGGATTGGCTATCAATGCATGATGCTATTATGAATTGCAAACGAAAGATGATTGATTTGAGATGTCAGAGTAATGAGATTATCCAAATTGAATCAAACGATTTGAACAGATTATCAGTAGTGATTTTAATGATGTTAGCTCAGAAGTATGTGAGAAAAGGGTTTCGAAGCTTATTTAGCTTACGTGCTTGACACGAAAGTGACCGAAAAGAAGATTGAATTAGTGCCAGTTGTTTGTGAATACCCAGATTGTTTCCTGAAGAGTTACCAGGTTTACCACCAATCTGAGAGGTTGAATTTGGTATTGATTTAGTGCCTGGAACAACTCCGATATCGATAGCTCCATACAGACTGGCACCAAATGAATTAAAAGAGTTGAAAGCTCAATTGCAAGAATTGACAGATAGAGGCTTCGCACGACCGAGTTATTCTCCTTGGGGTGCACCTATTTTGTTTGTGAAAAAGAAATATGGCACGATGAGAATATGCATTGATTATCGTCAGTTGAACGAAATGACTATCAAGAACAAATATCCTTTTCCCCGGATTGACGATTTGTTTGATCAGTTGAAAGGAGCTACCGTGTTTTCAAATATAGATCTGAGATCAGGTTACTATCAGTAGCGAGTAAAAGATTCAGACATTCCTAAAAATGCATTCAGAATGAGGTAAAAATAGTATGAGTTTCTAGTTATGCTTTTCGGATTAACGAATGCACCTGCTGTTTTTATAGATTTGATGAAAAGAATTTTTAGACCTTATTTAGATTGATTTGTTGTCGTATTTATTGATGACATTTTGATTTATTCGCTTGATGAAATTGAGCATGCCAAAGATTTAAGAATAGTGCTACAGACTTTGCGAGATAAGAAGTTATATGTGAAGTTTAGCAAATGTGAATTAGGGTTACGAGAAGTCAGTTTTCTGAGTCATGTTGTGTCGGCATCTAGTATTCGAGTTGATCCGAGAAAGATTTAAGCTATTTTGGATTGGAAGCCTCTGGGAAATATTTCTGAAGTCCGTAGTTTTCTGGGACTTGTTGGTTATTATCGACAGTTCATAAAAGGCTTTTCTATGATTGCGACTCCATTGACGAAATTACTTCAGAAATATGTGAAATTTGAATGGTCTGAAAAGTTTCAGAAAAGTTTTGATAAGTTGAAAGCTCTATTAACTGAAGCTTCGGTGTTAGTTCAGCTAGAATCGGGTAAAGAATTTGTGATCTATAGTGATGCATCTTTGAACGGTTGGGGATGTGTTTTGATGTAGGAAGGCAAAGTTATAGCTTATGCCTTGAGATAGTTAAAACCACATGAAAAGAACTATCCAACATATGATTTGGAATTGATAGCTATTGTATTTGCGTTGAAAATTTAGCGCCACTCTCTGTTTTGTGAGAAATGTCACATTTATTCAGATCACAAAAGCTTAAAATATTTGATGTCTCAGAAAGATCTGAATCTACGACAGCGAAGATGGTTAGAGTTGTTAAATGACTATGAGCTTGTAATTGACTACCATCTGGAAAAAGCTAATGTTTGAATTGCGTGCGATGAATACCCAATTAACTTTGTCTGGTGATGGTTTGGTTTTAGCCGAGTTGAAAGTGAGACTGTTATTTATTAAGTAGATTTATGATGCACAGAAGGTTGATAATGAATTATTAGGAAAACGAGCTCAATGTGATTTGAATATTGATTCAGACTTTTGAGTTGATGCTAATGATTGTTTGAGATTCCGAGATTGAATTTGTGTTCCAAGAATTTCAGAGTTGATTCAGATAATGAAGCTCACAATAGTCGATTATCTGTACATCCGGGTAGTACGAAAATGTATAACGATCTAAAACAACTTTATTGGTGGTCTGGTAAGAAGCGTGACATCTCTGAATTTTCTATGAAATGTTTGATCTGCCAGCAAGTTAAACCTAAACATCAAGTGCCATCCGGTTTGTTACAGCCGATTATAGTTCCAGAATGGAAATGAGATAGAGTGATGATGGATTTTATTTTGGGTTTGCCCTTATCTCCGCAAAAGAAAGATGCTATTTGGGTTGTGGTTGATCGATTGACAAAATTAGCTCATTTTATTCTGGTACGATCTAATTACTCACTTGATAAGTTAGTTGAGCTATACATTTTTGATATTGTGAGATTACATGGAGTACCATTATCTGTTGTGTCAGATAGAGATTTGAGATTCACTTCATGATTTTGGAAGTAACTACAAGAGGCTTTAGGTATAAAATTACAATTTAGTACTACTTTTTACCCGTAGACGGATGGTCAATCTGAGCGGATAATTTAGATACTCGAGGATATGTTAAGATGTTGCATTCTTGAGTTTGAAGGTACGTGGGAATAGTATTTTCCATTGATTGAATTCGCCTATAATAATAGTTTTCAATCGAGCATTAAAATGGCACCGTACGAAGCCTTATACGGTCACAAATGCTGTACACCTTTGTATTGGACTGAGCTCAGCAAGAATAAGATTCACGAGATTGATTTGATAAAAGAGACTGAGCAGAAAGTAAAAGTGATCCGAGAAAGTTTGAAAATAGCTTCTGATCATCAGAAATCTTATGCAGATTTGAAACAAAAAGATATTGAATTTGAAATTGGTGATAAAGTGTTTTTGAAAGTCTCACTGTGGAAGAAAGTACTTTGATTTGGCAGAAAAGGCAAGCTGAATCCGAGGTTCATCAGACAGTATGAGATTATAGAGCGTATCGGGCCAGTTGCTTATAGATTGTTGTTGCCACCAGAGCTAGAAAAGAATCATAATGTGTTTCAGGTATTGATGCTTTGACGATATAGATCCGATCCCTTGCATGTAATTTCTCCGTCTGAGATTGAGATTCAGTCCGATATGACCTATGATGAAGAATCAATTCTTATTTTGGCTCGTGAGGTTAAAGAATTGTGAAACAAGAAAATTTCATTAGTAAAAGTATTGTGGCATTGAATGGCGTTGAAGAGGCTACGTGGGAGCTCGAAGATGCTATGAGACAGCAATATCCAAATTTGTTCAACGATAAGATTTTCGGGGACGAAAATTGTAACACCCCAAACCCGGCCTAGACGTTATGGCTGAATTTGGTGCGTCACATCAAACCATTTTTCAAATTTGATCTTTCCGGTGAAAATCCATAACTGAATCTAAATTTATTAAACCACAGTTCCCATCAAAATGTTTACCAATTTTTTTGCCTCTGGTATATTACCTCATTTAAACTCGCAGAAGCATTTTGAAAACTTTGTTGTTGGAAGCTCATATTCCTTATAAAAATCATGCCATTTTGAAATCTCGAGTTTTCCTAGACTAGCCGTTTAGTATAAGAAATCACAATCCAAAGTAAAACTTAAAACCCACCAACGGCCTTATTACATAAAAAACCCAAAACGAAATCTAATTGCAATTAAAAGAAACAGAAACAGTAGTCTGGCCATCTCCGAGCCCCTCGCAGCTCCGATCCGTTTAATGCTAGAAATTACCTGAAAGGTTAATAAACGGGGTGAGTTTATGAAAACTCAGTGTGTAATCCCAATAACAAACAAACAGTGAATAACACGGTATCAGTACAATCTGGGCCAAAGCCCTATTCAGTCTCGACATATACTGGGCCGAAGCCTTTCGTTTAACAATTATTGGGCCGAAGCCTTTTCATAAATCAAATCACTGGGCCGAAGCCTTTACTGTAAACGATATGGCCCATAGGCCCATTTCACTATCACATGAAATACCAATGAATGTATGCAAGCCCATTTGGGGAGACTACTCAACCCACCATCCGCTACTCTCCACCCGTACCAACCAAGCTCTCCATGTGGGGAATAACTCAACCCACCCAACCAAACTCTCCACTAGCAAAGATAGTGCTTTATCATATAATGGAGGCCTAGCCTCTTTTAATAACAGGGTAAAGCCCTTTTGATAAAGCGGGCAAAGCCCTTTTGATGGCGGGCAAAGCCCTTTTGATGGCGGGGCATAGCCCTTATAGCACTTCCTCCATTTATAAAACCCAACCCATGCAACATGTCATGTATGCAGAATGTCATGCCCATATTTGCATCAAACAATCACAGTCAAGTCATTCATATCACCAACATATATTCACAATCAAATCCGTCAACCACACAGTCCAAGTCAGTCACTTGCCCACAAGGGCAAAACACTCATTTAACACCCTAGGGGCAAAATGGTAATTTTACCCCACAAGGGTATCTCGATAATTCTTCCTTACGGGGGTATTTCAGTAATTCTACCCTACAAGGGTATTTCGGTAATTCTACCCTACAGGGGTATTTCGGTAATTCTACCCTACAGGGGTATTCAATAATTTTGTAAATCGAGGGTAAAATGGTAATTCTGTAAATCGAAGGTACTTTGGTAATTTTTACAAGTCGAGGGTATTTTAGTAATTTTACAAATCGAGGGTATTTTAGTAATTTTTCAAATTGAGGGTATTTCGGTAATTTCACAAATCAGGGGTATTTTGGTAATTTTACAAACTAGAGGTATTTTGGTAATTTTATAAACCAAGGGTATTTTGGTAATTTTACAAGTCAAGGGTATTTTAGTAATTTCACAAATCAGGGGTATTTTGGTAATTTTATAAGTCGAGGGTATTTCAGTAATTTCACAAATCAGGGGTATTTTGGTAATTTCACAAACCAGGGGTATTTTGGTAATTTTACAAACTAGGGGTATTTTGGTAATTTTACAAACCAGGGGTATTTTAGTAATTTTACAAATTGAGGGCATTTTAGTAATTTGGTAAACTAAAGTATTTTAAACAGGGATAACAATACGAATGGGCCTAAAGACTATTCTCGGCCCAAATGGGCCCATACGCTCGTGTGGCCCTTTTAGCCCAAATCTAGCCACAGATATGAGATTCACCTAGCCTAGTCTAATATTTACTACACAATCAAACAACTTATCCAATTGGGCCCATAGGCCCATTGGGCCCACATGACTCCTTTCGGCCCATCGCGGCCCGAAGTAGCCATCCTACAGCTAGAGTAGCAAGAAAATACATACCTGATAGGAGACTGGAGTTAATCCGCGCTCCGAGCACTCTTAGCCGACGCCCAACCCAAACGAGCACGCCAAAAAGCGAAAAGGATCATCCAAGAAAGGTACCTTTACTCTCCTCATGGTTCTCTCTATTTAAAGCCAGCTTCACATCCATTCTTATGTTAGTTTCCCAATGTGGGATCCCTCCATCATCAGAGTTTAAATTCAACACCAACTCTTGCCGCCCCCTGTTAGCAAAATAAATGCTCTTTGCTTGCCATTAGTTTCGAACCCTGGACCTCCTTACCAACTCTCTGACGCCACCCTCCTGGCTCTTATGTGGCGCTACTTTGCCACTAGACCACAAGGCTTTTTGTGGTACAATTTCTCCAACAATATTCTTAAGGCCTACCTACTACACCTAGGGTTTGATTCACCTTAAACCAAAATTTTTGCTAGAGTCCAGGTTTGAACCCAGGACTTCTCCAACACTTCTCAGCACGCTTAACCACTAAAACAAGCCTTCGTTAACGAAATTTACAAGCACAACAAAATATTATAAGCTGCCTTCAATCGCTCCCATGCTCAAGGCCCAAACCTCTAGGCCCAAATTCAGGGTGTTACAAAAATCCTTAAAAGGGGAGAGTTGTAACAACCCGGTTTAGACCCTAGTGTGAATAGTGGTTTTGGGACCACAAATCCGAGTCTAAAAAATATTTTAATATTATTTTCGTGCTTTTTATATGTGAATTAGTATGTGTGAAAATTTCGTACAAAAATTTGATCGTTTGTGTGCTTAATTTGATAAAAGGACCTAATCGCGTAAAATGTAAAAGTTGCTTGCTAATTGTTAAAGTGCTTAATTGCTATGATTTATTAAATATGGGGTCCTTATGTTGTAAATGGACCATTGGTTTAATGAATAGACAAATATGGACAATAGTTAGTGGAATTTTTAATGAAATAGCTAAGGTTAATTTTGTAATTTATGTATTAAGTCTTGATTAAATAAAACAAAAGTAAAAGATGAATGTGTTCATCTTATTCTTGCCGAAAATATCAAAGAAAAAGGAAAGAACAAAAGCTTTTAGGGTTCGACTAGGAAATTTGAAGATTAAGGTATGTAATTTGATCGGTTTTTGATAATTTCTACGTTTTCGAGATTGTTGCTTTGTGTTTTATAAAGCCCATGCTTAAATTTTAGAATTTGATGATGATTTTGAAATATTCCATTGATACTTTTGTGAGCTTTGTGATGATAGTTGATGAAAAATGAAAGATATGTATTTGATATGTTTTGTCTTTGGATTTTCGAAGAATTTGAGAAATTTTGCGTAAATTTGAAAATGAGATTTTGAGGGACTAAAATATGAAATAAATGAAATATATGGACTTGTATGAACTTTATGAAAATTCAGCTAAGCATGTGAAAAAGGAAATTTTGTGTATTTTGTGATTTTATGAATTAGGGACTAAAATGTCAAATTGTGAAAATGTGAGGGCTAATTTGTAAAATGCCCTAATTATGTGTTTTTGGATTGAATTGAATGATTTGTTGAATAAAAGGGTTAATTTTGAATACTATAGATCAAGAAAGGAGAAATTCGGACCTAGATCGAGGAAAAAACAAAGTGCTCGATTGATCAACTAATATCGTCGGCTTTATGTCTGAGGTATGTTCGTGTATAATACATATTGTTTATATAATGTTTATATGGGATGAAATAAATAGAAATGAAATTGAGAAGTTGGAGTATGTGAAATGTGAATCGAATTTATGGCACTAAGTGTGCGAGAAATGAAATAACTGCGACTATTAGAAATGGCATTGAGTGTACGTGATGATAACAGCGATGACTGAATAAATGGTACTAAGTGTGTGACACCGATAGAAGTTCGGTTTAGTGAAATGGAACTAAGTGTGCGATATTATTATAACTTCAGCTTATTAATTGGCAATAAGTGTGCGTGTGACAGCCCAAAATTGACCCTAGTCGGAAGGTGGTCTCGGGACCACAAAACCGAGGCATAAAAATAATTTAAAATTTATTTCGATGCCTATAATATGTGTGTATCCATGTATGACATTTTTTGATGATTGATTTAGTGTTATAAAGGTGAATTTCACTAGAAAGGACCTAGTAGTGAACTTTGAAAGTATGATGGGGAAATGTGTGATGACTAGTCGCTCATGCATGCAAAAATAAAGGATTTGCATGTCAAATTTCCCCAAAAGAAGCTAGTGGCCGCCATGACATGGTTTATGGGCAAAGAAAACATGTTGAAACATGTTTTGTTAATGCATGATGAATTAAATGATAAAATAATTAATGATGTTGGAGGAGAAACAAAAAATCAAGAAAATAGCTCATCCTCCCCCATTGCCGTGCAAGTGAAAGAAAAACAAGAAAAAATTGTTCATCCTTGTTCTTTCCTTTTGGCCGAAAATACTAAGGGAGGAGATAGGAGTTTTGCTTCATGCTTGGTTTGGAAGAGAACAAGAAGGAGATTTGGCTAAATTTGCATCAAGATTAAGGTATGTATGAGGTTGTGTTGGGAGTTTCATGCATGTTTTGGTTGCTAACTTGATGTGCATGTTAGCCATGGCTCAAATCTTTGTTATGCCATGGAAATGGTGTTTGGCCAAAGTTGTTATAGTGATAAAGCCATTGCATGCTAAGTGTGAAGCTTGATGATGATGCATGCAATGATGGATTGTCTACTCTTGAGTAAGATTTTGAGTTTTCTTGTTGTTTTATCATGATTGAAGTTGAAAAGGAGCATGATTGCCATATTCGGCCATGATGCATTCATGAGCATGGTTCATGCTTCTTGCATGTTAGTTAAAATTTGTGTTTTGGATGGCTATGGACACCTTGAAATTGACCATGCTCATATATGTATATATATGTTTGCACATGATGTTTTGGTTATGAAGGAAGTGATGAATAAGTTTGTTTAAAGAAGAAGATGTTGAAGAATAATTGTGAAATTGCAAGCACAATTTGCCTAGCACACATATAAGTGCTTGATGCTATATTATAAGTTTTGAGCCACAATATGCAAAGCATTAACTAGTAAAAGGCATGCTGTTTTTGTGAGGTATTAAGTGCATAATTGGCCTCAACATGTACATGAATATTCGGCCTTGGGTAGCCTATTGAAGGCCTTAGCATTTCCTTGATGCTCAAATAAATTGTATTGAATTGCTTGATGTAGTATAAAATGTGCATGACCATTGTGTATTCAAGCTAAAGAGTGGCCATATGACCATTTAAATTCCTTGTCATATTCGGCCATAAGCTAGCACAATGAGGTTTTAATAAATTGAATTTGTTTGAATTAGCTCAAGAGCTAAGAGGTCCATAATTGGACAAGGGAAGGAAAAAGTGATCGAATAGCCGTAAAAGCCGTTCGACAACAACCGAGGTAAGTCCTCAAGAAGTGACCTTACTTGAATTATGTGAGATGAAATATGGATGTGTATGATTATTGATTATGTGTGTATGAGTATTTGAATTCCACCGGGCTAAGTCCCGGCGAATATGCTAATGATTATAATTGTGTTTGAGCCTTAGTAACGAAAATGAAATATGTATGTCCAATGATTATTGATGTATGTGTGCATGAGAAATTGAATGATATCCGGGCTAAGCCCCGAAGACAATTATGCTGAAAATTACATCCGGGTTAAGACCCGAAGGCAATTGTGCTAGTAGCTATATCCGGGCCAAGACCCGAAGGCATTCGTGCAAGTTGTTAAATCCGGGCTAAGACCCGAAGGCATTTGTGCAAATCGTGATATCCGGGTTAAGTCCGTGAGGCCTTGGTGCGGGTTACCATAACCGGGCTATGTCCCGAAGGCGATTGAACGAGTAGCGACGTCCGGTTAAACTCCGAAGGTATGTGATTTGAAAATTATAAGCTTGCTGGAAAATTTCAGCTAATGCACTTGTGAAATTTCCCAATGACAAGGTAAGTGCGGTGTGTGCTTTGCGCTAGGAGTAGAGCGTATGAATATCCGCTCCTATGATGGAGCGAGTTATCGGCCTTAATGAAGCCGTTATTTGTGTATGAACATAAGTGTTGGGATGGTGAAGTAAATACGATTATGTGAATGTGCATTAATGAAATGATGCATTTGGTTATGTGAATGTATTGCTTTAATTAAAGCTGATTATATTCCTTGAGACTTACTAAGCATAAAATGCTTACCCGTTGCTTTGGCTCTCTGTTTTATAGATTTCGCTCGATAGCAAACGGATTCGGGATCAATAAAGTCGAAGTCATCCACACTATCCACGCCTCTATTTTGGTATAAATTTTGGTTGAACTTTGAAATGGCATGTATAGGACTACCCTTGTTGGTTTAAAAATGTGGCGATGTATATGTATACGGCAATGCGAAAATGGCTCGTAAAAGGAAGCATGAACTTAGACTATTTATGGTTTGAATGTATATATATGGTGTCATGATGTGATTATGGATCGGAAATGGGAGTGTTGGTCACATGATCAGCCATTGGTATGGTTAAAATGATCATATGTGAACCTATGTATGGCAAGACTAGTTGGTTGATGGAGACTACAAAATAGATAAGACCTACCTTAAAACAGATGCTGCCAGCTGCAGTGACGTGAATGTGAAAAATCACCAAAATTGTAGGAATGGTATTAAATAGTGAATAAGCTATGTAAATGAACCTTGATGAGTCTATTTTCATATGGAAGAAGCGAAATGATCATAGGAGTTACATGTTAAGAGATATTGAAGCTATTGTGAAACAGGGCCAGAATGGTTTCTGGGTCCCCTGTCGCAACTTTAAAATTAACTATAAATTATCCAGAAATAATTAGGAGACATACCTTATATGTACAGATTCCATTTTGAGTCTAGTTTCATTAGAAATAAACGGCACCAGCATTAAAGCCCTGTACAGAGAGATATTCAAGTTATACCGTGAGAAGGTCAGAGCAGTCGATCCCTGTAACATGGGTGACTTTAACTAATAAACTGTACCAATTGGCCCGACCAAAAATTCTAGAAATAAATCCATGGATGGATATATGAGTCTAAATTCAGGGAAAATTTACGAAACCAGTTTCTGAGTTTTGAAACTCGAGATATGATTTTTAAGGCGACGGTGACGCAGTCTTCCAGCCTGACTGGAAATGCCAAATTGGTGGGCAAAACATGTGAACTTGGCTTGTTAACCCCTCGTGTCCGACACCGGCGATGGTCTCGGGTTCGGGGTGTTACAGTGCGAGTTCATAGAATGTCTAAAGATGATTTGAATGACATTATGCATCGAGCATTGAAGTGATAAATGTGATAGGTAAGAATGTGATGGTACAGGTATGTACGTAACCTATGTGGTTGATGATATTGTGTATGATATAAATGATAGACTATGTAAATGAATGATGAAATGAGTTGCATTGTATAGCTTTATGAATGCTGATCATATGCTTAAAGATGTAGTATGATAGTAAGATATAGCTTTGAATAAGTATGAGTAATGTGATGAGCAATATTAACTGTTAGTTAATAGATTGAATTATTGGATTGATGAGTTAAATGTATTATATCTTGAACTTACTAAGCTGTAAAGCTTACTGTGTGAAATGTTCTCTATTTTACAGTGTTATAAAGCTAGCTCGGATCCAGGGATAGTCAACGACGATCGGACATCTATTTTGGTACCATTTTAGGAATAGTATATATGGTATATGGAATGTATAGGCTAGTGACACCTTGGTATGTTTTGTGTTGTGAATATCAGCCATGAAATGTGGGTTATTAATGTTGTTATATATATATATATATGGCATATAAGTTGGTCTAAATGATGTGTTGGATAAGTGAGAAATATGATGTTTATAATGCTTATGTGATGGTTTATTATGGGATATTGAAATAATGAATTTATGCATTTGGAACTTTGGTAAGTTGTGATGATGTTGGCATATTGAATAGGTTGATGTTATATAGCTTAATATGTGATTGAATTGGCATGTTTGGTTGCCTTTAAATGTATGCAAATGATGCAAATATTTTGTGGTTTGGTATGCTTGAGATAGGTGGGAAATGTGACTTAAACCAACCCTAATTTTACCTCACACGGTTGAGCACACAAGCGTGTGTCTCGACTGTGTGTCTACTATAACTTAGTTATACAAGTTAGTCTCGAGCAAGGCCTAGACACACGGGTGTGTTTGGTGGCCGTGTAAGGCACACAGTCTTGGAACATGGGCGTGTGTGGCCATTTCGAAGGGTACACGGGCTAGACACACGAGTGTGTGATCGACTGTGTGACCCAAGTCAGTTTCAACCACGGCCAAGGCACACGAGTGTGTCTTGTGGCTGTATGGTAAAGTCTGTATGTATGCCCTATTTTGCCACGGCCTAGACACGGACGTGTCTAATGCCATGTGAGGCACACGGCCTATTCACACGAGTATGTGACTTGTATAACTTTGAAAAATGTCTAAGTTTTGAAAAATTTTGTATGCATTCAGTTTAGTCCTGACCCCTTTCTAAAGCATGTTTAAGGTCTCGTTGACCTATGTAAGGGATTCTATATTGATGTATGACTATGATGCTACGATGATTGTGAAATGAATGTTAAACATTTTGATATGTCCGGTAATGCCTCTTAACCCTAATCCGACGATGGATACGGGTTAGGGGTGTTACATTACCACTTGAACTAGTAGGCTCATTCTGATAAGAGTTTACTAAAGATAAAATATAACCCAACCCACCAAAGACTAGGTTTGGATAAAAAAGAACAAAATTTTCTAGAGAGTGGAACTTAAACCCAAGACCTTAAACACACACTCACATCACTTAACCACTGAAGTAGATACTCAATTATGATAGAATTTACAGAAACAAAGATAAATAACTCAGGGCGTTACAACTCTACCCCCTAAAAGAAAAGAAATTTCATCCTCAAAATTTACCTAACCTGAATAGATAAGGATATTGCTGTCGCATCGAATCCTCCAGCTCCTACGTGGCTTTCTTGGTGCCATGATTTCGTAACAAAACCTTGACTAATGAAATAGACTTCCTCATCAGAATCTTTACATCATGATCCAAAATCTGGACCGGCTCCTCCTCAAAAGTCAAATCTGATCTAACCTCAATCTCCTAAATCAAAACAACATTAAATGGGTCAGATCGATACCGTATCAACATCGAGATGTGAAATGTAACAACCCATTTTTTAGTGAAATTGGAACAGTGGTTTCGGGACCACAAATCCGATCCAAAATATATTTTATTTTTATTTTACTATATGGTCTGTAATATGTATGAAATGATGTGTGAAAATTTTGATATAAAAATTTTATCGTTTTAGTGCCTAATTACGGGAAGGACTAAATAGTATAAAATGCAAAAGTTGAATTCTAGTAACTATGAGGATCAAATAGCTATGAAATTCAAAACTTAAGATCCTTATATGATAATTAGACTATTAATAAAAGTATGTGGATTGTCATGGTGACTCATCCATGAAATTATAGAAAAGACAAGGGGATAAATTGGAAATACCAAAATACTTAATTAATTAAAAGAAGAAAAGATATTATATCATCTTATTTTCATCATCTTCAACCTAAAGACACATGGAAACCCTAGGAGAGAGAAAAGAAGCTTTCAAGGCCTAATTGGGTAAGTTTCCTTGTCCTGTTTTTAGTAATTTTGGTATTTTTAAAACCGGGATAGCTTAATCTCTTTATTTGAGGGATTGATTTGAAAAGCTATCAAGGAGTGAAAATGAGTCATGAATGTATTATGCTGGAAATTAGAAATTTATGGTAGAAAATGAAAGATTATTAATAAATAAACAACTTTTGTAAGGTGATTTTTGATGAAAACTTGATTTAGGGACCAAAATGTAAACTTGTGAAATTGAAGGAAAAATTCTAAAATTTTATGTAAACATGTGCTAGAAAATTTGTAATGGGGCTTTGGTTAGACTTGGAATAGGGAATAATTTGTAGAAGTTTCATTTTTTGGGCCTAGGGATGAAAATGGATTTTTTAGAAAAGTTAGGGGTAAAATGGTAATTTTGCCTATGACATAGATTGAGTCCATTTAAGTATGAAATGTAGAAAATTTATGATTAAATTCATTTATATAGATCCAAAAAACACAAACTCGAGGTTAGATCGAGGAAAGGAAAAGATTTCGGATTAGTAGACTATTACGCGAACAAGTGTCGAGGTAAGTTCGTGTAACTTAATCGGGCATGTAATTATGTTAATCAAATGTTGTGTTTGTATGTAGTGTGATTTATGTTGATGTGCTTATTTGTATACAATGATGAAAAATTGATACATGCTTGAAATGATGAAAAAGGGGTTAAGTCTCGATTGAATATTAAATTCTGATGAATGTATATGCTTTCCTGAAACTAATAAGGTCCTGCATTTGTTGAGGATGGGATTTAGCTTGGATGAGTAATCCCAATGGCCTTGTTATATAAAAATATTTAGCCCGGATGGGTAATCCCGATATAATACCTCTTGAGCACACGTTATGATTGGGTCTAGCCTGGACTGGTAACCCTAATTAAGCTCTTGTGAGCATACGCTATATAAAGGATTTATCCTGGAGTGGTAATCTTGTTATATGACCTTTGGAGCGTAAGTGTGTTCCTTGGTTAAGTACCCTAAAGGGTACCCTCGATAAGAATTGATAGATGAATGAATCGTATACCTCGAGTGTACTACTTGAGGCTTCATTAGAATTTCAATAATTCAATGGACATATAACTCTTGACTTGGCATGAACATCTTGAGATAAAATGATAATGACTTGAAAGAACATTGCTTGATGAGCTTATTTATGTTACTTGATTTATATGATTAGCTTGGTGACTAACATGTTTGATGAAATGTATGTGATTAGGCAATTTATTCAAATGGATGGAAACATAACATTGTATGCTTAGATTTTTAATAAAAAAGATTGGTAAGTTTAGTTTCTATTACACGAACTTACTAAAAATGTAATGCTTACTCCTTTTATTTTTCCCTTATTTTATAGTGCTTGGAAGCTCATAAAGGTTGGAAGATCATTGGAGCATCGTCACACTATCAACTAGCATTTTAGGTATATTTAGTGAAATCATTTTGGTGTAATGGCATGTTTAGGGAAACTTGACCAATACTGGCTTGAAATGTCATTTTGTAACCTAGCCATTGGAATGGCTAATAATGGTTCATTTTGGATATGATTTGGTAAGCTATTATGGTGTATATAAGTTCATGTGATCCAATGTTGGGAATGTTTAAGTTAAGTTAAGATGAGTTTGAAACCATATGGATTTGTTCAATTGGAATGCTTGAATTGGTTGGCATTGGTTGTGAGTTTAAAGTGCAGGTTTTTGGGTTATTTTGGGTGAGAAATGAAGTTAGGAAATGAATTTATTTTGTCCACATGGGCAGACACACGGGCGTGTGTTTAGATCGTGTGTGACACACGGCCTGGTAACATGGGCATGTGGTTAGGTCGTGTGTCCTTTACACCTAAATTTTGAGAAACAGAATGCTCAGAATTGAGCCCACAGGTAGAGACACGGACGTGTGTCTCAGCCGTGTGTGCCACACGGCCTAGAACACGGGCGTGTGTCTTGGCCGTGTGAAACCTGCACCTAATTGGAATTAATTTAATTAACCATACAGCCTAGCACAAAAGGCTTGTGGCATGGCCGTGTGTGTAAGTCAGAGAGTTACATGGGATCAAAGACGGCCTCTAGCACGGGCGTGTCCTATGGTCACACGGGCATGTGAGCCCTGCACCTTGGAAAAATTTAGTAATTTTGCGAAAAATTCTTAGAGGTCTCGATTAAGTCCCAACTCGATTCTAATGCTTGTATTGGACCTCGAGGTTCCAGTTAAGGGTCGTTATGAATAATCTCGGTTAATGAATAGTGACTTGCGTGAATTAATTGAAAAATGTTTTGAAAGTTTTGATAATGCTCTGAAACCCTATATCGGCGTTGGGTAAGGGTTAGGAGTGTTACATGAAACACATCGTGGATACGGTTGAACTTTTGAGGTAGTTCTAACTGATAAGTGACTGGTCCCACACGTTTTAGAATTCAATACGGCCTAATGAATCTAGGGCTCAACTTGCCCTTACGTCTGAACCGTAGAACCTTCTTTCACGGAGTTACCTTAAGAAATCCGCAGAGTACTCGATATCCTTCCTTTTCATATTTGCATAAGATTTATTTCTATCAGAAGCTGCCTTAAGACGATCCCTATCAGTCTAACTTTGTCCTCAGTCTCAGAAACTAACTCAGGACCCAAAACCCATCGCTTACCCAACTCAGTCCAACACAATGGAGTGCAACACTTACGACAATACAGAGCCTTGCAAGGTGCCATTTGGATGCTAGACTGAAAATTGTTGTTGTTGGATAATTCAGCTAAAGGCAGAAGCTCTTCCTAGCTACCTTGGAAATTAATCGCACAACTCCAAAGCATATCCTTCAATATCTGAATAACCCTCTTAGATTGACCATCAGTCTGAACCTAGCGAACCTAGAGCTTCATGGAGTTTCTTCCAGAATCGAGAAGTGAAGTGAGGATCCTTATAAAAAATTATCGAAATTAAAACCCCATGAAGTCTCATAATCTCGGAAATGTAGAGCTTGGCCAACTTCTACAGAGAATAATTCATCCGAACTGGAATAAAATAGGTGGACTTGGTCAACCAATCCACGATGACGCAAATAGAATCCTTCTTAGGAAGTGTTAAAGGCAACCCACTAAAAAAGTCCATCATAAAACGTTCCCATTTCCATAGGGGAATCTTAATAGGTTAGAGCAAACCCAAAGGCAGCTGGTCCTCAGCCTTAACTTGCTGGCACATCAAAAAATGAGTAACGAAATCTGTCACCTCTCGTTTTAAACCTAGCCACCAATAGAATTCACGAAGATCCTGATACATCTTATTTCCACTGGGATGCATAGCATAAGGGCTACTATACGCTTCCCTTAGAATTGATTGTCTCAAATCAGAATCATTTGGTACATAAAACAGTCCTCGAAAACATAGAATCCCATCCTTATTCAGTCCAAAATCAAACGTGATGCTATTCTCAACATGACGGAAATGCAAAACTAAAGAATCATCCCTCAACTACTTATCCCAAATCTGATCAATCCAAGTCGACTTAACTTGCAACTTAGCTAACAAAATTCCATCATCAAACAAACTGAGATGAGAAAACATCACCCTCAAATTAGACATTGCTCTACTACTGAGAGCATTGGCCATGTAACAACCCGTTTTTAGTCAAATCAGAATAGTGGTTTCAGGACAACAAATCCAAGGTTGAAAAATTATTTTGATATTATTTTAAGTGTTTACAGCATGATAGTATGTATATGTGAAAGTTTCGTAAAAAAAAATTACTGTTTGAATGGTTAATTCGGTAAAAAAGACCAAATCCAGTAAAGTGTAAAACTTGAGTTCTATTATTTAAAGGTATTAAACAGCTATAGATCATTAAATTAGAGGTCCTTATGTTGTAATTAGACCATTAATAGTATGAGTGGACATATATGGACATCTAATGGATGTTTTAAATGGTTTTTCATTAAGGTTAAAATGGTAATTAGCATAATTATTATATGTTAAATAAAATAAAAACCAAATTAGCCTCATATCCATCTTCCTAGACAAAAATTAGGGCTTAGAAAAGTCATAAAAATCGCTTGATGATTTGGCACACTCTAAGCTTAATTAAGGTATGGTTTTAGCTCGTTTTTAATGATTTCTATGTTTTTAATATCGTTGCAGCTAGGTCTTGCTAGCCCAGGGACTATTTTGCAAAACTGTTAATGATTGTTGTTGATAGTTAAGCAAGTTTGGTAAAGTGATTTTTAGTGAAATTGCAAAATAGGGATTAAATTGAGAAATGAGTAAAGTTAGTGGTTAAAAGTGTGAATAAATGAAAATTATGGGCTGCTAGGGGCACTGTGGTAATTCAGCTAGCACGGGTTAGTCTTGAAGTTCATTAAGTTGTGATTTTGTTAAATAAGGACTAAATTGTGAAAAATATAAAATTTGTGAGGGAAAAGTGTAAATGTGTTTTAAAGTGTAATTTAAACTAAATTGAATGAATAAATGATTGAATAAGTTAATTTTGAATACAATTAGATCAAGAAAAGTGGAATACAGACTTGGATCGAGGAAAAGATAAAGTTATCGACTAATCGACTCAATTTGCTGTTTTAGCATTCGAGGTAAGTTCGTATGTATTAAGCATTGTAAATATTATGTTTTAGTGCTTTGATATTGTATTAATTGTATATACGGGACTACAATTATGTTTGACGACAAATTGGCTAATTGTGGCACTTAGTGTGCGATTCGACATAGCTTCGACTATATATGGCACTTAGTGTGTTGAGATAGCTTCGGCCATGTACGACACTTAGTGTGCAAGATATTGAGTGTGACACTTAGTGTGCGAGATATTGAGTATGGCACTTAGTGTGTGAGGCATTGAGTATTCAACGGATACATGAAAGATGTGGTTGAGTATGGGATTGGTACGAGATGGTACAGGTATGTACAATAATGAATTGAGTATTAAAACTATGGAATTGATGAGTTCCTTGGTAAGTTATGTGAATGACCCTTTAATAGCTTTGAGAGATAATAGAATTTTTGTATATCGTTTTCTATTATTTGAATGATGTATGAATGGTGATAGATGTTTATTGTTCACATACGAGCTTACTAAGCTATGAAGCTTACTTTGTGTTATTTCTCTATGTTTTATAGTGAATCAAGGCTAGCTCGGATCCGGGAGTCGTCGGAAACATCATCGCACTATTAATCATCTAAGTTGGTACTTTTGGATTATACATTAATAGTATATGGCATGTATAGGCTAGGTGTGGTATTTTAGTAGTGATTATAGCCATGGTATTTGACTTGTAAATTGTATATGTTTTGGTTTGTATATATAGTCATCTTGTGAATATCAACCTTCTTAACCATAACCTGATATACCTAGAGCAGTGATCTACTTTCAAAAATATCAAAGCCTATGAAACTGATCAAACAAATCATCGATCCTTGAAAGTGGGTACTTATTCTTCACAGTCAGCTTATTCAACTGTCGGTAGTCGATACACATCCTCATGGTACTGTTTTTTTCTTTACGAACAAAATCAATGCCCCCACGGAAACACACTAGGACAAATAAACCCTCAATCCAGAAGCTCTTGAAACTGAGCTTTAAGCTCCGTAAGCTCTTTTGGTGCCATTCTATATGAAGCAATGGTCACCGGAGCTGTACCTGGTAGAAGCTCAATGCCAAACTCAACTTCCCGATTTGGAGGTAAACCCGATAACTCATCAGGAAATACATTCGAAATTTCCCTTATTGTTCTGATATCCCCAACAGAAGAATCGCCAGAAACTGAAACACTTACGAAGGCCAGATATGCTTCACACCTTTTCGAACTAGTTTTTCAGCTACTAGAGCAGAAATCACATTGGACAAGTAATCTCGATGCTCACCGATCACAACAACTTCTACATCATCCCTGGTTCTCAAAATGACCTTCTTAGTCACGCAATCAAAACTGACTAGGTACTCTACTAATCAGTCCATACCCAGAATAAGGTCAAACTCTCCAAATAGTAGCTCCGTCAGATTTGCCAGAAACACAACCTCTTTAACTGCTAGTGGTACATTCCTATACAGTTTCTTAACTAGAACAGATTGACCCATAGTACAAAAATATCACCCGAAGTACTCTTAACCATAATCTCTAGGTTTTTAGAAACAGAATTAGCTACGTACGAGTGTGTTGACCCTATGTCTATCAAATTTGTATAAGGGACATCAAAAATAAAGAACGTACCTATAATCATATCAGAGGTGTCTCTGTCCTCTTGGCGTCGAGCATCATAAACCAATACAGGTTGCCTCTCCTCAGTACGATTAGCACCTCTGTCTGGTGCTTTTTGTCCCTTGCCCAAATGATCAGATGTAAACGTCACAGTAATAATGTGCAAGAATACACTGTCAATGCAAGATAGATGTGAGTCTGTCAGATATCTATCCCACAGGGATGATTGTCTTTTGTCTATTAATGTTGGTGTAATAACTAGATAAAAACGAGGTAAATTGTGAGTATAGTTGTCGAAGCAATTACTTGAAAACAATAAGATAAAGTATGCTATGGATAAGCTAGGATCCCAAACATGAATCTTCAGCAATATACTAAGTACTCACATGGTAAAAGATAGGTGATTGTCGATGTAATAAAATTAATGTATATCTTACCAAATGACACTCTTTGGTTTAATTTGAGACTTAACCATGCACATTATGTAACAACCTGGTTTTAGCTAAATCGAAACGGTGGTTTTGGAACCACAAATCTGAGGTCGTAAAATTATTTTAATATTATTTTTAGTGTCTATGGCATGTGATCAATATGTGTGAAAGTTTCGTGGAATAATTTAAGTGTTTGAATGCTTAATTTGATAAAAGGACTAAATCGCAGAAAATGCAAAAGTAGCATGGTATAAGTTAAAAGTGTTTAATTGCTATGATTTATTAAATGTGAGGTCCTTATGATATGATTAGACCATAATTAGTGGTTTATGACATAAATGGTCATCCATTATAAGCTTGATTAATGTTTTAATTAAGGGTATTTTAGTAATTGTGAAAATAAAGGTTAATTAAATAAAACTATAGCCAAATTTAATCCATCTTTGTCTTCCTTAACCGAATAAAAAGAAAGAAAAGAGAGTTTCGAGACATTTTAGGGTTCGGCCCTTTGTATTCTTGATTGAGGTATGTTTTGAGCTCAGTTTTTGATGATTTCTATGTTTTTGTAATTGTTGCTTCGTGTTCTAGCCAGCCCGTGGTTTAATTTTTAAGTTTCTCAATGATTTTGTGAAATGTCATTGATGAATGCTTGATCTGTGTGATAGATGATGATGAAAAATGAAAGATAAATGATAGATTATCATGTTTTGTAAAGTGATTTTTGGTAAAAATGCATATTAGGGATTAAATTGAGAAATGTGTAAATTTAGGGGTTGAAATGTGAAATAAATGAAAATAATGGGCTACGAGGAGTCTATGAAGAATTCAGCTAGCATGAAATTAGAAAGAAATTGTGTAATTTGAGTTTTTATGACTTGAGGACTAAAGTGAAGAAATGTGAAACTTTAGGGGCTAAAGTGTAAAAGTGCCCAAATATGTGTTTGTGGACTAAATTGAATGGTTTCGTGAAAAAATGACTTAATTTAGAATATTTATAAATCATGAAAGAAAGAAATCGGATTTAGATCAGTAACACCCTTTACCCGTGTCCTACACCGGGACAGGGTACGAGGCATTACCGGACTTAAACACAAACAATCATGCAAACCAGGCCATAAAATTTCATTCATATTTTAAAAAGTTCAATCACATGCACATAGTTCCTTATTTTGGTTTGTGAAGTCCAAAACATACTTTAGAAAGGGTTCGGGACGAAACCGAGAACTTTGGAAAGCTTTGGGAAAAACATAGAAATTTTTCTCATGAAATAGGGTCACACGCCCATGTGGACACAGGGTCACGCCCGTGTCCTTAGGCCATGTAACTCTTTGTTTATGACATCAGCAAATAAATTGAACCACACGGCCAGGCCACTCCCTCACATGTTGAGGCGCACGGCCGTGTCTCATCCCGTGTGGTTAACTCTTAGGCTATTTTCCAATACTTTTTGTAACCCTTACATTCACACATATATACATGGATCCAATTGCATTCAACATCCTCAATTATGATACAAACATATCATTTACCTATCAACATGCTTGTGTTACACATTCCCACATTAAGCCAAGAATAGTCATACCATAGTTATCTTTGTGCCAATTTATTTCAACTTATCATCAAACTTCCATGTTCAAAGCATTGTTATTTATCTCAATATTACACATTTAAATGACACATTGCCAACCATGTGTGACAAACAAACATAATCATATCTTCACATCATAAGCAATAAATCATAACATGACTAGCTAAACTTACAAGCCATAATCACTATGATCCACATCTCATGGACATATATAATAGCTCAAAATAGGCCAATACATTTGGCCAAATGATAATAACACATGTCATAAAACTAGGTCCCTATACATGCCACTCACTTGATAATTCTAACATATGTAACAATATTCCAAAGGTATTGGCTTGATAGTGTGAATGCTGCCTCCGACGATCTCCAACCCTGAGCCGACCTGACAAAAATAAAAGAAATGGAAAGGAGGGAGTAAGCTTTACGCTTAGTAAGCTTGCATGAAAAATAATAAGCAATGTATTAACATGCTATTTTTCAATTTCTCTATAATTATTCAAAGTTCAGTTAAGCTATTTTCTCGAGTCATAGTCACCAATTTATTTATATCTAGAGCTACGGGGCTCCAAATTGAGAACTGATAATTTTCCTAAAAATTAGACACAAAAATAAGATTTTTAGAATTTTTGGTCTAGCCAATAAGTACAATTTATTATTCAAAGTCTCCCTTGTTTTGCTGTTTGACAGCTTCAACCTTTCTTCACTAAAATTTATTTATCTCATAGTACTAGACTGGGATGATGCTCCCGTCTATTTCCCATGAAAATAGACTCATTAGGGATTTTAAGAATGTAATTTATAACCCATGATTATTTTCTTACAATATTTAATGATTTTCAAAAGCTAAGATAGGGGAGCCCAAAATCACCCTGACCTTGTCTCATAAAAATTCAAATATCTCATAATATGAAATTCTTTTGCTTACATTGTTTGCTCTATGTACAACGAGACTCAATAAGATTTAATTTCTTATCTTATTTAGCCTCTAATTCGATTTCCACAATTTTTGGTGGATTTTCAAAGTAGGATTACTGCTACTGTCCAAACTGTTTTAGTACAATATAATGATACCATCACAAGATTTTCATGAAATTACTCTCATAAGTATCACTCATTCATTTTCATTCTTACCACAAGTCCTTGAGTTTCGAGTTCTTACTTGTGCTATCATTTAGCAAAACACTCGTCCAAACATGACAGTTTATATGCATCATAATAGTATCATATAACATAAATGATTTTATCATGGCAAGAACCTTTTATTTCATTTATCTTATTAATCTCGTTGAATTTCTCGAAATCTCGATGGATATCCCATTCACCGTCAATTCATACAAGTGATCATTTCAAGTACGTAAACCTTGCTCTTACGGCGGCATTACCAGTCCAGACTAAATTCCCCGTAATATAAATTCATAGAGTATCGTTGGGATTACTAGTCTAGGCTAAATCCCCTGTAACGGCATATACTCTAATGATCTCGGATCTAAATTACCAGTATAGGCTAAATTCAAATCCTAATCGGATTACCCATCCATGTTAAATCTATTTCAGCACACATAATCTTCGGGAGGGTAGATTACATTACAAATTCATGTCCGTCAATTCGTATTTTCCCTTTTTAAGGAGCACACTCCCGCGAACCTCCTTTCTTACAGCGGGAGTACCAGTCCAGGCTAAATTCCCTGTAATGACATATACTCAAATGAGCTTGGATCTGAATTACTAGTCCAGGCTCAATTTAGATCCTGATCTGATTATTCGCCCGGGTTAAATCCTACACATATTCAACCGAGAGGTCTATATAGGGACTGGATCACCCGTCCAGGCTAGATCCTTTTTACCATCAATTCTTTTTCAAGAATCAATCGAATATCCTATTTCATTCAACCAAGATTTTTCTTCCCCTTATTATCAATCATGTCAATGTTTCATAAATTTTCATACATTGAGCAGTCAAATCATGTGCTTATCAAGAGCATACATTTATCATATAATCAGCATTTAAGCAATTAACTTACCTCACACAGTGTGTTTACTTGCAAATGGACTTGCCTTCCTTTTCACTGTTTCACAAGTTATCCAACTTAATAAAACATCATTGTATCAAATTCTCAATATATTCAGCTATTATATAGCAAGCCATCAATGATTGAACCATCCAACATTTCATGTGCTACTAGTCATATATCATTGTTCTTACAAATTTTATTTACCATTCATTTTTCACTTTTTAATATATTAAATCATGCCATTCGTGCAATAGTAATATGGAAATTTCAATTCAAATATAGCATTGCAAATTTTATTCACACACGAACTCACCTCGGCATCAAAATAGCAAAAAGGAACCTAACCGTTGATTTTCCATTTTTCACCCGATATAGGTCCAATCCTCGTTTTCCTTGATCTATAAAATCAAATTTAGTCTAATTATTAGTCACATTATTTAATGTGATCCAAAAATCATATTTTGGAAAAATTATGTTTTTGCCCCTAAACTTTGTCAAAATTACACTTTTGCGCCTTGGCTCGTAAAGTGATTTTTATTCAATTTTCTCACTCTATAGACCTAGTTGAAGCATTTTCATAACTATAGTAAACTAAAATTCTCATCAAAACACCCTTTTATACCATTTTTACAACTTTTATAAAATGGTCCTTTCGAACGTTTTCATCGAAAATCGCTCAGTAAAAGTTGCTTATTTAACACCCAACACTCATTTTCTACCAGTATACATCAAAATGCATGCATGTCACACATGGGTCAATTTTTAAACATGAACCCTAACTCAAATTAAATAGATAGATCTTATTACGAGGATTGCAAAAATGTAAAAATCATTAAAAACGGGGCTAGAACGGATTTACAATCGAGCTTGGAAGCTTGAAAACCCTTGGCCGTGGTTTCTCCATGCAATTTTCGGCCAATAAGTTGAATATGGACAAAAATTAGCTTTTAATTTTGTTTTTAATTCATTTTAATATGTAAATAACCAAAATGCCCTTAATGAAAAACTTTGGAAACATGCCTAACTACGTCCATTTTTGTTAACAAACTTAACCAATGGTATAATTGCCATATACGGACCTCCAATTTAAAATTTCATACAATTGGACTCCTCTAGCATGTAGAACTCAACTTTTGCACTTTTTTCGATTTAGTCCTTTTGACTAAATTGAATGCCCAAACGTCAAAATTTTCGAATAAAATTTTCACGAAATCATTCCATGGAATTGTAAACCATAAAAATATAATAAAAATAAAATTTTCCTCATCGGATTTGTGGTCCCAAAACTACTATTCCGACTAGGCCCAAAATCAGGATGTTACATTTCTCCCTTCTTTAGGGATTTTCATCCCTGAAAATCTTACCAGAAAAGTGGTTTTGATTTTTCACTTATTTTTCTCAATCCTATAATCGATGTCAACGAACTGTCACTCAAGCTGAGCTTTTACTACCTATCTCTTAAATTCCATGTACAAGAATCATGAGTGGTTTTCGCTTTACAACACTTTCATTGAAACTTAATCTCTATTAGAAAGTTCATGTATTCAAAAGCCCGATCCATACCATCATATACATTCATATTTGAATCTTTTTCAAATTCGAATAGTGAAACTAGCCAGTTCATCCCAGCCTTATACTCATTATAATTCACATGGTCCGATTATTTGTCAATTCAACTCTCGGATACCTTTCATTTCAAAGCCTCCTTTGGCTTTCCCAAGAAATCATGATATGAAATTCGGATCTCAATCCAATTAGTGGAGACTAGTATTCCATGAAATCCATTAATCATAAAGATACGAAATTCCTCGAACCCGATGAGCAAAAATTCAGTACAAACCAGCATGATTTACATATCTCGTCAAATATTTAACAATAAGCTACATGACATTTTTCTCTTTCAAAGACAAGGATGATCCTGATAGGGCCTTGAGGATAGTCCTTTCTCATTTTCCATCCTAATATTCAATACTGGCAGAGATAACTCTAGTAGAACCTAATGTTCGGCTTTAACCCCATTAACATTTCAAATATTCTTACACAAGGATCATACAATAACCATCTCATCATCTTTTAATACCCAAGTCATTTGAACTATAGCAAACTCAGGTCTTTCTATGACATTAGATACTTTAAGCTATCACTTGTCTTGTTGTCTTAGAATACATCACCATTCAAACAACAATACATCACTGAAAATTAGGAAGTCTTTGCTCAACACAGACTAGACTAGTTCAAAGGCTTTGATTAACAATGTTCTCATCTGTCCAAACTTTTCCAATCATGAATTAAGCCATTAATTTTGCAAGACGAAAATTTTACCACTTAAGCCTTTGCCAATGTTAAATCCTTATAAGGAAATTTAGAGACATCCAAATACTAAGATCACTAGATTACCATGATCAAATCAGAAGGGTAATCATACTTGATATATATATTGCAAGCTAAAGGTCATACTTTAACTATAAGCCATGTTCGACAAGTGTAACACCCCTAACTCGTATCTATCATTGGACTAGGGTTAAAGGGATTACCTGACAAATTGAAACATTTAACATACATTTTATAATCATCAAAGCATCAAAGCATCAAATATCAATATAAAGTCCCTTATATAGGTCATCGAGACCTAAAACATCCATTAAAAAGGATTCGGGACTAAACCAAACACATACAAAATTTTTCCAAAACTTAAACATTTTCAAAGAAGTACAGGTCACAAGCCCGTGTGAATAGGCCGTGTGCCTTACACGTCATTAGACACGCCCGTGTGTCTAGGCCATGTCAAAACAAGGTATACATACTGACTTGCTCACACGGCCACAAGACATGCTCGTGTGCCTTGGTCGTGCTTGAGCTTGACTTATAATTGTAGGATACCCCAGAGGACACATGGCCTTGCAACATAGCTATGTGTCGCACACGGCTGAGACACACGCCCGTGTCCCTATCCGTGTGGACAAAAATAGGCCATTTGAATAGCTAACTTGCCACCCCAATTGGGTCAAACCTACAAACATCAAACTAAGCATATTTTGTACATCAATTTCAGCCAATCTCTATTCTAAAACATACATTAATCATTCCTTTACATTATCAATATATTCCAATCTCAATTCATCAACCAAAACATGCCAAAACCTAAACTAATTTCATACCAAAACATATGTTTCAATACACCATTCAATCTCATGCTCAAAACTTACTAAAACTTATCAACATTGACCATTTATTTTGGTCATTCAAAACAGACCATATAATTCACAATGCCTCACATATCATATAACATTTCCAACCATAAGTTCAAACATAAACTAGCCATATCACATTACATGATAAATACATTACAGAACCTAACCAAAACTCTTCTAGCCTATATATGCCATACTTTAATATATATACATTTTCATAGGTACCAAAATGAGGTTCGGTAGTATGGTGACAATCCTCAACGATCCCCGAGCTCACAGCAGCTTCGATGTAACACCCCAAACCCGACCCAGACGTTATGGCCGAATCTGACGTGCCACGTTGGAGTTGAAAACCCACGTTCCATTTTAGTGTTTTAAAAACCATATATTTTGTTGAGTTAACAAAGTGTATGGAAGCTGGGCACCAGGTAGGTATCCGAGACAGAGGAGGTGAGCCATGAAGGCTGCTTAAGTACCAAGCTCTTTGATTGGATCCAATCCTAGACATGCCCACAACCATAGCCACACTTTGTTATATCGAGTTTAAATTTGTTTAAGTGGACGTCTTTGATAAATCGATTAATCGTGGTGTTGAGATATTTTGAAAACAAGTATCGCTTTGAAAATACATCCTAAGTCTAGCCCATTTGAATAATTATCAACCAGGTTTGAAGTTATTAAAAATAAAATAATCCCGGGCAGAAATAAAAGAAAGGTTAAAAATGGCCTTATTACAACCCAAAAATAAATAATAATTAAAGGATATTAAATGAAAACCAACGCTTATTTAAAGGTCCAAAAGCGATCACCGTGGCCACTCTGAATCCCCTCCGGCCCAAGTCCCCACATCAAGGCTCACCTGCAAGGTTAAGGAAAGGGGGTGAGTTTGGAAACTCATGTGCAACAAGCCCTTTCGAGCCCAAACAATAACAACTGTTGGGTCTAAGCCCAAATCCAATATCAAACATGTCTTGGGCCATAGCCCTTTTCATATTTCATATTTCATAACACTGGGCCGAAGCCTTTTCAAATTTCATATTACTGGGCTGAAGCCTTTACTGTAAACGGTATGGCCCATAGGCCCATTTTAATATCACATATAATGTCAATGAAAGAATGCAAACCCATTTTGGGAGACTACTCAACCCACCATCCACTACTCTCCACCCGTACCAACCAGCACACCATGTGGGGATTAACTCAACCCACCCCGCCATAACTCTCCACTGGCAGTATAGCTACTTTATCATATATCTGGAGGCCTAGCCTCTTTTAATAACTGGGGCATAAGCCCTTTAATAACTGGGGCATAAGCCCTTTAATAACTGGGGCATAAGCCCTTTTGCACTTCCTCCATCCATATAAAAACCCAACCCAATGCATTTATGAACATCTCATGTGCATATCATACATATCATGTGTATATCATACATGTCATGTGCATATCATACATATCATGTTTATCAAAATCCCATGCATTAAGTTCATATATAAACCCTAAGGGTATAATGGTCATTTTTACCTAGGGGCAAAATGGTCATTTTCATGTTATAAGGGTAATCTTGTAATTTTACCAAAAAATAGGGTATCCATGTTCATTAACGATTACTAACAATTCATGGGTGCAAACAGTGATTCTGGCCCATTTTTAGCGAAATCGAGTTATTGGGCCTAAAACCCCTAATGGGCCCTACTTAGCCGATTTTGTCATCTAGGCCCATTTAGCCTATATCCATAATAGCATTAACAGTCTTAACATGCAATTTAACAGATTTTCATTTTCTACCAATTTTACCCAAATGGGCCCGAAAGCCTATTGGGCCCTATTGCAGCCCCTCGAGGCCCAACTTACCGTGAATGCCAAAAATCACGTTCTTACCGTTTCCAATGTTCCTGATCATCATCTCAATGAATCTAACTAACTAATGAGCGTTCGCTTGCTCACGAGTCTTCAAAATGCCAGAATTTCGGTATTTCAGCTTTTCGGCATTTATCGCTTTAAGCTTATGAAAAGGGTTCGTTACACACCTGATTTGCGATATTCCTTGACGAGATCTCCTATGCAATTTCTCCTATAATCAACCACTTATAGATTAGACCATGTTAATATTAAACCAAATCGAAAACTACCTATTATCATCGCACACATTCGCCACCATCCACAATGGCCCTTGGGTTCATACCTTTTTAGAACTTGATGACTAGATTTAGTCACTCCGATGATCCAAGCTTTTCACACACTCCTCGATCGGTAGCCTTTAATCCTCACTAGCACTAACAAACCAAATAACACCAAAAACCCTTTTAGCCTTAGTCGACGGAGGGTTTTCACTTTTCTTAAACCACAAGATACAAATGGAAAGAAGGTTCAATACTTACCAAGAGATCTACTCGTTGAAGAATGGTCCAAATACCTTCCTACCCCATATCCGCTAGAATCCAACTTAAACGTCGTGAGAAAATAGATCTAAATATTAATTCCCGAATCACTAAAATATGAAGCTTTCGCTTTTCAAAGAAATATTAATCTAAGCTATTATGAGGGTTAGTACACACATTACGGGTTGAAGTTGAAACGTTTCCAAAATCAATCGCCTACGATAACCACCACCTGTCACTCAAACTTAACTAATCCAATATCAATATATGTAAATCCTAATCACACCAGTCATACGGAACATAAGGGCATATTCGTCATTTTACCATACAGGGGTATTACGGTCACTTTACCCTACAGGGGCTTTATGGTCTTTTTACCTATTAGGGGTATTTTAGTCATTTCATCCTACAAGGGTGCTTTGTTAAATCTACAAACCAAGGGTATTTCAGTAATTTTGTAAACCAATGGTATTTCTATAATTTTTAGAAAGTCAAGGGTATTTCTGTAACTTTGTAAATCAGGGGTATTTTGGTAATTTTACAAATTGAGGGTATTTCGATAATTTCAAAAACCAAGGGTGTTTTAGTAATTTTGTAAATCAAGGGTAAAACAGTAATTCTGTAAATCAAAGGTAAAACAATAATTCTATAAATCGAGGGTAAAATGGTAATTCTATAAATCGAGGGTAAAACGGTAATTCTGTAAATCGAGGGTAAAACAGTAATTATGTAAATCGGGGTTAAAACGGTAATTATGTAAATCGAGGGTAAAATGGTAATTCTGTAAATTGGGGGTACTTTGGTAATTTTACAAGTCGAAGGTATTTCAGTAATTTTACAAATCGAGGGTGTTTTACTATTTTTACAAACTAAGCGTATTTCGGTAATTTTAGTAAACTAAAGTATTCTAAACAGGGATAACAATACGAATGGGCCTAAAGCCTATTCTCGGCCCAAATGGGCCCACACGCTCGTGTGGCCCTTTTAGCCCAAATCTAGCCACAAATATGAGATTCACCTAGCCTAGTCCAATATTTACTACATAATCAAACAACTTATCCAATTGGGCCCGTAGGCCCATTGGGCCCACATAGCCCCTTTCGGCCCATCGCGGCTTGAAGTAGCCATCCTATAGCTAGAGTAGTGAGAAATACACACCTGATAGGAGACTGGAGTTAATCCACACTCCGAGCACTCTTAGCCGACACCCAACCCAAACGAGCACGCCATACGGCGAAAGGGATCAGCCAAGAAAGGTACCTCTACTCTCCTCATGGTTCTCTCTATTTAAAGCCAGCTTCGCAACCACTCTTATATTAGCTTCCTAATGTGGGATCCCTCCAACATTAGAGTTTAAATTCAACACCAACTCTTGTCGCCCCCTGTTAGCAAAATAACACCAACTCTTGTCGCCCCCTGTTAGCAAAATAAATGCTCTTTGCCTGCCATGGGATTCGAACCTATGCCTCCCCTTAAATGCTCCACATGCTACTTGCCACTAAGCCACAAGGCTTTTTGTGTCATATTTTATCCCCAATTAATTATAAGGTCTAAAGGCCAAAGTCCAGGTTCCCTTTAAAAAACCCAAAATTTTTGCTAGAGCCCAAGTTTGAACCCAAGATTTCTCTAACACTTCTCAGGGCCATTAACCACCAAAGCGGACATTTAATTGTGTCATTTCATTGCACAATTAAATACCTATATAAAACCTCCTTATGTAACACCCCGTACCCGAGTCCGTTACCGGAGTCGAACACAAGGTGCACACAGACTTGACTTAATTGTTTTCACAGTCCAAAAAAAATTTTCCAGACTAGCTGGTTACTGCGTCACTGTCACCTTAAAAATCATATCTTGAGTTTTAAAGCTCTAAAATCAGTTTCATAATTTTTCCCTGAAACTAGACTCATAAGTCCATCAACATATTTTTTTCCAGAATTTTTGGTTGGGCCAATTAGTACATTTTATTAGTTAAAGTCTCCCCTAATCCAGGGCTTGACTACACTGACCTTCACGCATTACGAATTGGATATCTCCCTGTACAGGGCTTCAATACTGAAACCGTTTCTTTTTATAGAAACTAGACTCAGAGAGAAATATATAAATATATAGCATGACTCCTAATTATCTCTGGTTAATTTACAATGAATTTTCAAAGTCGGAACAGGGAATCCAGAAACCGTTCTGCCCCTGTTTCACGAGAACTTTAATATTTCTTAACATATAACTCATATGACCGTTTCGTTTCTTCCATATGAAAGTAGATTCATCAAGGTTAATTTACATAATTTATTCACTATTTAATTACATTCCTACAATTTTTAGTAATTTTTCAAATCCACACCACTGCTGCTGTCAGCATCTGTTTTCAAGGTAAACCTTACCTATTTCATGATTTCCATGATTCAATTGGCCCTTTTTGCATACATAGCACAAAGTGTGATCATGATTAACCATTCCAATGGCTAATCGTTTCAAAACAATTCCATACCTCATAATGATCAACATACAAACGATTATAGCACTATGCTAAAAACGTATATAAGCCATTTTCGCATGGCTATCCAAGTTTACACAAAACCGAAAGGTACATAACCTACAACAAAAGGGTAGTCCTATACATGCCATTTCAAAGTTCAACCAAAATTGTACCAAAATGGGGGCTTTGATAGTGTGGATGACTTCGACTTCGATGATCCTGAATCCGATAGCTAACGAGCAAAATCTATAAAACAGAGAAACAGAGAAATGGAGTAAGCAATTTATGCTTAGTAAGTTTGAGCAAGGGATTCCAGCACAACAAAAGCATAGCATTCATATAGCTAACGGATAATTTCGTATGCACAAATTCTCAATGTCATACTTATTTCACATTCCAACCCCTATATTCATACATAAGGGATCATCTTAGCCAAATACCGGAAGCTCATTACTCGACTGAGCGAATATCATTTGAAGGGAATCAACTAATTTCAAGCACACACGAACATACCTCATTGCTGGAATTTTTCAAGCGTATTAACTGAAATTTTTACATCAAGATTGCTCATTTCCGAATCACGTACCTTCGGGATTTAACCGGATATAACCACAAGCACAATTGCCTTCGGGTCTTAACCCGGATTTGGTAACTTGCACAATTGCCTTGGTCTTAGCCGGATATAACAACTTCGCACGAATGCCTTGAGTCTTAGCCGGATATAATCACTAGCATAAATGCCTTCGGGACTTAGCCCGGGTATCAATCAAATGCTCATGTACACATATATCAATAATCACGACACATTCATATTTCATTTTCGTTACTAAGGCTCAAACACAAAATATTTATCAAACCTTTACAATTTCGGCTCAATAGCCACACACAAGGAGCATGATCTCAATATAATTCAAGTAGGGTCATTACTCGAAGACTTACCTCGGATGTTGTCGAACGATTTCGACGGCTATTCGGTCACTTTTTCCTTCCCCTTATCCAACTTTGGTCCTCTAAGCTCTTGAGCTTAATTCAAACAAATAGAGCTTATTAATAATTTATCAATTGAACAATCCGATTACATACATTTATATTATACAATTAGGCGCGAATAGCTTTATTGACTAGTTACTCAAGCATTATACATGTGCTCTACTCATGCGCCACCGAATAATAGGACTAGTTTAATACCTTGCATTTTAGAATTCATAGACATCATTTCATTCCTCACAACACACATTTTGTCCCTAACCATCATAAGAGCCCAAGGCATCCCTTAAAATGCCGAATTTCAATTGAGTCTACCATCATAGCATTATCATATTTATGCACTTGGTAAGTTGCGTTTGAACACATTCGGCACACATATATATATATGTCAATGACTAAAACACTTAGGCCGATTCCTTCCATTTTGTATCTATGCACCTATTTGATCATTAGCTTAGTTCAAACACCCTTACACCAAGATTCATCCCATTTAACATGAATCACAAACCTAGACCCTCAATAGCTACCATGGCCGAAAGTCCTAGTCATGCCAAAATCAAAATTCCTAGCATGGGCTACCTAAAGAACTTGATAACTAGTTCAAATCTCAAACCATCTAACACACTTATCAAGTATATACAACATTACCACCATTTTATCTCAAGTCATACTCATAAGCACATCCCTCCAAACACATTCGTACTTAAACATCATTCCGGCTTAACACCCATATCACATTTACTTATTAAAACATGAAGAAGGTAATCAAATTTCTTCCCTAACAACCATGGCCGAATGCTTCATTCACCACCCAAGTCCAAAATTTTAACATAGGCTATTAAAGAACTTAGTAATCAACTTAAATTAAGCTAAAATTCCAAAATCTAACATGAATTACTAACCTTTTTTTGAGCTTAAGACAACCGAACGCTATCTCCCTTTCTTCCTCTAAGTTTCGGCCAAAAGAATGAAAAAAAGGATGAGCAAATTTTTTTTTCTTCTTTTCTTCCACTCACGGCAAAGGGGAGGGAGAGAAGCCTTCACACACAAATTTTTTTTTCATTTTTTTATTACCCATGCACCTTAGTATAATGTTTCTCCATAATGCACCAACAAAACATGTTTCATGACATGTTTTGCCCATACTCCCTTGTCATGGCCGGCCACTAGCAATTAGGGGGGGGAAATTTGACATGCAAGTCCTCCCTTTTGATTACATGCACTATTAGGTCCTTATAAATTAGCCTATCACATTTCAAAAGTGTCACACAAGTCCTATTGACTAAATTCACATGAAATTTACTAAATCGAAACTTGAAATTTTCACACATTCACATATACATATTCTGGACAATAAATATTACGTCCAAACATTTCGGTGACTTGGTGTAGCGGTCCAGAAACCACTTCCCGACTAGGGTCAATTTTGGGCTGTCACAACTCTCCCCCACTTAAGAAATTTTCGTCCTCGAAAATCTTACTGGTAAATAGGTTTGGGTAACGCTCTTTCATAGAGTTCTCGGGTTCCCAAGTAGCTTCTTCCATCCCGTGTTTGAGCCATAACACTTTTACTAACGGAACCCTTTTGTTTCGCAACTCTTTCACTTCACGAGCTAGGATACGAATCGGTTCTTCTTCATAAGTCATATCGGCTTGAATTTCAACCTCTGATGGACTAATTACGAGCGACGGATCAGATCTATAGCATCGAAGCATCGAAACATGAAAGACGTCATGAATCTTTTCAAGTTCAGGGGGCAAAATCAAACGATACGCAACTGGACCGACTCGTTCGGATATCTCATATGGCCCGATGAACCTCGGGCTCAATTTGCCTTTACGGCCAAATCTGAGTATCTTTTTCCAAGGCGAAACTTTAAGAAACACCTTATCTCCCACCTGATACTCAATGTCTTTTCGTTTCAGATCCGCGTACGACTTCTGACGATCGGAGGCTATCTTCAGATTTTCACGGATTACTTTTACTTTCTGTTCAGCATCTTTAATCAAATCCACTCCAAAAAATTTTGCTCTCACCGAGCCCACTCCAAAACAATGGTGTATGGCATTTACGCCCGTACAAGGCCACGTAAGGCGCCATCTTAATACTTGATTGAAAACTATTGTTGTAAGCGAATTCAATCAAAGGTAAATACCGTTCCCATGAACCATCGAACTCGAGGATGCAACATCTCAACATATCCTCAAGTATCTCGAATTATCCGCCGGATTGACCATCGGTTTGGGGTGAAAAGCGGTTGAAATGCAACTTGGTGCCCAAAGCTTCTTGCAATTTCTTCCAAAATCGCGAAGTGAATCTCGGATCTCTATCCGACACAATGTAAATCGATACCCGTGTAATCTCACAATCTGAGAAACGCATACAATTCAGCTAGTTTATCCAATGAAAAATCCGTGACGACGGGATAAAGTGAGCCGACTTAGTCAGTCTATCAACAACAACCCAAATCGCATCCTTCTTACTTGCTGACAACGGCAGTCCGGACACAAAGTCGATTGTGACTCGATCCCATTTCCACTCGGGTATAGTAATCGGCTGGAGTAATCCTGAAGGCACTTGATGTTCCGCTTTCACTTGTTGACATATTAAACATCTCGAAACAAAGTCAGAGATGTCTCGTTTCATACCATGCCACCAAAACCGACGTTTCAAATCGTTGTACATCTTCGTACTCCCCGGGTGGATTGCCATTAGGCTACAATAGGCTTCGTTCTGAGTTATCGAAATAAGTTCCGAATTCTTTGGAACACACAGACGACTTCTGAACCTCAAACAATCTTCATCATCAATTTGAAACTCCGATTCCTTGTTCGGAACACACTCAGCCCGTTTTGCAACCAGCTCATCGTCAAGTTTCTGAGCTTCACGAATTTGATGAGTCAATAATGGTTTGGCCTTTATTGGCTATTAACACATTGTCGGGTAGAATAGACAAGTGTACATTCATAGCTCGTAAAGCAAGCAAAGTGATTTTCGCTTAAGGCGTCCGCAACCACATTAGCCTTTCGGGTGATAATCAATGACAAGCTCATAATCTTTTAACATTTCGAGTCAACGTCTTTGTCGCAGATTTAAGTCTCTTTGAGTCATCAAATATTTGAGACTTTTGTGATCCGAATACACATGGCACTTCTCACCAAATAAGTAATGTCGCCATATCTTTAAAGGCGAATACGATGGCGACCAATTCGAGATCATGGGTCGGATAATTTTTCTCGTGTGGCTTTAATTGTCTCGACGCATAGGCCACAACTCGACCTTCTTGCATCAATACGCAACCTAACCCAAGTAGGGAAGCGTCACTATAGATGACAAACTCTTTGCCGATTCGGCTGCACTAATTTGGAGCTTAGTCAAATGAGTTTTCAATTGATCAAAACTTTTCGACACTTTTCGTCCATTCAAACTTGACATCTTTTCAAGCTATTTCGTCATGGGTGTGGCTATCATCGAGAATCCTTTTACAAACCGTCGGTAGTGTAAGCAAGTCCCAAAAAGCTCGAACCTCGTAATATTTCTGAGGCTTCCAGTTAAGTATGGCTGAAATTTTACTCGGGTCGACTCGAATACCGATCTGAGATACCACATGACCCAAGAAGCTAACTCTCTTAACCGAACTCACACTTGTTGAACTTAGCGTATAATCGCTTATCCGTAAGATTTGCAACCCTAATCTCGGTGCTCGCATGTTGGTCTCATCTCTTGAATAGACCAAGATGTCGTCAATGAACACAACTACGAACCGATCCAAATACGGATTCGAAGATCCGATTCATCAAATCCATAAATACCGCAGGGGCATTAGTGAGCCCAAACGGCATTACTAAGAACTCGTAGTGACCATATCTCATTCTGAAGGCAGTTTTGGGTATATCCAAATCTCGGATTCGCAACTGATAATAGCCCGATCTCAAATCTATTTTTGAGAACACTGAGGCTTCCTTCAGTTGATCGAACAAATCCTCGTCTGTGATAGCGGATATTTGTTCTTTATTGTCACTTTATTAAGGCGACGATAGTCGATGCACAACCTCATGGTTCCGCCCTTCTTTTCACAAACAACACCGGTGCACCCCAAGATGAAAAACTCGGGCGAGCAAAACCTCTATCCACCAACTCTTGCAAGCGAGCTTTCAACTCCTTTAATTCCGTTGGTGCCATACGATACGGAGCTATCGAAATCGGTGTGGTCCGGTACAAGCTCAATACCAAACTCTATCTCCCGAGCAGTGGCAAACCGGTAATTCTTGGGAAAAACATCCGGTAATCACAAACCACCAAGTCTGATTCGGGTTTTATTTCTAACTCCTTATCATCAAGTACATACGCAAGGTATGCTTCGCACCCTTTCTTACATATTTTTGGCCAACATTGATGATATTACGGTGGCAACCCTTTAAGTCCGTAGACTCAACTCGGATCATCTCGTTATTTGCGCACCTCAAATCAATAGTCTTGCTTTTGCAATTCACAACCGCATCATGCACGGTCAACCAATCCAACCCAAGAATAACATCAAATTCATCGAGCGGCAAAAGCATCAAGTCCACGGAAAACAGAACCTCGAATTACTAGGGACATTTCTTACACACTTTGTCGACCAAAGACGTAACGACCTAAGGGATTTGACACCGAATTACGAACTCGAGAGACTCAATAGGTAAAGTCTTCTTTGGATGCTAAGGTTTCGCATATATAAGAGTGAGTAGAACCGGGGTCAATTAAAGCAATCACATTAGTATCAAAAAGAGTGAAAGTACCGGTAATAACATCTAGCGAGGAAGCATCCTCACGTGCGCATATAGCATAAGCCCTACCAGGAGCGCGAGCCTCGGATCTGGTTGTAGCATCTCTAGATCCTCTCGACCACCACTAGCATTGCCCGTATTTCCGGATGGTCTACCTCGGCGGTGGTAGCACCGGTTTCCACTCGATTTGTATTCATTCGGGCAACCTCGGGCAATCTTTAATAAAGTGGTCGACCGATCCGCACTTGTAACAGAGGCGGTCACGGAACCTCTGACTTCGAATGCCATTTGCCACAATGCGACACTCCGTTCTATCTCGACGTTCATTCCCAACACCGGCGATCAAGTGCCTCGTGTACCCACAAGGGTCGATCACGATCTCGTCTAAAAGGCCGAAGTGCCTCTAGACCGGCCCACATCATCTCTAAATTTCTTCGATGCATGATGAAGAGACTTTCCCGAGGATCTTTTACGAAACACTCCAGTTCCCACATCAACTTTTTATTTTTCTTTTCTAAGCTCTTCGGCTTTACAAGCTCGCTCGACAAGTACTACGAACTCTCGTATTTTGAGAATGCCAACAAACATTTTTATGTCTTCATTCAGCCCATCCTCGAAGCGTTTGCACATAACAGCCTCGGACGAAACACATTCCCGAGCGTATCTACTAAGTCTAACAAATTTTCGCTCGTAATCAGTAACTGACATAGAGCCTTGCTCAAGCTCAAGAAATTCCTTCCGTTTTTGATCAACAAATCTCTGACTGATATACTTTTTCCGAAACTCCGTTTGGAAAAACTCCCAAGTTACTTGCTCTCGGCACAACTGTGAAGCGAGTGCTCCACCAATAGTAGGCGAATCACGTAGCAAGGAGATAGCACACTTTAGGCATTCATCGGTGTCAAGATAGCTCATCGAGTACCGGATAGTGTTGTCCAACCAAAATTCAGCTTGCTCGGCATCGTCGCTATCCGTAGCTTTAAATTCAGTAGCCCCATGTTTTGATTCATCAGCTGGGGCTTATTCGACCTTATTTGGTCGATTCTGGAGGCATTGTAGGTCTTGAAATTTGTGTTTGTTGGGAATGGAGGTTGTGGGACACCAGTATTAGTTCGAATGTATTGGTTGAACCAATCATTCATCATGCTATAAAAGGCTTGCCTAGCCTCATCATTCGGATTGCTAGCAAAGGTTGAGAGTCCTTGGCATTTGTCCCTTGTGCGGGAGCGCGCCACTCTCCACATCATCAGCTATCGCTTTCGGTTGGGATCGGGATCCATTACTATAAATAAACACAAATTCAAATGTCAGAAATCACCACACTATCAGTTTATCACAAAACGACATGTATAGCTAGACCCAAACGTATTACGGTAGTCCTAGAATCGACTAAACCGTAGCTCTGATACCAATAAAATTGTAACACCCCATACCCGAGTCTGTTACCGGAGTTGAACACAAGGTGCACACAGACTTGACTTAATTGTTTTCACAGTCCAAAAAAAATTTTCCAGACTAGCTGGTTACTGCATCACTGTCGCCTTAAAAATCATATCTTGAGTTTTAAAGCTCTAAAATCAGTTTCGTAATTTTTTCCTGAAACTAGACTCATAAGTCCATCAACATATTTTTTTCTATAATTTTTGGTCCGGCCAATTAGTACAGTTTATTAGTTAAAGTCTCCCCTAATCCAGGGTTTGACTACACTGACCTTCACGCATTATGAATTGGATATCTCCCTGTACAGGGCTTCAATACTGATGTGGTTTGTTTCTATAGAAACTAGACTCAGAGAGGAATCTATACATATATATCATGACTCCTAATTATCTCTGGTTAATTTACAATGAATTTTCAAAGTCGGAACAGGGAATCCAGAAACCGTTCTGCCCCTGTTTCACGAGAACTTTAATATTTCTTAACATATAACTCATATGACCGTTTCGTTTCTTCCATATGAAAGTAGATTCATCAAGGTTCATTTAAATAATTTATTCAATATTTAATTACATTCCTACAATTTTTAGTGATTTTTCAAATCCACACCACTGCTGCTGTCAGCATCTATTTTCAAGGTAAACCTTACCTATTTCATGATTTCCATGATTCAATTGGCCCTTTTTGCATACATAGCACAAAGTGTGATCATGATTAACCATTCCAATGGCTAATCGTTTCAAAACAATTCCATACCTCATAATGATCAACATACAAACGATTATAGCACTATGCTAAAAACGTATATAAGCCATTGTTGCATGGCTATCCAAGTTTACACAAAACTGAAAGGTACATGACCTACAACAAAAGGGTAGTCCTATACATGCCATTTCACAGTTCAACCAAAATTGTACCAAAATGGGGGCTTTGATAGTGTGGATGACTTGACTTCGATGATCCCGAATCTGATAGCTAACGAGCAAAATCTATAAAGCAGAGAAGCAGAGAAAGCGGAGTAAGCAATTTATGCTTAGTAAGTTTGAGCAAGGATTCGGCACAACAAAAGCATAGCATTCATATAGCTAACGGATAATTTCGTATGCACAAATTCTCAATGTCATACTTATTTCACATTCCAACCCCTATATTCATACATAAGGGATCATCTTAGCCAAATACCGGAAGCTCATTACTCATTGGCGAATATCATTGAAGGAATCAACTAATTTCAAGCACACACGAACATACCTCATTGCTGGAATTTTTCAAGCGTATTAACTGAAATTTTTACAGCAAGATTGCTCATTTCCGAATCACGTACCTTCGGGATTTAACCGGATATAACCACAAGCACAATTGCCTTCGGGTCTTAACCCGGATTTGGTAACTTGCACAATTGCCTTCGGGTCTTAGCCCGGATATAACAACTCACACGAATGCCTTCGGGTCTTAGCCCGGATATAATCACTAGCATAAATGCGTTCGGGATTTAGCCCGGGTATCATTCAAATGCTCATGTACACATATATCAATAATCACGACACATTCATATTTCATTTTCGTTACTAAGGCTCAAACACAAAATATTTATCAAACCTTTACAATTTCGGCTCAATAGCCACACACAAGGAGCATGATCTCAATATAATTCAAGTAGGGTCATTACTCAAGACTTACCTCGGATGTTGTCGAGCGATTTGACGGCTATTCGGTCACTTTTTCCTTCCCTTATCCAACTTTGGTCCTCTAAGCTCTTGAGCTTAATTCAAACAAATAGAGCTTATTAATAATTTATCAATTGAACAATCCGATTACATACATTTATATTATACAATTAGGCGCGAATAGCTTTATTGACTAGTTACTCAAGCATTATACATGTGCTCTACTCATGCCACGAATAATAGGACTAGTTTAATACCTTGCATTTTAGAATTCATAGACATCATTTCATTCCTCACAACACACATTTTGTCCCTAACCATCATAAGAGCCCAAGGCATCCCTTAAAATGCCAATTTCAATTGAGTCTACCATCATAGCATTATCATATTTATGCACTTGGTAAGTTGCGTTTGAACACATTAAGCACACATATATATATATGTCAATGACTAAAACACTTAGGCCGATTCCTTCCATTTTGTATCTATGCACCTATTTGATCATTAGCTTAGTTCAAACACCCTTACACCAAGATTCATCCCATTTAACATGAATCACAAACCTAGACCCTCAATAGCTACCATGGCGAAAGTCCTAGTCATGCCAAAATCAAAATTCCTAGCATGGGCTACCTAAAGAACTTGATAACTAGTTCAAATCTCAAACCATCTAACACACTTATCAAGTATATACAACATTACCACCATTTTATCTCAAGTCATACTCATAAGCACATCCTCCAAACACATTCGTACTTAAACATCATTAAAACTTAACACCCATATCGCATTTACTCATTAAAACATGAAGAAGGTAATAAAATTTCTTCCCTAACAACCATGGCCGAATGCTTCATTCACCACCCAAGTCCAAAATTTTAACATAGGCTATTAAAGAACTTAGTAATCAACTTAAATTAAGCTAAAATTCCAAAATCTAACATGAATTACTAACCTTTTTTTGAGCTTAAGACAACCGAATGCTATCTCCCTTTCTTCCTCTAAATTTCGGCCAAAAGAATGAAAAAAAGGATGAGCAAATTTTTTTTTCTTCTCTTTTCTTCCACTCACGGCAAAGGGGAGGGAGAGAAGCCTTCACACACAAATTTTTTTTTCATTTTTTTATTACCCATGCACCTTAGTATAATTTTTCTCCATAATGCACCAACAAAACATGTTTCATGACATGTTTTGCCCATACTCCTTGTCATGGCGGCCACTAGCAATTAGGGGAAATTTGACATGCAAGTCCTCCCTTTTGATTACATGCACTATTAGGTCCTTATAAATTAGCCTATCACATTTCAAAAGTGTCACACAAGTCCTATTGACTAAATTCACATGAAATTTACTAAATCGAAACTTGAAATTTTCACACATTCACATATACATATTCTAGACAATAAATATTACGTCCAAACATTTCGGTGACTCGGTTTAGCGGTCCCGAAACCACTTCCCGACTAGGGTCAATTTTGGGCTGTCACACCTTACGGACCCACACTCAAGGCCCAATACTTCTAGGCCCAAATTCGGGGTGTTACATTCGATATCTAAAAAAAAAATGAAGACACACACAAAATAAGCTTTCAAAAGCTTAGTAAGCTCGTACCAAAAATCATCAACAGTTTATAAAATATAAAGTATCAACACATAAGCACTTATAAATTTTCAATTCAGCTATCAATTTTATGCCAACACAATTCATATGTTTATACCAATTCAACTAACTGCATATACATAATGTCATCTACCACATAGGTATTGTACATACCTGAACCTTTCCGTATTTATTCATTTTCATTCTTACCTCTCATTCGAATACATTACTCTTTCCGAAGTCTTTCCACGCTTAATGAATTCACACACTTAGTACTTTAATGATTAGCCGAAGTTAAAATGATCCCGCGCACTTAGTGCCATCTCAAATAGCTGAAGCTACCTCAGTATCGCACACTTAGTGCCTCATATAGCTGAAATTATTCCATTTCGTACACTTAGTGCTGTTTATAATCGTAACTATTTCAAATCCACACTTAGTGCCGAACACCTTCGGTTTATCCACTTACACCAACCATAATAAAACATCTATACAATTCATGCATCATCAAAGCATTAAAAGATGACTATAATATCATTTATCCCGTACGAACTTACCTCGTACTAGGAATTGTCGGTTTGAATTGTCTATTCGATTATCTTCGACTTTCCTCGGTCTAAATCCGAATTCCTCTTTTCTTGATCTATATGTATTCAAAATTAACCCTTTTATTCACCAAGTCATTCAATTAAATCCACAAATATACATTTAGGGCATTTTACAAACTAGCCCTTACATTTTCACATTTTGACACTTTAGTCCCTAATTCACAAAATCACAAAATACACATAATTTGCCTGTACTCATTCTTAGCCGAATTCTCCTAATACTCATAGTAGTCCACACATTTCATTTATTTTACATTTTAGTACTTCAATTTACAAATTTCACAATTAAGCCCATTTTATACATTTTTACTCAAAATCACTTTACAAAACATGTATATCAAGCACAAGTTTTCATAATTCATTATTTAATATCACAAAACTCATGAATTCATCAATGGCATCTCATCAAATCATCAACAATTTCATGAATTCAAGCATGAGCTAGCTAGAACACTTAACAACGATCACAAAAAATGTAGAAATTATCAAAAACCGAGTAAAAAATTATACCTAATTGATACTTGTAAGTGTCGAATGTTTAAAGCTCAAGAACCCTAATTCTTTCTTCAAAATTTCGGAAAGAATGATGATAATGGACAAATTTTATGTATTTGTTTTATTAAATCAACATTTATTTATCAATTACTAATATAACCTTTTTAATTTCATTCAAAATCCACTAACTCATGTCCATACTTGTCCATGCATTAATTAAATGGTCCAATTGCATCATAAGGACTTCATACTTAAAAAGCCATGTCAATTCAACACTTTAACAAACAGCAGGCAACTTTTACATTTTATGCGATTAAATCCTTTTTATCAAATCAACACACAAGCGATTAAATTTTCAAACGAAACTTTCACACATGTTAATTCACATATCATAAACATGAAAAATAATATTTAAATATTATTCTGACTCAGATTTGTAGTCCCGAAACCACTATTCTGGCTAGAGTCTAAACCAAACTATTACAACAAGTTACTAGATAAAGATGACCAAGAATTCAAGATAAGGAAATCCATAATGGAGAAATCCATAATATAGAAATCTAAAATAAAAAAAATCCAAAACAAGAAAATCCAATTATGATACCGTATCGAAAGACTGAGAACAAAGTTCATAAGAAAAATATGAAAGACCTCAATGGTTCCTTAGAGAAAAGAAATCCAGAAGAAAATATCATTCTGACCACCAAAGATAGATGTAACAAGAATAATACACCTTCCCATATACATATCAAACAAATAAACTATTAGAAGAAATCGAATCATAGTATCATACGCACCTTTTTCATCAATTCCCAATAGACAGAAGGTAACAAAATACCAGAAAGAAATAGGATCATGTAGATTATGTACCAATCAAACTGACAATGACTTTGTCTATCATGAAGATCGGGGAACATTTCCATATTACAATAATTCATCAGAGAATATACAACCACTACAACAAATTTCTAGAAATAAATGGACTCATAGAGTGCCTTAAGAGAGACAACCATCATTTGCTCACTGTAATTATCATACCTAAACAACTCACATTCGAACATTATTCCTTTTACTATTTTCTGCATCAAAAATCCCATTTTATTCCTTCACTAAAGGAGATCAGCTCATGAGGGAATTTCAACTAATACATTTCTCAACTTCATACCAGGATAGATCGTTTTACCAAAATCAAACTTTTTCACTAACTGCGATGTTGCAAAAATTAAACAATCTTTCAGTCAATTCGATATCTTTCTAGCTCTGTCTGTACTTATCAACCCATTCTCAATCACGAATCATGCTTATAACCATTCTACCTCTGAACTCTTTGGTTTCTCACCTGGAAACTTATTCAACACAAATCTCAGGAAATTCCATTATAAAACACCACTTTGGTAAGGGGGAGGAGGATCGTGGGGCCTCTGACTCGACTCTCATATACATATACATGCAACACAACTTTCATCATTAAAGCAACATCACACAAGGGTCAAGCAAATATGAATACTTACATCACAATTGCAATTTTCATTTCATGTATCATTATGTACATATCATTACAATCATACAAATCAATCCAAGCAATTTAACACATTTACTTAAACTATACGAGCTTATCAACCATAATATTTCATATAAGCGCACGTGAATATTCATTCCATCTATATCTTTGGTAAGTTACTTAAACACATGCATTTACTCGAGCAATTTTAGCCACGTACATCATGGAATTATCAATCAATCACAGGTAAGCTCATTATGACATATAATCCTTTATCTCATTTCAATAATTAATTGCAATCCATCAAATTTTAATATCCAATTAGGACTATTACATTTTATCCATAATAGGGTATTATGAATCTTATTCGTACTTTTCCAAGTTTCAACTTCTCAGAACTACGTTTTACTCAATACCTCCTTATCACAATTAATATGATCAGATGTAGTTCGGTTGGAGAGTACTTTTGTCTAAACAAAGTGGCTACCATACGCGTTGGGAAACATCACACTATCTCAGATCGGTGGCATGTATAGCTAGACTCTCATACATATGCTAGGTTAGTCCGAGAATCGACTAAACTATAGCTTTGATACCACTAAATGTAACACCCCTTACCTGTGTCCTACGTCAGGATAGGGTACGAGGCATTATCGGACTTAAACATAAGCAATCATGCAAACCAGGCCATAAAATTTCATTCATATTTTAAAACATTCAATCACAAGAACATAGACCCTTATATGGGTTTACGAAGCCCAGAACATACTTTAAAAAGGGTTCGGGACGAAACCGAGAACTTTGGAAAGCTCTGGGAAAGACTTAGAAATTTTTCTCATGAAATAGGGTCACATGTCCATGTGGACACAAAGGCACGCCTGTGTGCCATCAACACACCCGTGTCCTCAGGCCATGTAACTTTCTATTTATGATGTTACCAAATAAATTGAACCACACAGCCATGCCACACGCTCGTGTTACTAGGCCGTGTCCCTCACATGGTTGAGATACACGGCCATGTCTTATCCCGTGTAGTTAACTCTTAGGCTATTTTCCAAGCCTTTTTGTTACCCTTACATACACACACATATACATGGATCCAATGGCATTCAACATCCCCAATTATGATACAAACATATCATTTACCTATCAACATGCATGTGTTACACATTCCCACATTAAGCCAAGACTAGTCATACCATAGTTATCTTTGTCCCAATTTATTTCAACTTATCATCAAACTTCCATGTTCAAAGAATTATTATTTATCTCCATATTACACATTTAATTCATGGTTATAAAACATGCATTCAACACACATGACATATTGCCAACTATGCGTGACAAACAAACATAATCATATCTTCACATCATAAGCAATAAATCATAACATGGCTATCTAGACTTACAAGCCATAATCAATATGAGCTACATCTCATGGCCATATACAATAGCTCAAAATAGGCCAATACATTTGGCTAAATCATAATAACACATGTCATAAAACTAGGTCCCTATACATGCCACTCACTTGATAATTCTAACATATATAACAATATTCCAAATGTATTGGCTTGATAGTGTGATGTTGCCTCCGGCGATCTCCAACACCAAGCCGACCTGACAACACTAAAAGAAATGGAAAGGAGGGAGTAAGCTTTACACTTAGTAAGCTCGCATGAAAAATAATAAGCAATGTATTACCATGCTATTTTTCAATTTCTCTATAATTATTCAAAGTCTAGTTAAGCTATTTTCTTGAGTCATAGTCACTAATTTATTTATATCTGGAGCTACGGGACACCAAATTGAGAATCACTAATTTTCCCAGAAACTAGACTTATATATCATCTTACAATAAAATTTTCAGAATTTTTGGTCTAGCCAATAAGTACATTTTATTATTCAAAGTCTCCCCTATTTTGTTGTTTGACAGCTTTGACCTTTCTTCACTAAATTTTATTTATTTCATAGTAATGGACCCAGATGATGCTCTCGACTATTTACCTTGAAAATATACTCATTAAGGATTTTAAGCATGTAATTTAAAACCCATGATTATTTTCATACAATTTTTAATGATTTTCCAAAGTTGAGAAAGGGGAGCCCAAAATCACTCTGACCCTGTCTCACAAAAATTCAAATATCTCATAATATGAAATTCTTTTCTTACACCGTTTCCTCTATGTGAAACTAGACTCAATAATCTTTAATTTCATATCTTATTCAGTCTCTAATTTGATTTCTGCAATTTTTGGTGGATTTTCAAAGTAGGACTACTACTACTGTCCAAGCTATTTTAATACAATATAATGATACCATCACAAGATTTTCATGAAATTGCTCTCATAAGTATCACTCATTCATTTTCATTCTTATCACAAGTCCTTGGATTTCGAGTACTTACCTGTGCTATCATTTAGCACAACACTCGTCCAAAAATGACAATTCATATGCATCATAATAGTATCATATAACATAAATGAGTTTATCATGGCAAGAACCTTTTATTTCATTTCTTATATTAATCTCGTTGAATTTCTCGAAATCTCGATGGATATCCTATCCACCGTCAATTCATACCAGTGATCATTTCAAGTACGCCTCACTCTTATAGTGGGGTTACCAGGCCAGGCTAAATCCCCCGTAATATAAACTCATAGAGCATCATCGAGATTACCAGTCCAGGCTAAATTCCCTGCTACGACATGTACTCTAATGAGCTCAGATCTGAATTACTAGTCCAGTCTAAATTCAGATCCCAATCAGATTACCCATTCGGGCTAAATCCAATTCAGCACACATATTCTTTGGGAGGGTAGATCATTTGACAAGTTAATGTTCATCAATTTGTATTTTCCCTTTTTAAAGAGCACACTCCCCGGAAACTCCTTTCTTACAGCAGGATTACCAGTCCAGGCTAAGTCCCATGTAACGACATATACTCAAATGAGCTCAGATATGAATTACCAGTCAAGGCTAAATTTAGATCCTAATCGGATTACCTGTCCGAGCTAAATCCATTTATATATATTTTTCGAGAGGGCTATATAGGGACTGGATCACTCGTCTGGGCTAGATCCTTTTTACCATCAATTTTTTTTCAAGAATCCATCGAATATCCTATTTCATTCAATCGAGATTTTTCTTCCTCTTATTATCAATCATGTCAATGTTTCATAAATTTTCATACATTGAGCATTCAAATCATATTCTTATCAAGAGCATACATTTATCATATAATCATCATTTAAGCAATTAACATACCTCACACAGTGTATTTACTTGCAAATGGACTTACCTTCCTTTTCACTCTTTCACAAGTTATCCAACTTAATAAAACATCATGTTATATCAAATTATCAATATATTCAGCTATGATATAGCAAGCCATCAACGATTGAACCATCCAACATTTCATGTGCTACTAGTCATATATCATTGTTCTTACAAATTTTATATACCATTCTTTCATCACTTTTCAATATATTAAATCATGCCATTCATGAAATAATAATATGGAATTTTCAATTCAAATATAGCATTGAAAATTTTATTGACACACGAACTTACCTTGGCACCAAAATAGCAAAAAGAAACCTAACCGTCGATTTTCCATTTTTCACCCGATCTAGGTCCAATCCTCGTTTTCCTTGATCTATAATATCACATTTAGTATAATTATTAGTCACATTATTTAATGTGATCCAAACATCATATTTTGGAAAAATTACATTTTTGCCCCTAAACTTTATCAAAATTACACTTTTACCCCTAGGCTTGTAAAGTGATTTTTATTCAATCTTCTCACTCTATAGACCTAGGAAAACCATTTTCTTAACTATGGAAAATCACAATTCTCATCAAAACACCCTTTTATACCATTTTTTCAACTTTTACAAAATGGTCCTTTCGAACGTTTTCATCAAAAAGTGCTTAGTAAAAGTCGTTTATTTAACACCCAACACTCATTTTATACCATTAGACATCAAATTGCATGCATGTCACACATGGGTCAATTTTTAAACATGAACCCTACTCAAATTAATGGTAGAAATAGATAGATCCTGTTACGAGGATTGTAAAAATGTAAAAATAATTAAAAATAGGGCTAGAACGGACTTACAATCGAGCTTGGAAGCTTGAAAACCCTAGCCATGGTTTCTCCATGCAAGTTTCGGCCAAGAGGTTGAAGATGGACAAAAATTGGCTTTTAATTTTGTTTTCAATTCATTTTAATAACTAAATGACCAAAATGCCATTAATGAAAAACTTTGGAAACATGCCTAACCATGTCCATTTTTTTCCACCAAATTAACCAATGGTATAATTACCATATAAGGACCTCAAATTTAAAATTTCATACAATTGGACACCTCTAGCATGTAGAACTCAACTTTTTCACTTTTTTCAATTTAGTCCTTTTGACTAAATTGAATGCCCAAACGTCAAAATTTTTGAACGAAATTTTCACGAAATCATTCCGTAAAATTGTAGACCATAAAAATATAATAAAAATAAAATTTTCCTCATCAAATTTGTGGTCCCGAAACCACTGTTTTGACTACAAGATTGGGGGAAATCGAAGCTATTGAATAGTTGACCGATACGTCAATCCCTAATACGAGGTAAGTTCATATGGAAATAAATATATTTAAATTGATTTATAAATGTCTAACTGTCATTGAATTGCTATGAATGTTGAACGAGCAAATACGAGCAAGAATTGATGAAGTTTCGATATCCGAAATTCTCGTACGAACCTTAGGAATAGTATAGGATACAAATGTCATGAAATTAGGATTACCAAGATGTGATTACATGTATGACCATGTCTGGGACATTGGCATTGTATTGTGATTATGTGTAAGACCATGTCTAGGACATTGGCATCATTATATGAATTCGTATAAGACCCTGTTTGGGACAGTGGCATCAATATGTGATAACATGTAAGACCATATCTGGGATATGGCATTGTATGAGCTAAATGTGATTTTCGAGTATACTTAACGATTCTGAATGGTTCAACAGGCAAAGTCAAGTCGAGAAAGAATGTGTGAATGAGATAAGTGACTAAGGTATGTAGGATATTCGTACAAGTATTGAAAAGGAAAGTTTATGATGAATTCAATTATGATATTGAATATGTGTACAATGAGAAAGGTTTGTGAACTTATATGTGTTTACTTATAGTTTCCTATTATGAAAATGATATTGATTTATGTGGAAATTTTATTTTTATATGGCTTACTAAGCTTTTAAAGCTTACTTTGTGTGTTCTTTCCCTGTTTTATAGATTACTGAAGCTAGCTCGAACTCAGGTATCATCGGGAAACGTCACCATACTATCGATCATTTTGTTGGTACTTTTGAAGCTTTGTATATATGGTATATGACATGTATAGGCTAGTGTCATCTTGGTATGTTTTGAACTTTGAATTTAGCCAAGTGAGTTGGCTTGTAAATGGTGTTATTGAGGAAGTTGAATTTAGCTTATTTTCTAAGTTAATATATGATATGTGATGCATTTATGATTCCTTATGTTTTGGTAGGCTTGATATGGTCATTTTTGTAACACCCCTAACTCGTATCCGTCGCCGGACTAGGGTTACAAGGCATTACTGAACAAAAAAAAAATCGAAACTTTCACATATTTATAAAGTCATACTCATAAATATATCAAGCACATAGCTAATTAAATATAATACATGCATTATTAATCACATTATGATTACGAATAATACCTCAAATTTTAACCAAATCCATGGCATTCAAATAAACATATTTTCAACCCAATAATCATACGCATCTTTAACTAAATAATAATATCACAAATCATTTATTCATTAGCAAATATATTCAAACGCATATACTTTCATTATAAACCAAACCATTATGGCAAGTTTCATTCAAATACACAACATGTACATGTATATATATAATTATCATCTTGTTAAAATTCACATAAATCCCATAGTACATTATTACTCAAATCACTATTCATTTGGTAAATATCTTTATCTCACTTACAGTTTATATTAAACAACTAATCACTTTAAAAACACATACACTTTACATGCAGACCGAATTAAGTTCTATTCATTAACACAAAATATACCCTATATCATGCCATTCAAAATATGCATTAAACAAGCTTAATATATAAATTCGCATTTATAATTAACCAAACATGTACCATAACCGAATTGTCTAACCACATTTACACATACCATAACCAATTTATCAATTACAACCAAATCCAATAATCATTTTCAAGCTATTTCCAAATCATAAAACACCAATCACATATACTTTTCATTCATCTCACATAATAATAAAATCAAAATGAGATAAACCATTGCCAAACATAACCATATCCGAACTTTAAAGATAAGGCATATTTGCATGGCTCAATATATATACATATTCAAAGTTGAACAAAATACATATTAGCCTATACATGCCATAAGTTTGAAAATAAACTTTTAATAGTACCAAAAGTTGACGATAGTGTGGATGACTTCGATAACGATCCCCAAACTCGTGACTTACAACAAAAATCTATAAAACAAAGTAACCAAAACACACAGAGTAAGCTAACTTAGCTTAGTAAGCTTTAAGCAAAATAAACAACTCAATTGATAATCAAAACATTTAGCTATTCGAATTATATCAATAATATTACACTTTAACACATTAAGATACCTTGGCCGAATGTTCAAAATCAAATATATGTCACCACATATATATATATATATATTTCCTATATAGCCGATTATACAAGAGCAAATATATTATCACATTGGCACTTACAAGTATGGTCGAATATACAAAATTCTTTATGAACTCACATGTGGCCGAATATATAAAGGTCATATAAAACAACATATGTAACCTATAGTTCAATTTCAATATAACATCGCATAAGGCCGAATATGCACATTCAAAATAACTTCACATATGACCAAATACACAAATTCAATATAAACTCACATGTAATCGAATATTCAAGTTCAATATAAGCTTACATATACTTACTTATGTGGCCGAACATATACAATGCCATTCAACTCAATTTCACTTGCTCAATATTCATAGTAACTTGAATTCTTATAATCATAGACTTGAAAACAAATCACCGGTATAAAACCTGCTAGGCATAAGCCTGAATTACACACCGGCACATAGCCTGCTAGACCCAAGGTGTGATATTTATTCACCGGCACTAAGCCTGCTAGGCACAAAGCCCGATCAAAGTAACCAGCATAAGGCTTGTTAGGCTCAAATCCCAAATATCACAAACATAAAATCATTCCACAACATTTCATTTATCGGATCGTATAATATTCCATGTAAAACATACACATTTTCGGAGGTTTTGATATCATTCAAATACAACTCAATCACATTAATTCATTGATATTTCTTATTCGGCTAACCCAGTAATACATTGTAAAATTTTGAATCATCATAGTAAACCAATCTATGTTCAAATTAAACCCTGTTTAACTGCTTAAAGACTTACCTCGGATATCGACGGACGTTACAATTCGGCTATTCGACTATTTTTGTTTTTCCCCAATCCAAATCTGATTTTCGTTGTTCTTGATCTATATAATTTCAAATTAACCTCATTTAAACACAATTTCATTCAATTTAATCCAAGAACACATAAATGGGAAAATTACCATTTTTCCCCTGATATTTTATAATTTAACAATTAGTCCTAAATGCATAAAACACAAAATACTCAAAATCTCACCACATCATAGTTAGGCCGAGTCTTCCTTATGCTTATTCTAATCCATATATTTCATTTATTTTGCATTTTAATCCTTCAATTTATTATTTTTGCAATTTAGTCCTAATAACTCAAAATATCAAAAACTCCAATACAAAACATGTTAATCTAAAACATATTTTTGATATTTCATGATCAAACATCACAAAACACAAATATTCATCAATGACATACCTCAAAATATTCACCGAAATAAAAAATTCAAGCATGGGTCGGGTAGAATTTGGAGCAACGATCTCAAAAACATAAAAATTATCAAAAACCGAACAAAAACTAACCTTGAATTAAGCCTCCAAAGTACCGAAATTCCAAAAGCTTTTAACTTCTTTTCTTTTTTTAAGGTTCAGCCAAAAACATGTGTATAATGCATGTTTTTTAAATTTTTGTTTTATTATAATACATAATATTTTATAATTTACTCTAATAACTTTTATAATAAAATAATAAAGTATAGTTTAATAAGGCTACACCCGTCCAATGTATATTATCATGGGAAATTTGCAACATAAACACTCCATATTAAAAAGCCACTAACAAATCAACCTTTATGAATTAAACTATCAAGTTTTCATTTTACGTGATTAAACCCTCTTTATTTAATGAAGCACACAAACAATTAAATTTTCATGCGAAAATTTCACACATGCAAATTCACATATAATAAACACAAAAAATAATATTTAAACATTTTTCTGACTCGGATTCGTTGTCCCGAAACAACCGTTCCAATTAGAGTCTAAATCGGATTGTTACAACTCTCCCCTTAGGGATTTTCGTCCTCGAAAATCTTACCGATGAAAAGGTTCGGATAACACTCTTTCATTGCATCCTCTAGCTCCCACGTTGCTTCTTCAACTCCATGTTTATGCCACAATACTTTAACCAATGGAATATTCTTATTTCAGAATTCTTTAATCTCGCGAGCCAGAATACGAATCGGTTCTTCCTTGTATGACATATCGGGCTTAATCTCAACGTCGGTTGGAGTAATCACGTGTGAAGGATTGGGTCGATATCTACGAAGCATCGAGACATGGAATACATTGTGGATCTTCTCTAGCTCAGGTGGCAACAGCAGTCTATACAAAGCTGGCTCAATTCTCTGATAATCTCATACGGTCCAATAAATCTCGGACTCAATTTGCCTTTACGACCGAATCTGAGTATTTTCTTCCACGGTGAGACTTTCAAAAATACTTTATCCCTGATCTGAAACTCTATGTCTTTATGTTTCAAGTCTGTATACGATTTCTGACGATCTGATGCTGCTTTTAAACTTTCATGGATTGCTTTTACTTTCTGTTCGGTTTCTTTGATCAAATCGACCCCGTGTATCTTATTTTCACTGAGATCAGTCTAGTACAAAGGTTTACGACATTTACGACCGTAAAAAGCTTCATAAGGTGCCATTTTGATACTCGATTGAAAGCTATTATTGTACGCAAATTCAATCAGAGGTAGATATCGTTCCCACGTACCCTCAAACTCGAGAATGCAACATTTCAACATATCATCAAGTATCTGAATAATTCGCTCGGACTGACCATCTGTCTAGGGATGACAAGCAGTGCTAAAATGCAGTTTAGTACCTAATGCATCTTACAGTTTCTTTCAAAACCATGATGTAAACCTCGGATCTCTATCAGACACAATAAATATAGGCACACCATGTAACCTCACGATCTGGGAAACATACAATTTAGCCAATTTATCAAGTGAGTAATCTGTACGAACCGAAATAAAATGAGCAGATTTGGTCAATCTATCAACAATAACCCAGATTGCATCTTTCTTGCTCGGTGTCAACGGTAACCAAATACAAAATCCATCGTAACTCTGTCCCATTTCCATTTAGGTATCATAATCGGCTGCAGCAATCCAGAAGGTACCTGATGCTCGGCTTTTACTTGCTAACAGACTAAACATTTCGATAAAAAGTCAAAAATGTCTCGTTTCATACCTTGCCACCAATAATGCTATTTCAGATCATTATACATCTTCGTACTACTCGGATGAATAGATAATTGACTGTTGTGAGCTTCATTCAAGATCATCTGAATCAACTTTGTATTTCTCAAACACATATTTGGTTCTTGAATCTCAAACAATCATCAACATCAACACAAAACTCTGAATATACATTTGAATCACATTGAACCCGTTTCAATATCAAATCATTGTCAATTTTCTAAGCTTCACAAATCTGCTGAACAAATAACGGTCTTGCTTTTAACTCAGCTATCATCGCACCATCATCTGACATAGCTATATGTGCATTCATTGCATGCAAAGCAAATAGTGATTTTCGGCTTAAAGCATCAGCAACCACATTAGCCTTTCCCGGGTGATAGTCAATCATAAGTTCGTAGTCTTTTAGTAACTCTAACCATCGGAGCTGTCTCAAATTTAAATCTTTCTAAGTTATCAAGTACTTCAGACTTTTGTGATCGAAATAAACATGACATTTTTCACTGAAAAAATAATGGTGCCATATCTTTAATACAAACACGATAGCTGCCAACTCTAGATTGTGCGTCGGATAGTTCTTTTCATGCAGTTTTAATTATCTCGAGGCATAAGCTATAACTTTGCCTTCCTACATCAAAACACAGCCCAAACCATTTAAAGATGCATCACTATAAATGACAAATTCTTTACGCGATTCTGGCTGAACTAACACCGGAGCTTCAGTTAAAAGAGCTTTCAACTGATCAAAACTTTTCTGGCACTTTTCTGACCACTCAAATTTGACATCTTTCTGCAGTAACTTTGTCATCGGAGTTGCAATCATAGAGAAACCTTTCACAAACCGTCTATAGTAACCAGCAAGTCCCAAAAAACTTCTGACTTCAGAAACGTTTCTAGGAGGTTTCAAATCAAGTATAGCTGAAATCTTACTCGGATCAACCCGAATACCTGATGCTGAAACAACATGACCCAGAAAGCTAACTTTGTGTAACCAGAACTCGCACTTACTAAACTTCGCATACAACTGTTTTTCTCGCAAAGTCTGTAACAAAAGTCTCAAATGCTCGGCATGTTCAGTTTCGTTATGAGAGTAAATCAGTATATCATCAATAAACACAACTATAAACCGATCTAAATACTGCCTTAAGATCCGATTCATCAAATCCATAAAAACAGCAGGTGCATTAGTAAGTCTGTAACACCCCAAACCCGGCCCAGACATTACGGCCGAATTCAGCGTGTCACATGGGGAATGTTACTAAAGAAGTTATGTTTTATCCAAAAATCTTTCTTAGGTGAGTCTGTTGGACTGCTTAAGTACCAAGCTCTTCACGGATCCAATCCTAGACATGCACACATCCATTGCCACACTTTAAGCCTGTTACTAGTCCACGAATAATTAATTAAGTTTAAGTCTATTTAAATATTCATTTCATTTGAAAACATTTACATTGCAAAAGCTTTGCTCGATTATCGTGATATTTTGAAAATAGGAAACTTTTATAAAACTCGCCCTAAAGCTAACCAATTTAACAACCTAAAATAAATAAAATAATAAAAAAAGCGGCCTTATTACAACTTAAACCAGAAACAAAATAATCAAAATAATAATTGCGAAACTTAAAAAAAAAACAGAAATTAATCTTCGTGTCCACTCTGAATCTCGCCCAGCTCCAAGTCCACCAACTAGGGCTCACTTGCAAGGATGGAAGGGAAAGGGGTGAGTTTAGAAAACTCAGTGTGTAAGGAAAACCCATCCAAAGCCCAAGTCAGCTCAAGCCCATTGGGCCTAAGCCCATTCAGATAATAGTGGGTATTGGGCCAAAGCCCTTTTCAGAATACAATAAACTGGACCTTAGCCCCATTTTCAGATAACAGTATTGCTTAGAGGCCCATTCTAGAACAGATCATACATATTCGTGTATGCAAGCCCAACCCAGCCTATAACCAACTGCTGCACTCCACCCATACCAGCCCTACACTCCATGTGGGGAATAGCTCAACTCACCCAGCCCTACACTCCACAGTTGCAGCATTGCTGCTCAGTTATCAGTAAGTTGAGGCAAAGCCTCCAGTACGTGGACAAGCCACTTTCAGTACTTCCTCCACCAGTATCCTAGTCCCATGCATTAGATAATAATAATAACATGGCATGTAGTAAATAATAGCAGTCAAACATGCATTTAGGTCAACCTTAACCCTAGGGGTATATCAGTAATTTTACTCCTAGGGGTAAATCTGTAAAGTGTCCACCTATAAAGGTATTTCAGTAATTTTATCAGTTTTAAGGGTTTTCATGCATATTCCCACCTTTCACGTAGTAACAGAAACACTTACTGCGGGTTCTTACCGAATTGGGCCCGTTGGCCCATTATCTCAATTTTGGCCCACAAAGCCCAAAAATATCGAAGGTACAGAAATCATGCACTCTGCAGTCTAAACATTGTAGTTTACCAAAAATGTTACTCGATTTACCTCACGAGCATTCGCACACTCGCAAGTCTACAAAATATCAGTTTTTCGGCATTTCAGCTTTTCGGCTTTTGCCGATCTAGACTATGAAAGGGTGTCAGTTACACACCTATTTGGACGATATGCTGACGAGATCCACAAAACACGAACTGCCTACAATTGTATTACTAACACGTTAATCTAACTATCAAAAGCGAACTATGTATTAACCCCCTTACCATATCCGGCCAAAAGCACCTTAGGCATTAGCAATCCTACCTTTTCCGAAATTTGCTACTAGGTTTAGATCCAGTTGTTCCACTTGTCCAAGTGTAACACCCCGAACCCGAGACCGTTGCCGGTGTCGGACACGAGGGGTTAACAAGCCAAAACCACTTATGGCACCGACCAATTTGACATTCCCAGGCAAGCTGGAAAACTGCGTCGCTGTCGCCTTAAAAAGCATATCTCGAGTTTCACAACTCGGAAACTGATTCCGTAAATTTTACCTGAATTTAGACTCATATATCCATCAATGGATTTATTTCTAGAATTTTTGGTCTGGCCAATTGGTACAGTTTATTAGTTAAAGTCGCCCATGTTACAGGGGTCGACTACACTGACCTTCGCGTGTTACAAATTGAATATCTCTCTGTACAGGGTTTCAATACTGATACCGTTTGATTCAAATGAAACTAGACTCAAAAAGGAATCTGCACATATAAGGCATGACTTTTAATTCATTCTGGATAATTTATGGAAAATTTTCAAAGTTGCGACAGGGGACCCAGAAACCGTTCTGGCCCTGTCTCACAAGAACTTTAATATCTCTCGGTATACTGATCATATGATCGTTTCATTACTTTCATATGAAAATAGACTCGTCAAGGTTCGATCAAATAATTTATTCACTATTTAACACCATTCCTACAAATTTTGGTGATTTTTCACATCCACGTCACTGCAGCTGGCAGCCTCTGTTTTTAAGGTAGCCTTTACCTATATTGTAGTTCCCATGGACCAACTATAGTCTAGTCATACTTAGGTTCACATATGATCATATTTAGCCATTCCAATGGCTGATCATGTGACCAACTCTCTCATTCCAAACCATAATCACATCATGAAACCAAATATAATTACAAACCACATATGGTCAAATTCCATACTCCACTTTTACGAACCATTTTCGCATGGCCGTACACATATACATCACAAGTACTTAAAATAACCGAGGGTAGTCCTATACATGCCATATCCAAAACTCAACTAAAGGAGTACCAAAAGGGCTTTGATAGTGTGGTTGACTTCAACTTCTATGATCCTGAATCCGATCGCTAATGAGCAAAATCTATAAGCAGAGAAACAAAGAAGCGGAGTAAGCAATTTATGCTTAGTAAGTTTGAGCCATAATATACACACAACCAAAGCATAGCATTCAAGTAGCTAAACAATAATTCATATGCACAATTTCTCAAAGACATGCTTACTTCACAATCCCAACTCTTATATTCATACACAAATAACGGCCTAGTTAATGCCGATAGCTCATTTATCATTAGGCGAATATTAAATGCGCATTTACTCATAGTGTGCAAAGCACACACAAAACATACCTTGTTGTTGGGAATTTCACAAGTGCAATAACTGAAAATTTTCCAGCAGCTTATAAATTTCAATTCACATACCTTTGAGTTTATCCGGATATAGCTACTCGTTCAAAACACCTTGGGACATAGCCGGTTATGGTAACCCGCACAAATGCCTTGGGACTTAACCGGATATCACAACTCGCACAATTGCCTTGGGCTTAGCCCGGTATCATAGCTTCGCACAATTGCCTTGAGCTTAGCCGGATATCATAGCTCGCACAATTGCCTTCGGCTTAGCACTGGGTATCATAGCTCGCACAATTGCCTTGGGCTTAGCCGGATATCACTCGAACATTCATACACATCTTTGTTTCATTTTCACAACAAAACTTTTATGCACAATTCACTTAACAAAAATATCATTTCGGCTCAATGGCCATATACAAGGCGAATTTCGATTGCTTATTACTTCATTCAATCGAATCAAAATCTAAGTTTCGATACTCGAAAACTTACCTCGGATGTTGTCGAGCGATTCGATGGCTATTCGACTACTTTTCCTTCCCTTTATCGGATTTGGTCCCCTTTGCTCTTGAGCTTAATTTAACAAATAATTTGATTCAATCATTTGAGTATCGAAAAGAAGAACTCAAGGCACTTAGCCCACATATATTCACTAGACATTAAAGTCACATAAGTACGAATTCATGAATCGACTTAACACACAAAGCCTTCAACATGCTTACTCATGGCGAACAACACAACCTCTTAGGCACTCATTCATGGCCGATTATGCATGTTGATGTTGAGGCCAATTACATGTTTAACACCACACATGAATGGCACACATTTTACTAGCTAATGCTTTACATATTGTAGCTCAATACTTATAATAAAGCATCAAGCACTCATATGGCCGATTATACTTAGCCATACTTGCACCAAATCAACAATAAATTCCAAGATTTTCACATCATATGTGTTCTAGGCCGAATGTACTTGCAATTTCACAAACATTCTTCAACAATTTCTTCTTTAAACAAACATATTTATCATTTACTTCATAACCAAATCATCATGTGCAAACATACATACACATATAGGTGCATGGCGAACCTCAAGGTGTTCATAACCATCTAAAACACAAATTTTTACCAATCAAGTAACAAGCATAAATCATGCTCATGAATGCATCATGGCGAATACATCACATTCATACCCCTTTCAACTTCGGTCATGGTTAAACAAAGAACTCAATGTCTTACTCAAGATTGCTACAAAGAAATTTCAAGAGTAGTCAATCCATCATTGCATGCATCATTATCAAGCTTCACATTTAGCATGCAATGGCTTTAACACAATATCAACCTTGGCCTAATACCATTTCCATGGCATAACAAGGATTTGAACCATGGCTAACATGAACATCAAGTTAGCAACTAAAACATGCATGAATCTCATGACACAACTTCATACATACCTTAATCTTGATGCAAGTATAGCCAAATCTCCTTCTAGATCTCTTCTAAACCAAAATGGAGCAAAAATCCTATCTTCTTCCTTAGTATTTTCGGCCAAAAGGAGAGAACAAGGATGAACAAAATTTTTCTTTGCTTTTCTTTCACTCACGGCAACAATGGGAGAATACCACACTCACACACGTTTTTTGTTTCTCTTCCCACCACTAAATTTTTTATCATTTCATCACATCATGCATTATCAAAACATGTCATAACATGTTTTTCCTTGCCCATAACTCCTTGTCATGGCGGCCACTATGCCATCTTTGGGAATTTGACATGCAAATCCCTTAATTTTGCATGCATTATCAACTAGTCATCACACATTTCCCCATCATACTTTCAAAGTTTATTACTAGGTCCTTTCTAGTGAAATTCACCTTTATAACACTAAATCGAATCATCAAAATGCGCACACAAATTAACACATATCATAGGCATCAAAATAAATTTTAAATTATTTTTATGCCTCGATTTTGTGGTCCCGAAACCACATCCCGACTAGGGTCAATTTTGGGCTGTCACAACTCTCCCCACTTAAGAAATTTTGTCCCGAAAATCTTACCGGTAAATAGGTTTGGGTAGCGCTCTTTCATAGAGCTCTTGGGTTCCCAAGTAGCTTCTTCCATCCGGGTTTGAGCCATAACACTTTTACTAACGGAACCCTTTTGTTTCGCAACTCCTTCACTTCACGAGCTAGGATACGAATCGGTTTTCTTCATAACTCATATCGGATTGGATTTCAACCTCGATGGACTAATTACGTGCGATGGATCAGATCTATAGCGTCGAAGCATCGAAACATGAAAGACATCGTGAATCTTTTCGAGTTCGGGGCAAAATCAAGCGATATGCAAGCTGGACCGACTCGCTCGGATATCTCATATGGCCCAATGAACCTCGGGCTCAACTTGCCCTTACGGCCGAATCTGAGTATCTTTTTCCAAGGCGAAACCTTGAGAAACACTTTATCTCCCACCTGATGCTCGATGTCTTTACGCTTCGGATCCGCGTCACGACTTCGACGATCGGAGGCTATCTTCACATTTTCACGGATCACTATCACTTTCATTCAGCATCTTTAATCAAGTCCACCGAAAATTTTGCTTTCACCGAGCTCAGTCCAACACAATGGTGTACGGCATTTACACCGTACAAGGCCTCGTAAGGTGCCATCTTAATACTTGATTGAAAACTATTGTTGTAAGCGAATTCAATCAAAGGCAAATACCGTTCCCATGAACCACTGAACTCGAGGATGCAACATCTTAACATATCCTCAAGTATCTGAATTATCCGCTCGGATTGACCATCGGTTTGGGGGTGAAAGGCGGTCTTTGAAATGCAACTTGGTACCCAAAGCTTCTTGCAACCTTTTCCAAAATCGCGAGGTAAATCTCGGATCTCTATCCGACACGATGGAAATAGGCACCCGTGTAATCTCACTGTCGAGAAAGCGTCTGAGTTCGGCTAGTTTGTCCATTGAAAAGTCCGTACGTATGGGGACAAAGTAAGCCGACTTAGTCAATCTATCTACAACGACCCAAATCGCATCTTTCTTACTCGCTGACAATGGCAGTTCGGATACAAAGTCCATTGTGACTCGATCCCATTTCCACTCGGGTATCGTGATCGGTGAAGTAATCACGAAGGCACTTGATGTTCCGCTTTCACTTGTTGACATATTAAACACCTCGAAGCGGCGTCGGAGATGTCTCGTTTCATACCATGCCACCAAAACCGACGTTTCAAATCATTGTACATTTTCGTACTCCCCGGGTGGATTGCCATTCGGCTACATCAGAATTATCGAAATAAGTTCTGAATTCTTTGAAACACACAGACGACTTCTGAACCTCAAACAATCGTCATCATCGATTTGAAATTCCGTGTCCTTGTTCGGAACACACTCGGCTGTTTTGCGCCAACTCATCGTCGACTTTACGAGCTTCACGAATTTGATGTATCAATAATGGTTTGGCTTTTAATTCACTACTAACACATTGTCGGATCGAGCGGACAAGTGCACGTTCATCGCTCGTAAAGCTAACAATGATTTACGACTCAAGGCATCCGCAACCACATTCGCCTTTCGGGTGATAGTCAAAGACCGACTCATAATCCTTTAATAGCTCGAGCCAGCGTCTTTATCGCAGATTTAAGTCTCTGTGAGTCATCAAATATTTGAGACTTTTATGATCCGAATACACATGGCACTTCTCACCAAATAAGTAATGTCGCCATATCTTTAAGGCGAATACGATGGCGACCAATTCGAGACCATGGGTCGATAATTTTTCTCATGTGGCTTTAATTGCCTCGGCGCATAGGCCACAACTCGACCTTCTTGCATCAATACGCAACCTAACCCAAGTAGGAGGCGTCACTATAGATGACAAACTCTTTGCAGATTCGGGTTGCACTAGAATTGGGGCTTGATCAAATAAGTTTTCAGTTGATCAAAACTTTTCGACATTTCTCCATCCATTCGAACTTAACATCCTTTTGGAGTAAGCCGTCATTGGCGTGGCTATCGTTGAGAAACCTTTTACAAATTGTCGGTAATAACCGACAAGCCCCAAAAACTCGAACCTCAGTAATATTTCTGAGGCTTCCAATTAAGTATGGCTGAAATTTTATTCGGGTTGACTCGAATACCGTCTGATATCACATGACCCAAGAAGCTAACCTCCCTCAACCGAACTCACACTTGCTGAACTTAGCATATAAGCGCTTATCCGTAAAATTCGCAACACTATCCTCGGTGTTGGCGTGTTCGGTCTCATTTTCGAATAGACCAAAATGTCATCAATGAAGACAACTACGAACCGATCCGGATATAGTCGAAGATCCGATTCATCAAATCCATAAATACGCGAGGGCATTAGTAAGCCCAAAGCGGCATCACTAGGAACTCGTAGTGACCATATCTCGTTCAAGGCGGTCTTGGGTGCGTCCGAATCTCGAATTGCATGGCGATAATAGCGATCTCGGATCTATTTTGAAAACTCGAGGCTCCCTTGAGTTGATCGAACAAATCATCGATCTGTGATAGCGGATATTTGTTCTTTATCGTCGTTTTATTAAGGCGGCGATAGTCGATGCACAACCTCATGGTTCCATCCTTCTTTTCACAAACAACACTGGCGCACCCAAGGCGAAAAACTTCGGGCGAGGAAAACCTCTATCCACCAATTCTTGCAACCGAGCTTTCAACTCCTTTAATTACATTGGTGCCATACGATCTGAGCTATCGAAATTGGAATGGTACCGGTACCAATTCGATGCCAAACTCTATTTCCGAACGGTGGTAAACCCGACAATTCTTGAGGAAAACATCCGGGTATTCACAAACCCAGCGCAGATTCGGGTTTCTTTTCTAACTCCTTGTCATCTAGAACATACGCAAGGTATGCTTCACCCCTTTCTTACGTATTTACGAGCCAACATTGCGATATTACGGTGGCAATCCCTTTAAGTCCGTAGACTCAACCCGAATTATCTCGTTATTCGTGCACCTCGGATCAATAGTCTTGCTTTTGCAATTTACAACCGTATCGTGCATGGTCAACCAATCCAAACCAAGAATAACGTCGAATTCGTCGAATGGAAAAAGCATCAAGTCCGCGGAAAACAAGAACCTCAAAATACTAGGGAACTTTTCTTACACACTTTGTTGGCGAGCACGTAATGACCCAAGGGTTTGACACCGAATTACAAACTCGATGAGACTCAATGGGCAAAGTCTTCTTTGGATGCTAAGGTTTTGCATATATAAGAATGAGTAGAACCGGGGTCAATCAAAGCAATCACATTAGTATCGAAAAGAGTGAGGATACGGTAATAACATCTGGTGAGGCGGCATCCTCGCGTGCGCGTATGGCATAAGTCCTAGCGAGAGCACGAGCCTCGAGATCTAATGGTGGCATCTCTAGATCCTCTCGACCGCCACTAGCATTGCCCGTGTTTCTAGGCGGCCTACCTCGAGTTGTGGTAGCACCGGGTTCCCACTTTGATTTACGTTTTGTCCAGATAAGCTCGGGCAATCCTTAATGAAATGATCGGTGATCCGCACTTGTAACGAGGCGGTCACGGAATCTACAACTCCCGAATGCCATTTGCCACAATATTGGCACTCGTTACATCTCGACGATCATTGCCAACCTTGGCGATCTAAGTGACTCAGCGTGCCCATAGGGGTCGATCGCGGTCTCGTCTAGAAAAGCCGAAATGTCTCTAGACCGGCCTAAGCCATCTCTAAATTTCTTTGATGAGTGTGGGAAGGGCTTCCCGAAGACCTCTTCTGAAACTCCCTTGCTCTCACTTCACTTTTCTTTTCTCCATCTTGAGCTCCTCGGCTTTGCCTTTCGCTCGACAAGAGCCACAAACTCTCGGTTGAAAATGCCAACATACTGACTTTATATCATCGTTCAGTCCATCTTGAAGTGTTTACACATCACGACTTCGAAGAAATGCACTCGGTAGCGTCGGCTAAGCCTCGCAAATTTTCGTTCGTAGTCGAATCGACATGGAACCTTGCTTAAGATCAAGGAATTCCTTTCGTTTTGGTCCATAAATCTCGGTGATATACTTCTTTGAATTCAGTTTGGAAGAACTCCCAAGTTACTTGCTCTCTAGACACCACGAAGTCGAGTACTCCACCAATAGTAGGCGGAATCGCGTAGCAAGGAGATAGTACACTTTAAGCATTCATCGGTATACATGATAACTCATCGAGCACACGGATAGTGTTGTCCAACCAAAATTCAGCTTGCTCGGCATCGTCGCTATCCGTAGCTTTAAATTCAGTAGCCCCATGTTTTGAATTTTGTCATTGGGGCTTACTTGACCTTACTTGGTCGATTCTGGGAGGTATTGTAGGTCTTGGGGTTGCATTAGTCGGGAATGGAGGTTGTGGAGCAGTAGTGTTAGTTCGAATGTATTGGTTAAACCAATCATTCATCACACTATAAAAGGCTTGCTTAGCCTCATCATTCAGATTCTGGCAATAGGTTGAGAGTCCATGGCGATGTCCCTTGCGGAGCAAGCGCCACACTCTCCACATCATCAGCTATTGCTCGGTTGGGATCGGGATCCATTGCTATAAACAAACACAAACTCAAATTGTCAGAAATCACCACACTATCAATTTGTCACTTAATGGCATGTATAGCTAGACCCCAAACATATCACGGTAGTCCGAAGATCGACTAAACCTGGCTCTGATACCAATAAAATTGTAACACCCCGAACCCGAGACCGTTGCCGGTGTCGGACACGAGGGGTTAACAAGCCAAAACCACTAATGGCACCGACCAATTTGACATTCCCAGGCAAGCTGGAAAACTGCGTCGCTGTCGCCTTAAAAAGCATATCTCGAGTTTCACAACTCGGAAACTGATTCCGTAAATTTTACCTGAATTTAGACTCATATATCCATCCATGGATTTATTTATAGAATTTTTGTTCGGGCCAATTGGTACAGTTTATTAGTTAAAGTCGCCCATGTTACAGGGGTCGACTACACTGACCTTCGCGTGTTACAACTTGAATATCTCTCTGTACAGGGTTTCAATACTGATACCATTTCTTTCCAATGAAACTAGACTCAAAAAGGAATCTGCACATATAAGGCATGACTTCTAATTAATTCTGGATAATTTATGGAAAATTTTCAAAGTCGCGACAGGGGACCCAGAAACCGTTCTGGCCCTATCTCACGAGAACTTTAATATCTCTCGGTATACTGATCATATGATCGTTTCGTTACTTTCATATGAAAATATACTCGTCAAGGTTTGATCACATAATTTATTCACTATTTAACACCATTCCTACAAATTTTGGTGATTTTTCACATTCACGTCACTGCAGCTGGCAGCCTCTGTTTTTAAGGTAGGCTTTACCTATATTGTAGTTCCCATGGACCAACTATAGTCTAGTCATACTTAGGTTCACATATGATCATATTTAGCCATTCCAATGGCTGATCATGTGGCTAACTCTCTCATTCCAAACCATAATCACATCATGAAACCAAATATAATTACAAACAACATATGGTCAAATTCCATACTCCACTTTTACGAACCATTTTCGCATGGCCGTACACATATACATCACAAGTACTTAAAAATAACCGAGGGTAGTCCTATACATGCCATATCCAAAACTCAACTAAAGGAGTACCAAAAGGGCTTTGATAGTGTGGTTGACTTCAACTTCTATGATCCTGAATCCGATCGCTAACGAGCAAAATCTATAAGCAGAGAAACAAAGAAGCAGAGTAAGCAATTTATGCTTAGTAAGTTTGAGCCATAATATACACACAACCAAAGCATAGCATTCAAGTAGCTAAACAATAATTCATATGCACAATTTCTCAAAGACATGCTTACTTCACAATCCCAACTCTTATATTCATACACAAATAACGGCCTAGTTAATGCCGATAGCTCATTTATCATTAGGCGAATATTAAATGCGCATTTACTCATAGTGAGCAAAGCACACACAAAACATACCTTGTTGTTGGGAATTTCACAAGTGCAATAACTGAAAATTTTCCAGCAGCTTATAAATTTCAATTCACATACCTTGGAGTTTATCCGGATATAGCTACTCGTTCAAAACACCTTGGGACATAGCCGGTTATGGTAACCCGCACAAATGCCTTGGGACTTAACCGGATATCACAACTCGCAATTGCCTTGGGCTTAGCCGGTATCATAGCTTCGCACAATTGCCTTGAGCTTAGCCGGATATCATAGCTCGCACAATTGCCTTCGGGCTTAGCTGGGTATCATAGCTCGCACAATTGCCTTGGGCTTAGCCGGATATCACTCGAACATTCATACACATCTTTGTTTCATTTTCACAACAAAACTTTTATGCACAATTCACTTAACAAAATATCATTTCGGCTCAATGGCCATATACAAGGGCAGAATTTCGATTGCTTATTACTTCATTCAATCGAATCAAAATCTAAGTTTCGATACTCGAAAACTTACCTCGGATGTTGTCGAGCGATTCGATGGCTATTCGACTACTTTTTCCTTGCCTTTATCGGATTTGGTCCCCATTTGCTCTTGAGCTTAATTTAACAAATAATTTGATTCAATCATTTGAGTATCGAAAAGAAGAACTCAAGGCACTTAGCCCACATATATTCACTAGACATTAAAGTCACATAAGTACGGAATTCATGAATCGACTTAACACACAAAGCCTTCAACATGCTTACTCATGGCGAACAACACAACCTCTTAGGCACTCATTCATGGCCGATTATGCATGTTGATGTTGAGGCCAATTACATGTTTAACACCACACATGAATGGCACACATTTTACTAGCTAATGCTTTACATATTGTAGCTCAATACTTATAATAAAGCATCAAGCACTCATATGGCCGATTATACTTAGCCATACGTGCACCAAATCAACAATAAATTCCAAGATTTTCACATCATATGTGTACTAGGCCGAATGTACTTGCAATTTCACAAGCATTCTTCAACAATTTCTTCTTTAAACAAACATATTTATCATTTACTTCATAACCAAATCATCATGTGCAAACATACATACACATATAGGTGCATGGCCGAACCTCAAGGTGTTCATAACCATCCAAAACACAAATTTTTACCAATCAAGTAACAAGCATAAATCATGCTCATGAATGCATCATGGCCGAATACATCACATTCATACCCCTTTCAACTTCGGTCATGGTTAAACAAAGAACTCAATGTCTTACTCAAGATTGCTACAAAGAAATTTCAAGAGTAGTGAATCCATCATTGCATGCATCATTATCAAGCTTCACATTTAGCATGCAATGGCTTTAACACAATATCAACCTTGGCCTAATACCATTTCCATGGCATAACAAGGATTTGAACCATGGCTAACATGAACATCAAGTTAGCAACTAAAACATGCATGAATCTCATGACACAACTTCATACATACCTTAATCTTGATGCAAGTATAGCCAAATCTCCTTCTAGATCTCTTCTAAACCAAAATGGAGCAAAATCCTATCTTCTTCCTTAGTATTTTCAGCCAAAAGGAGAGAACAAGGATGAACAAAATTTTTCTTTGCTTTTCTTTCACTCACGGCAACAATGGGGAGAATACCACACTCACACACATTTTTTTTGTTTCTCTTCCCACCACTAAATTTTTTATCATTTCATCACATCATGCATTATCAAAACATGTCATAACATGTTTTTCCTTGCCCATAACTCCTTGTCATGGCCGGCCACTATGCCATCTTTGGGAATTTGACATGCAAATCCCTTAATTTTGCATGCATTATCAACTAGTCATCACACATTTCCCCATCATACTTTCAAAGTTTACTACTAGGTCCTTTCTAGTGAAATTCACCTTTATAACACTAAATCGAATCATCAAAAATGCCACACACAAATTAACACATATCATAGGCATCAAAATAAATTTTAAATTATTTTTATGCCTCGATTTTGTGGTCCCGAAACCACATCCCGACTAGGGTCAATTTTGGGCTGTCACACCAAGACTTCGATCAACAGCCTCTAGATCACACTATTATCAAAATAAAACAATTATAACAACCCTTAGAGCTACAAGCCCGAATCGACAGCCTCCCTAACCTTTAGGGACTTCGGCTTTTTCTAACTTGAAAAAAAATAAGACTAGATATGAAGGATTGAGCACTTACCACTTATTTCCCTTTGATTTCTACGCAGATGTGATGTAGATCTATCCTCTAAACGATGGCAGAACCCGAATCCAGAAGATAGAAAGTTTCGACTATAAGCCCCTAAGTCTTATGGTATTTCAGCTTTTTAAGTGGTGAAGAAGATGACGATTCGAGGCTATAACCTTAGAATAATGCTGCCGAACGGTACCAAGGGTTTAGAGAAGATGAATGTTAATCAAGAGGAATAAAAATACCGAAGGATTTTGGCTTTGGAGAAATCAGCACAAGTAGTGAGTTTCGGGATTCGGCTTTTATGGCAATCGGCTATGGAGGTTTTGTGGAGGATGGGATCGACAGAGAAGGCGAGTAGGGTGATTAGAAGGTTTCGGCTAACAGAAGAATCATAAGGGAAGAAAGAAAATGTAGAAAAAGAGAGGGAGAATGGCATCAAGAAGAGGAACTTGTGTTTTCGGCTTTTGTGAGAACTCAGAATGAATGAATGAAAACTTTCAGGTGGCTAACCCTAATCCTCTAAGACAGAAAAAGAAAAAAAACTAACCCTAATATCAACTAAAGCAATCGGCCCAACCTCCCTAAGGCCCTTGCCGAAATTCTCTTGAGTGATCATGTGCCCAGCACATGTCCAAAATTAAAAAGTAACTACATGCCTACCTTGCGACTCGAACCCTGGACCTTCAATTCCTTCCCATGCGCCATTTTTTTAGGAATCTAGTGGCGCCACCTTGCCACTTTACCAAAGCCTTATTTATGTCATGACTTACGAAGTTTTTCTTAAAGCCCACTTAACCTAGTCTCCTATTCACTTAAAATCCAACCTTGATATTTTACCATGTTTAACCTAGGCTTGGGCCTTCTACAGACCTACTAACACATTTAAACACCATTCCAATATTCAGAACACCAAAATTTCAAAATTTACCAAAATCACGAAACCAGAAAAATCACGAAAATCGCGTTACAACTCTACCCCCTTAAATAAATTTCGGCCTCGAAATTTACCTGATCTAAATAATTGAGGGTATTATTGACGCATAGTCTCTTCTGACTTCCAAGTAGCCTCTTCCCTTCCATGATTACGCCACAGTACTTTTACCAATGGAGCCGACTTTCCTCTTAAAACTTTAACGTCTCGATCTAAAATTTGTACGGGTTCTTCTTCAAAGGTCAAATCAGTCTTTACTTTAATCTTCTCCACTGGCATGACATGTGAAGGATCCGATCGATAGCGTCTCAACATAGACACATGAAAGACGTCATGGATTCTGTCTAACTCCGGTGGTAATTCTAATTGATACGCTACTGGCGCTACCCGTTTAAGAACCCGATAAGGCCCTATAAACCGCGGACTTAATTTGCCTTTCTTGCTGAACCTCAAGATCTTCTTCCAAGGTGAAACCTTCAAGAAAACCATATCCCCAACAGCGAACTCAATCTCTTTGCGTTTTAAATCCGCATACGACTTCTGTCTATCAGATGCCTCCTTTAATCGATCTCTTATCAACTTAACCTTACTTTTAGTATATGACACTAACTCCGGTCCAAGCACTTGTCGTTCACCCAACTCTGTAACACCCCAAACCCGAGATCGTCACCGGATTTGAACACGTGGTGTTACCGGGCTCACTTCCCTTATTTCTCTCTTTGTAATATTGATTGCTGTTCCAGGCAGGCTAGCTAACTGCGTCACTGTCGCCTTAAAAATCATATCTCGAGTTTCAAAACTCGGAAACAGATTCTGTAAATTTTCCCTGAATTTAGACTCATATGTATATCCATGGATTTATTTCTAGAATTTTTGGTCGGGCCAATTGGTACAGTTTATTAGTTAAAGTCACCCATGTTACAGGGGTCGACTACACTGACCTTCGCGCATTACGACCTGAATATCTTCTCATACAGAGCTTAAATGCTCATATCGTTTGTTTCTAATGAAACTAGACTCAAAGGGGAATCTGCACATATAAGGCACGACTTCTAATTCCTTCTGGATAATTTATGGTAAATTTTCAAATTCGAGACAGGGGACCCAGAAACCATTCTGGCCCTGTCTCACGAGAACTTTAATATCTCTCAGTATACTGCTCATATGGTTGTTTCGTTTCGTCCATATAAAAATAGATTCATCAAGGTTCAATTTCATAATTTATTCACTATTTAATTCTACTTCTACTATTTTTAGTTATTTTTCAATCTCATCTCACTGCTGCTGTCCGCAACAGTTACTGCGATGAACTATGCCAATTTCGTGAATCTTTCCTTGGCCTTACTAATCATCCATCATACATGACACAAATTATGGCCACCTTATCAAAATTAAAATTTCTATGACTCATGGCTATAGGTTCTAGCATCCCACTCGACGACCGCATAGGCCATTTTCACATGGCTGAAAGTTTACAACCCACAATTCAACAAAACATAATAGCCTATACATGCCAAATGTTCTCCTAGTTCAACTACGAAGACAATACCAAAAGGTTTCCAGCCGGTGTGATGACTTCAACGACGATTCCGAGCACGCAACAATACGAGTCCAAGAGACCTAAAATGGGTGACAAGAAAACACCGAGTGAGTTTATAACTCAGTAAGTCATAAGCATTCATCAACCATCCATTAATAAAATTTTCGCAACATCAAACAATAAACGAGGCTAGGTACTTCATCCATATCGAAACTAAACCATAATTCCTCGGACCTTTCGGTTCAATCTCATACCAAGTCAGACATCCACATTTCATATTTTATACAATAAGATATTTGAGGGATTTTTACACACCAACTCATTCACACCACAATCATACAATTGCAATCATCACATAGATTTAAAGCTTACCAAGCTCAACCCCGAGCATGAACGTATTGCCTATTCGTCATGAGCTCAAGGTACTTACCCGATCCGCTGTCCGGGATTAACTCGATAATGTTGCACACTCAGTGCCTATTGTAATACAAGAGCATATAGTGAATCCGCACACTTAGTGCTATATATTTTCAGCTTGCACACTTAGTGCTATATAATTTTCAGCTCGCACACTTAGTGCTATATATTTTCAGCTCGCACACTTAGTGCTATATAATCAAACTCGCACACTTAGTGCTGTACAATTTTAAACCCGCACACTTAGTGCCAATCTTGTCACCGTGTCCATTTATACCCGCACACTTAGTGCCGAGACCAATACCTTATGCATTTTGCTGCCTTTATACATTCAACAATGGCATCATTCCATACACATACATTTCCATTTACACATCAACTCATTTAAACACAATTGCGTATATATTATGGTCATTTACATCAACACCAAATATATGCTTAATGACTTACTTTGTGTTGGGTAAAATAATTTCAATTCGGCTACTCGATGACCTTCGCCTTTCCCTTGCTTGATTCTCCTTCTCTAACTCCTTGAGCTTGATCAATAAATCAACTAGTTTAACCATCTTGCTAAACATTCATAATTTAACTACACATGCATATGTATGCTTGTATATTCGGCAACCGTCCTCACTAATTACCCATTTAGTCGATTATACACATAATTAAAGGTAACATCACGAGCGGCATACTTATGTGTATATATATATATATATATAGGCATCACAGTAGATTTAACACCATCTTTATACTCAATTAGATGGCGAATGTATGTATATATATACAATGTCAACTATAACATCTTTTAAACACCTAATTTCATCTCATGAACATTTAATCAAATTTTCCTAATCTAACATATATTTTCACATCTATTTGTAACATCATGTAAATTCACATACAACTACAATTAACCAAGCTCTTCATCCAATCATGCTCTCATGTTCGGTCATCCATATCTATACTAGCCATAACAAAATAATTTCTAAGTTTTAACACAAGCACAACACTTTAGTACCATGGCGAACACTTCATGCCTCATCACCACAAACATCAAAACACCAACCGCATCATTCCTATCACGAGACTATGGTTCGCACCTTAGCTTCCCACATTCTTCTCATAACCCCTCATAGTTCATTCGGCCACCCATCATTCAACCAATAAAATTTCCTAGCAAACCCCTATGGCCAAGCACACACACACACACACACTTACATCTCAACTCACAATACCCAAAAAAAATCACATACTATCTAAACTATCTTAAACAATCAAAGAGTTCCCCCCCCTTTTTCCATAGCCTAATGTTCCATTCCCCCAACATTATTCAACATTTTTGTATGGCTAAACAAGAACCATGATCATTCACTCACAACAAGTAAACATCTTACAAGTTAACACAATGTACTAACCTCCTTAAGGCTTCAAGTGACCGAAATTCTCCCCTCCTTCCTTCCTTCTAGCCGGCCAAGTTCAACAAAGAGAGAACTCTCTTTTCCTCCCCTTTCTCTCCCTCACTCACGGCAATGGCAAAGGTAAGGATGAACATTCCCCCTTTTTCTTTTCTTATTTTATTCCCCTTTTCTTTTTAATTCCTTTCTTTATTTTAGCTTGTCTCCCATTACCCAATTTCTCATTATAAAATCTAAGGCAAACAAATACATTGCCCATCCTCAATCTATCTTGGCCGGCCACCATAAGGAAGTTTGGCAATTTGACATGCAAATCGAAGCATTTTCTAATATGTATCAATAGGCCACTTTAACATTAGCCTAGCACATTTCTCAATTTCCTCACATAAGTCCTTTCTAATAAATTTCACCTACAAATGACGAAATTAATGCACTAAATTTTCACTTATGTATATTCATGCACAATAAACATAGAAAATAATAATTAATTAATTTTGTGTCTCGGTTTTGTGGTCCCGAAACCACATCCCGACTAGGGACAATTTTGGGATGTCACAACTCTCCCCCACTTAGGAAATTTTCGTCCCCGAAAATCTTACCGGTAAATAGGCTCGGGTATCGCTCTTTCATAGAGTCCTCAAGTTCCCAAGTGGCTTCTTCCATTCCGTGTTTATGCCACAACACCTTCACTAGCGGGATTTTCCTATCGCGCAACTCTTTCACTTCACGCCTCATAATGCGAACCGGTTCCTCTTCATAGCTCAAATTAGGCTGAATCTAAATCTCAGATGGAGCGATTACGTGCGATGGATCAGACCTATATCGTCGAAGCATCGAGACATGAAAAACGTTGTGAATCTTTTCGAGCTCAGGGGGCAAAATTAATCGATATGCGACTGGCCCAACTCGTTCGGATACTTCATATGGCCCGACGAACCTCGGACTCAATTTGCCCTTACGACCAAATCTAAGCACCTTCTTCCAAGTTGAAACTTTGAGAAAGACCTTGTCTCCAACCTGATATTCAATATCTTTTCTTTTCAAATCCGCATCGACTTTTGGCGATCGAAGCGACTTTCAAACTTTCACGAATTACTCGAACTTTTGCTCGGCATCCTTAACCAAATCAACCTCAAGAATTTACCTTCACTAAGTTCAGTCCGAATAATGGGGTGCGGCATTTACGACCGTATAAAGCCTCGTAAGGCGCAATCTTAATACTTGATTGAAAGCTATTGTTGTGGCGAATTCAATCAAAGGCAAATACCGTTCCCATGAACCACTAAACTCAAGGATGCAACATCTCAACATATCCTCGAGTATTTGAATTATCCGTTCGGATTGACCATCGGTTTGGGGGTGAAAGGCGGTGCTGAAATGCAACTTGGTACCCAAAGCTTCTTGCAACTTCTACCAAAATCGCGAGGTAAATCTCGGATCTCTATCCGACACGATGGAAATAGGTACCCGTGCAATCTCACAATCGAGAAAGCGTATAATTCGGCTAGTTTGTCCATTGAAAAATCCGTGCGTACGGGGATAAAGTGAGCCGACTTAGTCAATCTATCTACAACGACCCAAATTGCATCCTTCTTACTCGCTGACAATGGCAGTCCGGATACAAAGTCCATTGTGACTCGATCCCATTTCCACTCGGGTATCGTGATCGGCTGAAGTAATCCTGAAGGCACTTGATGTTCCACTTTCACTTGTTGACATATTAAACATCTCGAAACAAAGTTGGAGATGTCTCGTTTCATACCATGCCACCAAAATCGACGTTTCAAATCGTTGTACATCTTCGTACTCCCCAGGTGGATTGCCATTCGGCTACAATGGGCTTTGTTCAGAATAATCAAAATAAGTTCCGAATTCTTTGGAACACACAGACGACTTCTGAACCTCAAACAATCGTTATCATCGATTTGAAACTCCGATTCCTTGTTCGGAACACACTCAGCCCGTTTTGCAACCAACTCATCGTCAACTTTCTGAGCTTCACGAATTTGATGAGTCAATAATGGTTTGGCCTTTAATTCGGCTATTAACACATTGTCGGGTAGAATAGACAAGTGTACATTCATAGCTCGTAAAGCAAAAAGTGATTTTCGCTTAAGGCGTCGCAACCACATTAGCCTTTCGGGTGATAATCAATGACAAGCTCATAATCTTTTAACAACTCGAGCCAACGCCTTTGTCGTAGATTTAAGTCTCTTTGAGTTATCAAATATTTGAGACTTTTGTGATCCGAATACACATGGCACTTCTCACCAAATAAGTAATGTCGCCATATCTTTAAGGCGAATACGATGGCAGCCAATTCGAGATCATGGGTCGGATAATTTTTCTCATGTGGCTTTAATTGTCTCGGCGCATAGGCCACAACTTGACCTTCTTGCATCAATCGCAACCTAACCCAAGTAGGGAGGCGTCGCTATAGATGACAAACTCTTTGCCGATTCGGGTTGCACTAGAATTGGGGCTTCATCAAATAAGTTTTCAGTTGATCGAAGCTTTTTCGACATTTCTCCGTCCATTCGAACCTAACATCCTTTTGGAGTAACCGTCATTGGTGTGGCTATCGTCGAGAAACCTTTTACAAATCGTCGGTAATAACCGACAAGTCCCAAAAACTCCGAACCTCGTAATATTCCTCGGAGGCTTCCATTAAGTATGGCTGAAATTTTGTTGGTGTACTCGAATACCCGATCTGAGATACCACATGACCCAAGAAGCTAACCTCCTCAACCGAACTCACACTTCTTGAACTTAGCATATAACCGCTTATCTCGTAAAATTTGCAACACTAACCTCGGTGTTCAGCATGTTCGGTCTCATTTTTCGAATAGACCAAAATGTCATCAATGAACACAACTACGAACCGATCCAAATATGGTCCGAAAATCCGATTCATTAAATCCATAAATACTGCAGGGGCACTAGTGAGCCCAAACATCATCACCAAGAATTCGTAGTGACCGTACCTCGTTCTAAAAGTAGTTTTGGGTATGTCCGATTCTCGGACCCTCAACCGATAGTACCCCGACCTCAAATCTATCTTTGAAAACACTGAGGCTCCCTTTAATTGATCAAACAAATTGTCAATTCGTGGCAACGGATATTTATTCTTTATCGTCACTTTATTCAACTGACGATAGTCGATGCACAATCTCATAGTTCCATCCTTCTTCTTCACAAACAATACTAGTGCGCCCCATGGAGAAAAACTCGATCGAGTGAAACCTCTATCCGTCAATTCTCGCAATTGAACCTTCAATTCCTTTAATTCCGTTAATGCCATACGATACGAGGCTATTGAAATCGGCGTAGTACCCGGTACAACTTCGATGCCGAATTCCACTTCTCGAACCGGTGGCAATCCCGGTAACTCCTCAGGAAAAACATCCGAATACTCACAAACCACTAGTACCAATTTGAGTTTCCTTTCCATCTCTTTACTTTCAAACACATACGCAAAGTATGTTTCACATACATATGAATGAGTAGAGCCGGGGTCAATCAATGCAATCACATTGGTATCAAAGAGAGTAAAAGTACCAGTGATAACGTCAGGGGAGGATGCCTCCTCTCGTGCGCGGATGGCATATGCTCTAGCAGGAGCACGGGTCTCGGATCGAACAGCCGTATCAGAGGCTCCTCTCTGATTACTACCCCTACCTCCTGAAATCCTCGAGGGTCTACCTCTAGCCGTCGTCCCACTAGATCTTGCACCTTGCATCTTATTCTTCTCATCTAGCTCCGTGCAATCTCTAATGAAGTGGTCCTTGAACCACATCCGTAATGTGAGCCCTATTAATGACTTACCCCAACATTCACCTAGGTGTCGTCTTCCACATTGGGGGCATTCGGGTTTCTCTTGATGATTATTGCCCACACTAGCTACCGAAGTAGCTCGGAGTCCGTCAATGGTCAGGCTCTGATGGAAATTCCCGCAGTCGCCCTCGACTTATTTGTGTCCTCCCTGAACTTCTTTACCGCCGAGAACGGAGCTTTGCCCGTCGATCTTTTACGATAATCTCTAGCTTCAAATTCAGCCTTCTTCTTCTCCCTTCCGAGTTCTTCCGCCTTGCAGGCTCGTTCAACTAGTGTTACAAATTCTTTTATCTCCAAAATACCCACCAGTAGCTTTAACTCTTCATTCAATCCTTCTTCAAATCTTTTGCACATAGCAACCTCATCAGCCACACACTCCCGAGCATACCGACTAAGTCTTACGAACTCATGTTCGTATTCAGATACTGTCATACGGCCTTGCTTGAGCTCCAAGAATTCCTTACGCTTCTGATCGATGAACCGTTGACTAATATATTTCTTCCGAAATTCCGTTTGAAAGAAATCCCAAGTAACTTGTTCCTTTGGGACTATGGAAATCAAAGTCCTCCACCAATAGTAGGCTAAGTCCCGCAACAAGGATATAGCACACTTAAGACACTCATCGGGTGTGCATGATAGTTCATCAAACACCCGAATGGTGTTATCGAGCCAGAATTCGGCCCTTTCGGCATCATCAGTAACTATGGCCTTGAACTCCTCGGCCCCGCGCTTCCTAATCAAGTCCACAGGTGGTTTACTCAGCCTCACAGGATCGAGAATCGGAGGCATTGCGGGCTTTTGGGGTGGAGTATTTAAATTTGGGAGTGGTTGGACAGCCGGGTTGGTTCGGGCATATTGCGCGACCCACTCATTCATCATGGTGAATAAGGCTTGTTTCGCCCCTTCATTTTGATTATTCGCGGATGACCGAGGCTCAACAGCGGTGTCCCTTGCGCAGGAGCAGCCGCTACACTTTCAACGTCATCCGCCAAGGGTCTCTCTACCGGGTTCCATTTGCTAATCAAAGCGAAATTTCAACCGTCAAGTCATCACATTATTAAGCACTAACGATTTGGCATGTATAGCTAGACTCACACGCGCTATGGTAGTCCTAGAACCGACTAAACCATAGCTCTGATACCAATAAAATGTAACACCCCAAACCCGAGATCGTCACGGATTTGAACACGTGGTGTTACTGGGCTCACTTCCTTATTTCTCTCTTTGTAATATTGATTGCTGTTCCAGGCAGGCTAGCTAACTGCGTCACTGTCGCCTTAAAAATCATATCTCGAGTTTCAAAACTCGGAAACTGATTCCGTAAATTTTCCCTGAATTTAGACTCATATTTCTATCCATGTATTTATTTCTAGAATTTTTGGTCAGGCCAATTGGTACAGTTTATTAGTTAAAGTCGCCCATGTTACAGGGGTCGACTACACTGGCCTTCGCGCATTACGACCTGAATATCTTCTCGTACAGAGCTTCAATGCTCATGTAGTTTGTTTCTAATGAAACTAGACTCAAAGGGGAATCTGCACATATAAGGCACGACTTCTAATTCCTTCTGGATAATATATGGTAAATTTTCAAATTCGAGACAGGGGACCCAGAAACCGTTCTGGCCCTGTCTCACGAGAACTTTAATATCTCTCAGTATACTGCTCATATGGTCGTTTCGTTTCATCCATATAAAAATAGATTCATCAAGGTTCAATTTCATAATTTATTCACTATTTAATTCTACTTCTACTATTTTTAGTGATTTTTCAATCTCATCTCACTGCTGCTGTCCGCAACAGTTTCTGCGATGAACTATGCCAATTTCGTGAATCTTTCCTTGGCCTTACTAATCATCCATCATACATGACACAAATTATGGCCACCTTATCAAAATTAAAATTTCTAAGACTCGTGGCTATAGGTTCTAGCATCCCACTCGACGACCACATAGGCCATTTTCACATGGCTGAAATTTTACAACCCACAATTCAACAAAACATAATAGCCTATACATGCCAAATGTTCTCCTAGTTCAACTACGAAGACAATACCAAAAGGTTTCCAGCTGGTGTGATGACTTCAACGACGGTTCCGAGCACGCAACAATACGAGTCCAAGAGACCTAAAATGGGTGACAAGAAAACAACGAGTGAGTTTATAACTCAGTAAGTCATAAGCATTCATCAACCATCCATTAATAAAATTTTTGCAACATCAAACAATAAACGAGGCTAGGTACTTCATCCATATCGAAACTATACCATAATTCCTCGGACCTTTCGGTTCAATCTCATACCAAGTCATACATCCACATTTCATATTTTATACAATAAGATATTTGAGGGATTTTTACACACCAACTCATTCACACCACAATCATACAATTGCAATCATCACATAGATTTAAAGCTTACCAAGCTCAACCCCGAGCATGAACGTATTGCCTATTCGTCATGAGCTCAAGGTACTTACCCGATCCGCTGTCCTAGATTAACTCGATAATGTCGCAAACTCAGTGCCAATTGTAATACAAGAGCATATAGTGAATCCGCACACTTAGTGCTATATATTTTCAGCTCGCACACTTAGTGCTATATAATTTTCAGCTCGCACAATTAGTGCTATATATTTTCAGCTCGCACACTTAGTGCTATATAATCAAACTCGCACACTTAGTGCTGTACAATTTTAAACCCACACACTTAGTGCTGTACAATTTTAAACCCACACACTTAGTGCCAATCTTGTCACCGTGTCCATTTATACCCGCACACTTAGTGCCGAGACCAATACCTTATGCATTTTGCTGCCTTTATACATTCAACAATGGCATCATTCCATACACATACATTTCCATTTACACATCAACTCATTTAAACACAATTGCGTATATATTATGGTCATTTACATCAACACCAAATATATGCTTAATGACTTACTTTGTGTTGGGTAAAATAATTTCAAGTCGGCTACTCGATGACCTTCGCCTTTCCCTTCCTTGATTCTCCTTCTTTAACTCCTTGAGCTTGATCAATAAATCAACTAGTTTAACCATCTTGCTAAATATTCATAATTTAACTACACATGCATATGTATGCTTGTATATTCGGCAACCGTCCTCACTAATTACCCATTTAGTCGATTATACACATAATTAAAGGTAACATCACGAACGGCATACTTATGTATGTATATATATATATATATATACATAGGCATCACGATTAGATTTAACACCATCTTTATACTCAATTAGATGGCCGAATGTATGTATATATATACAATGTCAACTATAACATCTTTTAAACACCTAATTTCATCTCATGAACATTTAATCAAATTTTCCTAATCTAGCATATATTTTCACATCTATTTGTAACATCATGTAAATTCACATACAACTACAATTAACCAAGCTCTTCATCCAATCATGCTCTCATGTTCGGTCATCCATATCTATACTAGCCATAACAAAATAATTTCTAAGTTTTAACACAAGCACAACACTTTAGTACCATGGCGAACACTTCATGCCTCATCACCACAAACATCAAAACACCAACCGCATCATTCATATCACCAAGACTATGGTTCGCACCTTAGCTTCCCACATTCTTCTCATAACCCTCATAGTTCATTCGCCACCCATCATTCAACCAATAAAATTTCCTAGCAAACCCCTATGGCCAAGCACACACACACACACACTTACATCTCAACTCACAATACCCAAAAAATCACATACTATCTAAACTATCTTAAACAATCAAAGAGTTCCCCCCTTTTCCATAGCCTAATGTTCCATTCCCCAACATTATTCAACATTTTGCATGGCTAAACAAGAACCATGATCGTTCACTCACAACAAGTAAACATCTTACAAGTTAACACAATGTACTAACCTCCTTAAGGCTTCAAGTGACCGAAATTCTCCCTCCTTCCTTCCTTCTAGCCGGCCAAGTTCAACAAAGAGAGAACTCTCTTTCCTCCCTTTCTCTCCCTCACTCACGGCAATGGCAAAGGTAAGGATGAACATTCCCTTTTTCTTTTCTTATTTTATTCCCTTTTCTTTTTAATTCCTTTCTTTATTTTAGCTTGTCTCCCATTACCCAATTTCTTATTATAAAATCTAAGGCAAACAAATACATTGCCCATCCTCAATCTATCTTGGCCGGCCACCATAAGGAAGTTTGGCAATTTGACATGCAAATCCAAGCATTTTCTAATATGTATCAATAGGCCACTTTAACATTAGCCTAGCACATTTCTCAATTTCCTCACATAAGTCCTTTCTAATAAATTTCACCTACAAATGACGAAATTAAGGCACTAAATTTTCACATATGTATATTCATGCACAATAAACATAGAAAATAATAATTAATTAATTTTGTGTCTCGGTTTTGTGGTCCCGAAACCACATCCCGACTAGGGTCAATTTTGGGATGTCACAAACTCTGTCCAACACGTAGGCGTACGGCATCTCCGCACATAAAGTGCCTCATATGGAGCCATCTGAATACTTTTTTGGTAGCTGTTGTTGTATGCGAACTCCGCCAATGGTAAGTAGTCCTCCCAACTACCACGAAAATCGATGATACAACCTCTTAACATATCCTCCAAAATTTGAATAACCCTTTCCGACTGTCCATCCGTCTGAGGATGAAAAGTAGTACTGAAATCCAATCGTGTACCCAATGCCTCTTGCAACTTCTACCAGAACCGAGATGTAAACCTAGGGTCTCGATCAGAAATAATCGACACTGGCACTCCATGCAGTCGCACTATCTCTGCCACATACAACCTGGCCATTTTTTGCAGTGAGTAATCAGTACGAACTGGTATGGAATGTGCAGATTTTGTTAACCTATCCACAACTACCTACACAGAATCTTTCTTGGTGGGTGTCAAAGGTAGCCCACTCACAAAGTCCATAGTTACTCTCTCCCACTTCCATAGTGGAATTTTGACCGGTTGCAGTAATCCAGAAGGCAATTAGTGCTCGACCTTAACTTGCTGGCACGTCAGACATTTCCCAACAAATTCAGTCACCTCCCGTTTAAGTCCAGGCCACCAGTACACCTCTTGTAGATCTCGATATAACTTATTCCCTCTAGGATGCATGGCATAGGGTCCACCATGAGCCTCTTTAAAATTAACCGCCTCAATTCAGGGTCTTTCGGAATACAAACTCTTCCATGAAAGCACAGAACTCCGTCAGTGTTCAGTCCAAAATCTTCATTCTCACCATTCTCAACTTGTCGAAACCGAAGAACTAACGAATCATCCTTCAACTATTTTTCTTTAATCTGCTCAGTCCAAGTAGGCCTTACTTGCAATTCTGCCAACAGACTTCCATCGTCGAACAGACTTAAACGTGCAAACAAGGCTCTCAAATCGGTAACAACCCTTTGACTCAATGCATCAGCCACCACGTTAGCCTTACCTGGGTGGTACTCAATCGAACAGTCGTAATCCTTAAGCAACTCTACCCATCTTCGTTGCCTAAGGTTTAACTCCTTCTGAGTCAACAGATACTTTAGGCTCTTATGGTCTATGTATATGATACACTTTTCTCCATATAAGTAATGTCTCCAGATTTTCAACGCGAAGATCACTGCTGCTAGCTCTAAATCGTGCGTAGGGTAGTTCGCTTCATGAGGCTTAAGCTGTCGCGAAGCATAAGCGACCACATTACCCTCTTGCATCAGTACACATCCTAACCCCACATGCGACGCATCATCGCACCTGATGAAGTCCTTCCTAGACTCGGTTGAATCAACAGCGGCGCTTGGTGAATACCTTTTTCAAATGGTCAAAAGCTTTTTGCTGCTTCTCAGTCCAGACAAATTCTACCCCTTTCCTTAACAGTTTCGTCAATGGTGCAACAATCAGAGAAAATCTCTCTACGAACCTTCGGTAATAGCCTGCCAAACCCAGAAAACTCTGAATTTTCAATACTGACTTCAGTGGTTTCCATTCCAAAACTGCCTCAATTTTCTGAGGATCCACTCTAATTCCTTCAGCAGAAACCGCATGACCTAGAAAAGCCACTTCTCGCAACTAGAATTCACACTTACTAAACTTCGCATACAGTTGCTTCTCTCCCAGCACTTGCAGCACAATACGTAGATGCTCCTCATATTTCTTCTCGATTTCTGAATATACTAGAATATCATCGATGAAAACTACCGCGAATCGGTCCAAGCAAGGTTGGAATACCCGATTCATCAAATCCATGAAAGCGGCAGGTGCGTTCGTCAACCCAAACGGCATAACCAGGAACTCGTAATGACCATATCGAGTTCTGAATGCTGTCTTATGAATATCCACTTCCTTTACCCTTAGCTGATGGTATCCAAATCGAACGTCAATATTGGAAAATACCAAAGCTCCTCTAAGTTGGTCAAATAAGTCATCAATTCTTGGCAGTGGGTATTTGTTCTTTATCGTCAATTTGTTCAACTGGCGATAATCGATGCACATGCGCATCGTCCAGTTCTTTTTCTTCACAAATAGGATTGGTGCTCCCCACGGAGACACACTAGGTCTAATGAAGCCTCTATCCAACAACTCTTGGATTTGAGCTTTCAGTTCCACTAACTCCTTCGGTGCCATCCTATAGGTGCAATGGATACTAGAGCTATTCCAGGCAGCAAATCAATTCCAAACTCAACTTCCCGATTCAGAGGTAATCCAGGAAGCTCTTCTGGGAAAACATCCCGGAATTCCCTAACAGTTCTGACGGTCTCCACAGTCAGATTCTCAGTTTCAACTTGGCTTACAAAAGCCAAATATGCCTCGCATCCTTTACGTATCAGTTTCTCAGCCCTCAAAGTCGATACTACATTGGACAAGTAATCTCTTCGTTCCCCAATAATCATTACCTCTTTATCCTCAACAGTCTTAACACCATCCTCTTAGCTGCACAATCCAGCGTTGCCCTATGCTTGGTCAACCAATCCATCCTTAGGATAAAATCAAATTCTCCGAACAGTAACTCCATCAAGTCTCCACAGAAAATCCTACATTGAGTCTCTAAAGGCACCTCCCTAAAGAGTTTCTCTACTTTAACCGAGTGACCTAAAGGACTTATCACAGTTACCCCACATACAGTCTCCTCAAAGTGAACAACCAATGCCCCAGAAAATGTCACATGCAACATACGAATGAGTTGACCCCACATCTATCGAGCAAATATAAAATGCGCGAGATAAAAACGTACCAGTTATAACATCAGGTGCGTCACCCTCCTCGCAACGATGAGCAGCATATACCAAAACTGGCTGATGAGCATCAGCATTAACAGTACCCTTGCCAGGTGCCCCACGTACACGGCCATTGCCACTGCGACCTTCGCTCCGACCTCTCGACGGCGGCGGTCCACCTCGCGCTGGTTGGATAGGTTGCACAGCCCCTTATTCAGCCACTTGAGTCTGAGCTGGCCTCCTAGGACAGTCCCTGATCCTATGTTCCTTTGATCCACAATGAAGACAAGCCCCAGAACGCTTCTAGCATTCCTCCGGATGCATTCTACCACAATCTTCACAAGCTTGTGGCCTAACCGTGTTCACCGGAACCGCTCGAACTGGTTCCTCCGTCCTAGCTCTCTTAACATTTTGGTTTGCAGCACCAACTGGTCCAGCATCCCTCCTGAAACGGTTTCGATCCCTGTCGCGGTTCTTTCATTCAGCTTGCTTGACCTCTTCGGCTATCTTAGCCTTCTCTACTAGTGCAGCAAAATCGCACTCTCTCTGCGGAGCTATGAGCACCCTTAGCTCATCCCTGAGGACATCCTCAAAAAGAACACTGCGCTCATATTCGATGGGGACAATGCCACTAGCGTACCGGCTCAATCGCAGAAACTCTGCCTCATATTCAGCAACGGTCTTACTACCCTGGGTCAGGTTCAGGAATTCCTTTCTTCGTGCATCCACATAGCTAGCTCTGACATATTTCGCCTTGAAGGATTGCTTGAACAACTCCCAAGTTACCCTCTCAGCTGGGGTACCCTCTCTCACAATTATCCACCATTGATACGCCTCGTCCCACAGTAATGACACCACCCCTTTTAACTTCTGCTCCACTGAGCAGTCCAGGTCATCCATAATCCGCTCCGTGGCTTCCAGCCAGTACTCAGCCACATTTGGGGCTACTCCAGATATACCCCTAAAAATATCCACTCCGTTGGCCCGGAGTCGCTCAAAAATGGACCCCCTATTCATGGGCCCGACATTAGCTCCGGCCATTCTTTCCAAAACTCTTAACATGGCCTGGGACACAGCGTCGTCCCCCGCGGCCCGATCATACGGCCCATTTTCATCCACCGGTGGTGGTCGTACCACTCCAGCTGGTATGTGTTCAGAAGACGATGATCCAGCTTGAGTGCTACCTCGGCCTTGACCATGGCCTCTTCCCCGAGTAGCTCTCGTACTCATATTGATTTATCTGTTTACGAATTTTATGCCGTTAGTTTACTGTTTCCACTTGTTTATTACAGAATATCTTATGAATAGATAAAGTTTCAGAGTTGTTCTCGCGTGACCGTAGTTTAGCTACTATCTCAGTTCCCTAGGGCTTAGTTTACCCTATAGTCTCATTTTTGTAGCCTTAATGCTACATTATCTATAGTACTATCTCTAAGGCTCAGTACTATCTACAGTACAGTTTAGTATATAAAACAGAAAGATACTTACAGACTTGGTGCCGGGGATTTAGTGTGCCACCTCATCAGTTTTTAGACAAACTCAAAAGATTTAGGCCTTTTTTAGATCCATTTCTCACACATTTGATTTAAAGAAAACAGGTTTGGAAATTATCTCCTTTCAACAAAATATTTGTTTTCAAAAAATCAAAATTTTCAAAAATACCCTCTTTGGGCTCAAAGTTTTGAAAACCTTTTTGGACCCGATCCACAACCGAGTTGTTGCAACCGGGCTTTGATACCACTAAATGTAACACCACAAACCCGGCCCAGACGTTACGGCCGAATTCAGCATGTCACATGGGGAATGTTACTAAAGAAGTTATGTTTTATCCAAAAATCTCTCTTAGGGTTTGAAGAATGTTTTGTTTTAAGTTAAAGTGAGCTAAGTCATGCACCGGTAGGAAGCCAGAAAAGAGGAGGTGAGTCTGTTGGACTGCTTAAGTACCAAGCTCTTCACGGATCCTATCCTAGACATGCACACATCCATTGCCACACTTTAAGCCTGTTACTAGTCCACGAATAATTAATTAAGTTTAAGTCTATTTAAATATTCATTTCCTTTGAAAACATTTACATTGCGGAAGCTTTGCTCGGTTATCGTGATATTTTGAAAATAGAAAACTTTTATAAAACGCGCCCTAAAGCTAACCAATTTAACAACCCAAAATAAATAAAATAGTAAAAAGAGCGGCCCTATTACAACTTAAACCAGAAACAAAATAATCAAAATAATAATTGCGAAACTTAAAAAAAAACAGAAATTAATCTTCGTGGCCACTCTAAATCCCGCCCAGCTCCAAGTCCACCAACTAGGGCTCACCTGTAAGGATGGAAGGGAAAGGGGTGAGTTTAGAAAACTCAGTGTGTAAGGAAAACCCATCCAAAGCCCAAGTCAGCTCAAGCCCATTGGGCCTAAGCCCATTCAGATAATAGTGGGTATTAGGCTGAAGCCCTTTTCAGAATATAATAAACTAGACCTTAGCCCCATTTTCAGATAACAGTATGGCTTAGAGGCCCATTCCAGAACAGATCAGACATATTCGTGTATGCAAGCCCAACCCAGCCTATAACCAACCACCACACTCCATCCGTACCAGCCCTACACTCCATGTGGGGAATAGCTCAACCCACCCAGCCCTACACTCCACAGTTGTAGCATTGCTGCTCAGTTATCAGTAAGTTGGGGCAAAACCTCCAGTACGTGGACAAGCCACTTTCAGTACTTCCTCCACCAGTATCCCAATCCCATGCATCAGATAATAATAATAACATGGCATGCAATAAATAATAGCAGTCAAACATGCATTTACATCAACCTTAACCCTAGGAGTATATCAGTAATTTTACTTCTAGGGGTAAATCTGTAAAGTGTCCACCTATAAAGGTATTTCAGTAATTTTATCAGTTTTAAGGGTTTTCATGCATATTCCCACCTTTCACGTAGTAACAGAAACACTTACCGCGGGTTCTTACCGAATTGGGCCCGTTGGCCCATTATCTCATTTTTGGCCCATAAAGCCCAAAAATATCGAAGGCACAGAAATCATGCACTCTGCAGTCTAAACATTGTAGTTTACCAAAAACGTTACTCGATTTACCTCACGAGCATTCGCACACTCGCAAGTCCACAAAATATCAGTTTTTCGGCATTTTGGCTTTTCGGCTTTTGCCGATCTAGACTATGAAAAGGTGTCAGTTACACACCTGTTTGGACGATATGCTGACGAGATCATACACACGAACTACCTACAATTGGATTACTAACACGTTAATCTAAGTATCAAAAATGAACTACGTATTAACCCCCTTACCATATCCTGCCAAAAGCACCTTAGGCACTAGCGATCCTACCTTAGCCGAAATTAGCTACTAGGTTTAGATCCAGTCATTCCACTTGTCCAAGCCTTCAGTCAACAGCCTCTAGATCACACTATTATCAAAATAAAACAATTATAATAACCCTTAGAGGTACAAGCCCAAATCGACAGCCTCCCTAACATTTACGGACTTCGACTTTTTCTAACTTGAAAAAAAATAAGACTAGATCTGAAGTAATGAGCACTTACCACTTATTCCTCTTTGATTTCTACGCAGATTTGATGTAGATCTATCCTCTAAACGATGGCAGAACCCGAATCCAGGAGATCTGAAGTTTCGACTATAAGCCCCTAGGTCTTATGGTATTTCATCTTTTTAAGTGGTGAAGAAGATGACGATTCGAGGCTATAACCTTGGAATAATGCTACCGATCGGTACCAAGGGTTTAGAGAAGATGAATGTTAATCAAGAGGAACAAAAATATCGAAGGATTTAGGCTTTGGAGAAATCAACATAAGTAGTGAGTTTCGGAATTCGACTTTTGTGGCAATCGGCTATGGAGGTTTTGTGGAGGATGGGATTGACAGAAAAGGTGAGTAGGGTGATCAGAAGGTTTCGGCTAACAGAAGAAGCATAAGGGAAGAAAAAAAATGGAGAAAAAGAGAGGGAGAATGGTATCAAGAAGAGGAACTTGCGTTTTCGGCTTTTGTGAGAGCTCAGAATGAATGAATGAAAACTTTCAGGTGGCTAACCCTAATCTTCCAAAACAGAAAAAGAAAAGAACCTAACCTTAATATCAACTAAAGCAATCGGCCCGACCTCCTTAAGGCCCTTGCCGAAATTCTCTTGAGTGATCATGTGCCCAGCACATGTCCAAAATTAAAAAGTAACTACAAGCCTACCTTGCGACTCGAACCCTGGACCTTCAATTCCTTCCCATGCGCCATTTTTTTAGGAATCTAGTGGCGCCACCTTGCCACTTTACCAAAGCCTTATTTGTGTCATGACTTATGAAGTTCTTTTTAAAGCCCACTTAACCCAGTCTCCTATTCACTTAAAATCCAACCTTGATATTTTACAATGTTTAACCTAGGCTTGGGCCTTTTAAAGACCGACTAACACATTTAAACACCATTCCAATATTCAGAACACCAAAATTTCAAAATTTACAAAAAATCACAGAAGCCCGGAAAAATCCTGAAAATCAGGGCGTTACAAAGTCTGAACGACATAACTAGAAACTCATAATGTTCGTACCTCGTTCGAAAAGTAGTTTTTGGCACATCGGAGTCTCTGACTCGCAACTGATTATAACCCGATCTCAAGTCTATCTTTGAAAACACTAAAGCCCCTTTTAATTGATCGAATAGGTCATCAATCCGTGGTAACGGATATTTATTCTTTTTAGTCACTTTTTTTAGCTGGCGATAATCAATACACATTCTCATAGTTCCGTCTTTCTTTTTCACAAATAGAACTGGTGCACCCCAGGGAGAGAAACTCGGTTGTGCAAAACCTCTATCTGTTAACTCTTGCAACTATGCTTTCAATTCTTTTAATTTAATAGGTGTCATCAGATACGGAGCTATCAAAATCAGAGTCGTCCCTGGAACTAACTCAATACCAAACTCTACCTCTCGAATAGGTGGCAAACCTGATAATTCTTCAGGAAACACATTCGGATACTCACACACAACTGGTACGGATTCAATCTTCTTTTCAGTCACTTTACTATCAAGCACATAAGCAAAGTAAGCTTCACAATCTTTTCTCACATACTTCCGAGCTAACATCAAAGATATTATTGCTGGTAAACCACTCAGATCATTAGATTCAATCTGAATAATCTCGTTGTTCTGACATCTCAAATAAATGGTCTTTCTTTTGCAATTAACAACGACATCATGCAAAGTCAGCTAGTTCATGCCCAAAATTATATCGAACTCGTTGAATGGTAACAACATCAAATTGGTCGGAAAGCATGAATCTCGAATCATCAACGGACAATTCTTACACACTTTGTCAACCAGAACACACCGGCCCAGGGGGTTTGATACTTGAATTACAAACTCAGTAGATCCAACAGGCAAAGTCTTACTGGATACTAATGTTTCACACACATATGAATGAGTTGAACCAGGATCAATCAATGTAATAACACTAGTATTATAAAGAGTGAAAGTACCGGTAATAACATCTGGGGAAGAAGCCTCCTCGTAAGCTTGTATAGCATATGCTCCGGCCGGTGCATGAGCCTCAGATCGAACCGCTGTATCTTTCGTCCCTCTCTAACTACCACTCACATTACCCAAATGTCTGGGTGGTCTGCCTCGTGCTGACATGTTACTTGGTCTCGCATTCTAAATAATGTGTTGCTCGGCTAACATCAGACAATCTCGAATGAAATGATCCATTGATCCACATTTAAAACAAGACCGATCATGCAATCTACAACTTCCAGAATGCCATTTACCATAATGCTTACACTCGAGTCTGTTTTGCAGATCATTGCCAACACTAGCAATCGAAGTGGCTCGTGAACTCATAGGAGGTTGGTCTCGATCTCATCTAGAAAATTCAGAAGTAGCTTTAAATCGACTAGAATCATCTCGAAACTTCTTCGATGTTGATTGAAAAGTCTTGCTCGATGATCTTTTACGAGATTCTCTGGCTTCAAAATCAGCTTTTCTTTTCTCTTTCCTGAGCTCTTCGGCTTTGCAAGCTCGCTCAACAAGTACCACGAACTCTTTAATTTCAAGTATACTAACCAGCAATTTAATGTCTTCATTTAAACTGTCTTTGAATATTTTACATATGATAGCTTCGGTTGAAACACATTTACGAGCATATCGACTAAGTCTCACAAATTTCCACTCGTACTCGGTTACGGTCATACGAACTTGTTTCAATTCCAGAAATTCTTTGCGTTTCTGGTCGATAAATCTCTGGCTGATGTATTTCTTACGAAACTCCACTTGAAAGAATTCCCAAGTCACTATCTCTTACAGAACCACTAATACTAATGTATTCCACCGATGATATGTAGTGTCTCGTAATAAAGATATGGCACACTTTAAACATTCATCCGGAGTACATGATAACTCGTCGAACACACGGATAGTATTATCGAGCCACAACTCGGTCTGTTCAGCATCATCATCATCATTAGCTTTAAACTCTTCAGCCCCGTGTTTTCTGATTTTATCTACAGGAGGCCTGTTAAATCTCATTGAATCAATCATCGGAGGTATCACAGGTATCAGAGATGGATTATTCGAGGGTGGAGGTTGTTGTACAGCAGGATTAGCCCAGATATACTGAGTAAACCATTTGTTCATCATTTGGTAGAAGCCTTGTTTAGCCTCCCCCTCATGGCTACTCGAGAGAGGTCGTGATTCAACTGGCGCTGTCCCATGCGCGAGAGCAGGTGCTACGTTCTCAACATCATAAGCCACAGCTTTATTGGGATCCATTTACTATATAAAAACACATTTTCAAATGTTAGAAGTCATCACACTATCGTAGTATAATTTATGACATGTATAGCTAAACACACACATGCTACGTTAGTCCTAGAATCGACTAAAATGTAGCTCTGATACCAATAAAATGTAACACCCCTAACCCGTATCCGTTGCCAGACTAAGGTTATGAGGCATTACTGAACAAAAAAAATTCCAAACATTCACATATTTATACGAGTCATACTCATAAATATATTAAGCACATGGCTAATTAAATATAATACATGCATTATTAATCACATTATGATTACGAATCATACCTCAAATTTTAACCAAATCCATGGCATTCAAATAAACATATTTTCAACCCAATAATCATACGCATCTTTAACTAAATAATAATATCACAAATCATTTATTCATTAGCAAATATATTCAAACGCATATACTTTCATTAAAAACCAAACCATTATGGCAAGTTTCATTCAAATACACAACAATACATGTATATATATAATTATCATCTTTTAAAATTCACATAAATCCCATAGTACATTATTACTCAAATCACTATTCATTTGGTAAATATCTTTATCTCACTTACAGTCTATATTAAACAACTAATCACTTTAAAAACACATACACTTTACATGCAGACTGAATTAAGTTCTATTCATTAACACAAAATATACCTTATATCATGCCATTCAAAATATGCATTAAACAAGCTTAATATATAAATTCGCATTTATAATTAACCAAACATGTACTGTAACTGAATTGTCTAACCACATTTACACATACCATAACCAATTTATCAATTACAACCAAATCCAAAAATCACTTTCAAGCTATTTCCAAATCATAAAACACCAATCACATATACTTTTCATTCATCTCACATAATAATAAAATCAAAATGAGATAAACCATTGCCAAACATAACCATATCCAAACTTTAAAGATAAACCATATTCGCATGGCTCAATATATATATATTCAACGTTGAACAAAATACATATTAGCCTATACATGCCATAAGTTTGAAAATAAACTTTTAATAGTACCGAAAGTTGATGATAGTGTGGATGACTTCGATAACGATCCCCAAACTCATGACTTACAACCAAAATCTATAAAACAAAGTAACCAAAACACACAAAGTAAGATAACTTAGCTTAGTAAGCTTTAAGCAAAATAAACAACTCAATTGATAATCAAAACATTCATCTATTTGAATTATATCAATAATATTACACTTTAACACATTAAGGTACCTTGGCCGAATGTTCAAAATCAAATATATGTCACCACATATATATATATATATATTTCCTATATAGCTGATTATACTAGAGCAAATATATTATCACATTCGCACTTACAAGTATGGTCGAATATACAAAATTCTTTATGAACTCACATGTGGCCGAATATATAAAGGTTATATAAAACAACATATGTAACCTATAGTTCAATTTCAATATATCATCGCATAAGGCAGAATATGCACATTCAAAATAACTTCACATATGACCAAATACACAAATTCAATATAAACTCACATGTAATCGAATATTCAAGTTCAAAATAAGCTTACATATACTTACTTATGTGGCCGAACATATACAATGCCATTCAATTCAATTTCACTTGCTCAATATTCATAGTAACTTGAATTCTTATAATCATAGACTTGAAAACAAATCACCGGTATAAAACCTGCTAGGCATAAGCCTGAATTACACACCAGCACATAGCCTGCTAGACCCAAGGTCTGATATTTATTCACCGGCACTAAGCCTTCTAGGCACAAAGCCCAATCAAAGTCACTAGCACAAGGCTTGCTAGGCTCAAATCCCAAATATCACAAACATAAAATCATTCCACAACATTTCATATATCAGATCGTAAAATATTCCATGTAAAACATACACATTTTCAGAGGTTTTGATATTATTCAAATACAACTCAATCACATTAATTCATTAATATTTCTCATTCGGCTAACCCAATAATACATTGTAAAATTTTGAATCGTCATAGTTAATTAATCTATGTTCAAAATAAACCGTGTTTAATTGCTTAAAGACTTACCTTGGATATCGGTGGATGTTACAATTCGGCTATTCGACTATTTTTGTTTTTCCCCGATCCAAATCTGATTTCCTTTGTCCTCGATCTATATAATTTCAAATTAACCTCATTTAAACACAATTTCATTCAATTTAATCCAACAACACATAAATGCAAAAATTACCAGTTTACCCCTGATATTTCATAATTTAACAATTTAGTCCTAAATGCATAAAACACAAAATACTCAAAATCTCACCACATCATAGTTAGGCCGAATCTTTCTTGTGCTTATACTAATCCATATATTTCATTTATTTTTCATTTTAATCCTTCAATTTATTATTTTTGCCATTTAGTCCTAATAACTCAAAATCATCAAAAACTCCAATACAAAACATGTTAATCTAAAAAATATTTTTGATATTTCATGATCAAACATCACAAAACACAAATATTCATCAATGGAATAACTCAAAATATTCACCGAAATAAAAAATTCAAGCATGGGTCGGGTAGTATTCGAAGCAAGTATCTCAAAAACATAAAAATTATAAAAAACCGAACAAAAACTAACCTTGAATTAAGCCTCCAAAGTGCCGAAATTCCAAAAGCTTTTAACTTCTTTTCTTTTTTTAAGGTTCGGCCAAAAACATGTATATAATGCATGCCTTTTAAATTTTTGTTTTATTATAATTCATAATATCTCATAATTTACTTTAATAACCTTTATAATAAAATAATAAGCCATAGTTTAATAAGGCTACAACTGTCCAATGTATATTATCATGGGAAATTTTCAACATAAACACTCCATATTAAAAAGCCACTAACAAATCAACCTTTATGAATTAAACTATCAAGTTTTCATTTTACGCGATTAAGCCCTTTTTATTTAATTAAGCACACAAACAATTAAATTTTCATACGAAAATTTCACACATGCAAATTCATATATAATAAACACAAAAAATAATATTTAAATATTGTTTTGACTCGGATTTGTGGTCCCGAAATCACCGTTTCAATTAAGGTCTAAATTAGACTGTTACAATTTTGATGGGTTGATTGATAAGCATTTAGTGAATTGCTAATGATATGTTATGGTTTGAGAAATGATAAGCTTTGGTATAATTTAAGATGACGTTTGGATGCCATTTTGGTTTAGTATATGCTTGATGATTTGGGATGTGTCTAAATGTGGATTTTAGTTAAAGTAACAATTGGTTTTGGCATGTTTTTGGTTGTGTATTTGTGTAGTGAAATGAATATAATTGGTTTTGTAAGTTTGGTGCATGAAATAACATGTTTTGGTTGCCTATTAATGTATTGAAATGGTACAAATTTTGTGGTTTAGGTATGCTTGAGAAAGGGTGAGAAATGTGGCTTCAACCAAGCCTAATATCACTCTACACGGCCAAGCACAGGGGTGTGTGTAACACACGGTGTGTCCCCTAGGGTAGCCCTTCGATTTAAGTTAGTATACCCTATAGGTTTGGTAGGCCTAAACATATGGGCATGTCTACTGGCCGTGCGTGACACACGGGCTGGCATATGGGCGTGTGGCCGACCGTGTGACCCAAGTCAGTAACCCCTTCTGATTTCCCAAGACCATGGCACACGGGCGGAGTGTTGACCGTGTGTTGCAAGTCAGTATGTATGCCCTATTTTCACAGGCCTGAGACAGGGCCCATTTTACTGACAGGATTTATCACCACTTTAGCGACTTTGGCGGCTTGGCCAGTTACTCGAGATTCGCGATTATTTCATTTCCTGATGCTAGCAATGTACAGTGGTCAAATAGGATCATTTTCTTCTCGAGACCTTTTACCTTTTTTCATCATGTGGGAGTTCGAATTAATTCCCGTTTATCTACTTCTATCCAACGTGTCTGGTGGCCATGTGAGGTACACAGCCTGTTCATACGGGCGTGTGACCCTTGTATGTTGGAAAATTTTCTAAGTTTTCAGAAGTTTTTAAATGTTATCGGCTTAGTCCTGAACCTCTTTTAAATATGTTTTAAGGTCTCATAGGGCCTTATAAGGGACAATGTGAATGAGTACAATGGATTTTGATTATGTATGCATAAATGTATGTATTATGTATGTGAATGATGTGTATTGTTCAGTAATGCCTCATAACCCAATTTTGGTGACGGATACGGGTTAGGGGTGTTACACATTAACCTTACCTTCCAATGATGGAAATAGGGAACTATTAAGAACAAGTGGACTAAATTCCTTTAGTGCTTACTCAACTTCCTCTAAAAAGCTTATTAGCTCAAACTGTCATTACACCTTCTAGTGTTAGTGACTGCAATAACACTTCCGTATTTAGAACATTCAAACCCCTAAGACTAAACAACAAAAACAAGATTTAATACGATAACATTTAACATAGCATTCATTGTACTTCCATACAGTAGAAAACATAGAGTAATCACCAGTGTTTTCAAGAAATGAGAAAGAATAGAATGGATAATACTATTCCTAGGCTACTCAATTTAGTCTATCCATTTCCCCTTGTTCTGCACTTAGATCTCCTCATCAAGAGTGGATCTGCATCAGTCTTCACATTGGCTCATCCAAGGGAAGCTCAAGCTACTATAGCCGCAAGCTTCAAAATAGGGTAAGAAAATGGTGGTCCACAAAAAATTCCTCATGTTTTCATTCTTCTCAAGTTATCCTTTTATGTTTTCCTCAATAGTATAGGTGTCCTTCTCTTAGGATTCTTCTGTCCTTGTTCGTATAGGTAGTTACACCAAACTGGACAACTTACTCATGGTTGGCTCTTATCAGATAGTTGTCAACTGTGGCGACAATTTTGAACGCCATTTGGAATTAACTCATGCAGTGACATTGCGAATATCTGTCAACTACGATGACAATTCTAGACGCAATCTGGAATTAACTCATGTAGAGACATTAATGCATAAAGATAGCAAAATTAAAGATAAAATAGCCTAGGATTCACTGAGTTATAAAATGAAATTTACTAAACTATACATGTTAAAATGTTGTCTAAGGGTAACTAAATAGGAACAATTTAAACAATAAGTAGGGAGAAAGCATATGTTCTTTCTACTACAATCACACCCTCAAACTTGAATTTTTGCTTGTCCTCAAGTAAAATAGAAGCCAGCAAGGCAACAAAACATTAGTAGGTAAGGAAAATGAACATTCTAGCGACTTGAATCAACTAAAGTCCCAATGAATGAGTTACATTCAGATGAAAGAATATTGCATCGACAATACATAAGCTTGAATGAGTAAGATTGCACTTTCATCAAAGCCAGCATCGTGCTTCAAATCTTAAATTCTATCTACAAATACAACATTTATTGTACAATACTAAGTATTTAAAAATATGAATTAATTTTTTTATGGAATAAGGTATATTGTTGCATTATTGTACCTTTGTTCCTGAGAAGTAACGATGGGCTACAAAAAACCCCCAAGGAGTATGTAATTACGCTGACATACACTCATGTAGTGACAGCCTTTGGCAAGATTCATTTTTTTAATACTTGTATTGGAGTGTTACCTTTTTAACATTCCACAATACACCCAATTTAGAGTGCCACTTATTTATAACTAACTATATATATAAGCAGCTGTAGAAGGCAGTTTCATTTAAGATTCAAGGAATGTTGCTAGTCATTTATTACTAAAGCAACCTAAATCATTCATCAAAGTATTGAAGATACAACATTCAGTCAAATTTATCCAACTCATTCATTGAAAATTCAGATGATCCAAGAATTAAGCATTGAATGTAAGAAAAAAAAAATCGAACAATTCTGCATAAACCTTTTATGCTTCAAAAAAAATACTTTGAAATGTGGGTGTATTTCCAATTGCATATACATTCCCCCAAACTTAAAGATTGCAGTGTCCTCAATGCACTGATAGGAATGTGTAATGACAATAAGAATGACAATGTATACTTATCAAAATAAAGCCTACAGCTACATGCAATGCATGAATACTATAACTAAAGCTTAAAACAAATTAACTCAGTTATCCGCAGTCGTCGATGTGGCTGCATGATGCTTCTTTCTCTTCATTTTCTTCTCTTCCTTTTTTCATTTTTTATCCTTTGAGCGCCTCATTTTCATTTTTTTGGGTTTTGAGTGGCCTTTGGATTGCTCCTAAGTTCTTGGCTCAGGCCCGGCATCATCGACTACTGTTTGTGTAGGAGAAGCCACTTGGAGTGGTCCATTGCAGACTCTATTGCTTATGAATTTCATTGCCCCTCACTGGTGACCTTAGCAACTTCTACCAGTCTTGCTCTAGTTTGTACCAAATTATCAAGATCTGCACCCATAGATCCGGGTGCAGTGACAACCTTCTCAACAAAATTTTCCTTTGCTTTTTCTTTATCATTTTCAACAGCTTTTTCTTTGTAACACCCCTAACCCGTATCTATCACCAGACTAGGGTTAAAGGCATTACCAGACAAATTGAAATATTATACGAACATTTCATATACATTATCCACAATCATAGTCAAACATTATCATAATGTCCCTTATATAGGTCATCAATACCTTAAACATGCATTAAAAGGGGGTCGGGACTAAACTGAGTTCATACAAAAAATTTTGAAGCCTAAACAATTGTCAAAGTTGTACAAGTCACATACCCACGTGAACAGGCTGTGGGCCTCACACGGCTTTATACACGCTTGTATGTCTAGGCTGTGTCAAAATAGGGCATACATACTGACTTGTCCACACAGCCACAAGACAAGCCCGTGTTCCAGGCCGTGTGAAAGTTAGGGAGGCTACTGACTTGGCCACATGGCTGACCACACGCCCGTGTGTCTAGCCCATGGTCGAAACTGACTTGGCCACACGGCCTAGCACACGCCCGTGTGTGCAACTGTGTGGTCTCAAAGGTTCATTTCAAAATGGCCCTCGAGCAACACGACTGAGACACACGCGTGTGTCTCTGCCCGTGTGGGCAAAAATAGTCCATTTACAAGGTCAAAATGCCACCCATTAAGGGTCCTCCCTACAAGAAACAATTAAACATAAATTGCATACCAAATGCTCAACCATTTCACAACAAATACAAACACCAATCATGCCATAACATTATCAACCAATTTCATGCTTAATAGTCATACCAAATTATGTCAAAACATAAGAAAAAATCATATCTAAACATTTGTTTCATAACCTCATTTTACTTCATACATTCACATGCTATAAACTTACCAATTTCTCAAATATGCACATACCAAAACTTACCAAAATTAACCATTTCATTTGGTCATTCATAAACATATCACATAAGCATAATTTGCATCACATATCATATACCAAAATCAAACCATACATTCAACCATAATTAAGCCATATCACATGGCTAAATATACACTTCACAAAACATATTCAGCTACCTCTAGTCTATACATGTCATACTCCAATATTTACACTTTCAAAATGTACCAAAAATAGAGTTTGGTAGTGTGCTGATGATCGTCGAAGATCCCCGAGCTCTCGATAGCTATGATATCTATAAAACAATGCAAACACACACAAAGTAAGCTTTCAAAATCTCAGTAAGCCATATACAAATAAACTTAACAAATAACATCAATTCATTTATATAATTTAAGGCACAATACATTCACTTAGTGATATATCTCTTATATTTCATTTGAACATGATTCACATATACATATCATAACATAATCTCATAGCAACTCATACTTATATCATATATTCACCAAGGTACATATACTTACCTTTCATTCTCAAACATGGCATACAATTCAAACGTACCTGAGTTGGATACAAATTCACATAGTCATCTATTTTCTCGGAATGCTCGTTGAACCGTTCAGAATCATAAGGATACTCAGATAGCTCGAAAAGCTCATACAATGCCAACGTCTCAGACGTGGTCTTACATGTAATCAAATATTGATGCCACTGTCTCAGGCAGGGTCTTACACAAAATCAAATACGATGCCAACGTCCTACATGTGGTGTTACACCTAAATCATAAGTCGATGCCAATGCCCTAGATGTGATCTTACACGAAAACACATATCAGATCCTATGTCATGAGATATGTATGCTAACTATTCCTAGGGTTTGTACAGGGACTTTCGGACGTCGAAACTTTGTTGATACTTTCTCGGATTTCTCATATTCAAGGCATAAAGCCCTTCATCATTTTTCAATAGCACATAAGCTTAAATAAACCATTTCAAATACATTTATCTGTATATAGACTTACCTCATACGGGTATGAATAGAAACGAATGGCTATTCGACGACTTTCAACTTTCCCCGATCTAATTTCGTTTTCTTTGGTTCTTGATCTATAGAAATTCAAATTTAACTCTTTTATTCACAAATCATTCAAATCAATCCACAAACACACATTTAGGGAATTTTACAAATTATCCCTAATATTTTCATATTTTGATAATTTAGTCCCTAATAAAAAAACACAAAATACACAAAATTTGCATATACTTATGCTTAGCCGAATATTCATAGCACTCATACAAGTCCACATATTCCATTTATTGTACATTTTAGTCCCTCAAAATCTCATTTTTACAATTTAGCCCAAATTACTCAAATTCATCAAATATTCAAAGGCAAAACATGTTAACCCAACATCAAGCTTCCATATACTATCATCAAACTTCATAAAACTCATAGTTTCATCAATGGCATAACTCAAAATCATCAAAAGAATCAGAAATTGAGGCATGAGCTTAGTAAAACACAAAGCAACAATCACAAAAACGTAGAAACTATCAAAACCCGAACAAAAACACATATCTAATTGATGCTTGCAAGTGCCGAATGTCTGAAGACTTTAAAACCTTATTTTCCTTCTTCAATTTTATCAAGGATGAACATAAAATGACTATTATCATGCCTTTGTTTTATTTTAGTTATCATATTAACCAAATACCAATTTTACCCTTTGACATAAAACCATTTAATCATTAAACATAAGACCATTTATGTCCATCCATTAAGCTAATGTTCTATTTTCATCTTAAGGACTTCACATTTAATAAGACACATCAATTAAACACTTTAACAAATAGAAGGCCACTTTTACAATTTACGCGATTAGGTCCTTTTATCAAATTAGGCACACAAACGATTAAATTTTCATACGAAATTTCACACATGATAATTCACATATCTTAAGCACAGAAAATAATATTAAAATATTTTTTGACTCAGATTTGAAGTCCCAAAACCACTATTCCGACTAGTGTCTAAACCGGACTGTTACAATTCCCCCTTAGGGATTTTTGTCCTCCAAAATCTTACTATTGAACAGATTTGTATATTGTTGTCTTATAGTATCTTCGGGCTCCCACGCAGCCTCTTTAATACCATGTCAATGCTACAACACTTTAATTAACAAAATTTTCTTATTTCATAATTTTTTAACCTTGCGAGCTAAGATACAAATTGGTTCTTCTTCGTAGGTCATATTGGATTGAATCTCAATCTCAAACGGAGAAATCACATGTAATGGTTCAGATCTATATCATCGAAGCATCGATACGTGAAATATATTATGAATCTTTTCTAGCTCTGGTGGCAACAACAATTTAAATGCAACCGGTCTGGTACGCTTGATAACCTCATACAGCCCGATGAACCTTGGACTCCATTTTCCATTTCTACCAAATTAGAGTACTTTCTTCCATGGTGAGACTTTCAAAAACACTTTTCCATCGATCTCAAATTCAATGTCTATTCGTTTCAAATTCGCATATGACTTCTGACGATTGGAAGCTACTTTCAGACTATCTCGGATCACTTTTACTTTCTGTTCAATCTCTTTTATCAAATCAACTCCGTGAATATTATTCTCACTGAGTTCAGCATAATACAAATGTGTACAACATTTGCGACCATATAAGGCTTCGTACGGTGCCATTTTGATGCTTGATTGAAAACTGTTGCTATAAGCGAATTCAATCAAAGGTAAATACTATTCCCACGTACTTTCAAACTCAAGAATGCAACATCTCAACATATCCTCAAGAATCTAAATAATCCGCTTAGATTGACCTTCCGTTTGTGGGTGAAAAGCAGTACTGAAGTGCAATTTTGTACCCAAAGCATCTTGCAATTTCTTCCAAAATTGGTATGTGAATCTTGGATCTCTTTCTGACACAATAGATAATGGCATACTATGTAATCCCACAATATCGGAAATGAATAACTCAGCTAACTTATCAAGTGAGTAATCGAATCGTGTCGGAATAAAATGGGCTGATTTTGTCAATCGATCAATTACAACCCAGATTGCATCTTTCTTTCTTGGAGATAGGGGTAAACTCGATACAAAATCCATTGTTACTCTGTCCCATTTCCATTTCGGAATCATAATCGGTTGTAACAAACCAGATGGCACTTGATGTTTAGCTTTAACTTGCTGATAGATTAAGCATTTTGCAACAAATTCAGAGATATCACACTTCATACCAGGCCACCCATAATGCTGTTTCAGATCATTATACATTTTCGTACTACCCGAATGAACAGATAAATGACTATTGTGAGCTTCATTCAAAATCATCTGAATCAATTCTGGATTTCTCAAAACACAAATTTGATCTTGGAATCTCAGAAAATTATCTCTATCAACTCTAAATTCTGAATCAGAATCTAAATCATTCTGAGCTTGTTTTGCTATTACCTCATTATCAACTTTCTGAACATTAATAATCTGTTGAATGACTAACGGTCTCGCTTTTAATTCAGATAAAATCGAACCATCATTGGACACAACCAAAAGAGTATTCATTGCACACAGAGCAAAAAATGATTTTTGACTCAAAGCATCAGCAACAACATTTACTTTTTCCAGATGATAATCAATCACAAGCTCATAGTCTTTTAGCAATTTTAACCACCTTATTTGTTGTAGATTCAGATCTCTCTGAGTCATCAGATATTTCATACTCTTATGATCAGAATATATGTGACATTTCTCACTAAACAGATAGTGGCGCCAAATTTTCAAAGCAAACACAATCGCAGCTAATTCTAGATCGTGCATCAGATAGTTCTTTTTGTGCGAGTTTAACTGTCTCGAAGCATAAGCAATGACTTCACCTTCCTACATCAAAACACATCCCAGGCCATTTAATGAAGCATCACTATAGATCATAAATTCTTTACCTGATTCGGGTTGTACTAACACTAGATCTTCAGTCAATAGGGCTTTCAACTGATCAAAGCTTTTCTAACACTTTTCAAACCATTCAAACTTCACATCTTTCTGAAGCAGTTTCATTAACGGAGTTGCAATCATAGAAAAGCCTTTCACGAACTGTCTATAATAATTGGCAAGTCCCAAAAAACTATGGACTTCGGAGACATTTCTCGAAGGCTTCCAATCCAAAATAGCTGAAATTTTGCTCGGATCAACTCGGATACCTGATGCTGATACAATATGGCCCAGAAAACCAACTTCTCATAATCAGAATTCATATTTGCTAAACTTCGCATATAATTGCTTATTAAGCAAAGACTGTAATACTATTCTCAGATGCTTGGCATGCTCAGATTCATCACGCAAATAGATTAATATGTTATCAATGAATACGATAACAAATCGATTTAAATACAGTCTGAAAATTCTGTTCATCAAATCCATAAAGATAGCAGGTGCATTAGTTAATCCCAAAGGTGTAACTAAGAACTCATAGTGATTGTACCTCATTCTAAATGTGATTTTTGGAATGTCTGAGTCTTTTACTCGCAACTGATAATAACCTAATCTCAGATCTATCTTTGAATTGATCAAATAAATTATCAATTCGGGGTAAAGGGTATTTGTTCTTGATAGTTACTTTGTTCAACTAATGATAATCAATGCACATTCTTATCGTACTGTCTTTCTTTTTCACAAACAGAACAGGAGCACCCCAATGTGAGAAACTCGATCTTGCAATCTATCGGTCAACTCTTGCAACTAAGACTTTAATTCTTTTAACTCTATTAGAGCCATTCTATACGGAGCTATCAAAATCAAAGTAGTTCCCGATACTAACTCAATGCCAAATTCTATTTCTCGTATCGGAGGTAATCCCAGAAGTTCTTTAGGAAACACATCAGGGAATTCAAAAACAACAGGCATTGATTCAACTTTCTTTTCTGTTACTTTCAAATCAATTACATAGGCAAAGTAAGCTTCACAATCCTTTTTCACAATACTTATAGCTTTCATTGAAGATATCACAGCCAGTAATCCATTCAAATCACTAGATCCAATTCGAACTATTGCATCATTTTTGCATCTCAAATCAATAGTTTTCTGTTTGCAATTCACAACAGCATCATGCAAAGTTAATCAATCCAAACCCAGAATTATATCAAACTTATCAAAAGGTAATAACATTAGATCAGCCAGAATACAAATGTCTCGAAACATTAATGGACAGTTCTTGCACACTTTGTCAACAAAAACATTTTTACCTAAAGGGTTCGTGTGACAGCCCAAAATTGACCCTAGTCGGAAAGTGGTTTCGGGACCACAAAACCGAGTCATAAAAATAATTAATTGTTATATTCTATGCTTATTGTGTGTGTACATGCACATGTGGAAGTTTCATTCTCTAATTTTACCAATTGTATGAGAAATTATTAAATAGGGATCAATGTGAGACATGGTGAAATATGATAGGCTATTTTTAAATGGCTTATTAGTGCATGTTAACACAAAGGTGGACTTGCATGTCAAATTGCCCAATTTATTTATAGTGGCCGGCCAAGATAGGATATTGATGGGCAATATATATGTTTAATTAGATTTTTATAATGAGGAATGGGTCATTGGAGATAAAATAATGTTAGTAAAGAAAAGAAAAAAAAAAAAGAAAAAGAATGCTCATCTTTTCCCCATTGCCGTGAATTGAGCAAAGAAAACAAAGAAAAGTTTGGTTCATCTTCTTCCTAGCTTAGCCAATTCCTAAAGAAGAAAAAAAAAAAGTTGAAATTTGAAGAGGAGAAACCAAGGTATTCGGCCATGGCTATCCTAGTTTAAGGTATGCATGGTGATTTTTCTTTTTAATTGACTATGAGACTAAATGGATAAGTACATAGCTTATTTGACTTATGGTTTAATTTCATGAGTCCATAGCTCAATATCCATTCGGCAAGTGCTAAATTAGTGTCATTTTGATAAGTTTCTTTGGGATGTTAATTACTTGTTAAGTAGCTTAATTGATGCTTGGATGAGTAGGATTCATGGTCGAAAGGTACAAATTAGAAGCGGTCGTAAGAGTGTATATACATTTTAGAAAGAAAAAAAAATGTTGTTGTTAGTTGAGTTGCATTTGATATTCATTCGGTCAAATGGGAGAAGAATAAGATGAATTCAAATGTTGTGGTTTATTATTTAGTTGGTTAAATGATGTGGTCATTGCCGAATGCAATGGTGTTAAAGGAAATAGGGTCAAATGTTGGTTTGATGAACTAATTGCTAATGGGCAATGTGTTGTATTGAGAATGGTTGAGTGAATTCAAAGATGTTTATATGATGAATTCGGTTGTAGATGTACATGCCTAAATAAAATGCTCACTAATGATTTTGAAATTAAGTTTTATTATGTTGTGAAAGGAGTGGCCGAGAGAGCTATAGACTATTGCCGGATGTATGATGGGTTAGTAGAGTCTCTAAATTGATATGTGGTAAATGTTAAGTGTTAAACGAAATGGAAATGGTGTTATATTGGAACATGCACATTCGGCCACATGATTGAATACATAGATGGGTGATTTCGTGTATTCGGCTATAAGTGAGCATATTGGTGGCTTAATCTTGACTTAGAAAAATCGACTAAAGGAGAATATTGGCTAATATGTGGAATTTGATTCATGATTGCATACATATATGACTCTAATGCCTAATATATAAGGGCTAAGTACCTTGAATTTCCCCTTTGATATTCAAAATGATTAAATCAATTTATTTGTTAATATTAAGCTCAAGAGCAAAGGGGAACTAGATCCGATAAAGGAAAGGAAAAAGTAATTGAATAGCCGTTGAAGACGTTCGACAACATCCGAGGTAAGTCATTAAGCGCATATATTTGATATTGCTTAAATGATTGGAAAATCTATGCAATTGTGTTTAATGGAATGCTATATATATATGTATAAATGAAATTGTATGTGTATGGAATGAGGATAATTGTTGAATGTAAAAGAAATAGTGGAATGTGTAGAAAGTTTGCTTTCGGCACTATGTGTCTTGAGCAATTCGGGTGTATGGTGACGAGATTGGCACTAAGTGTGCGTGCTGGAAATATATGGCACTAAGTGTGCGTGCTGGAAATATTTGGCACTAAGTGTGCAAGCTGGAAAAATACGGCACTGGGTGTGCGAGCTCGGAGGGTATGGCACTGTGTGTGCGAGCTTAAATTACGTGGCACTAAGTGTGCGAAATCGAGTAGTAAGCACTGTGTGTGCGTACTCTATATATATGGAGGGTGTGTCTCCATTGAATTGAGTATGGACAGCGGATCGGGTAAGTACCTCGAGCTCATGACGAATAGAGAATTCGTTCATGCTTGGGGATTGAAATTGGTAAGCCTTAAATCTATGTGATGATTGAAATGTGTATGGTTGTGCTGGAAAATGAGTTAATGTGTAAAAATGCTTCGATTATCTTGTTGTGTAGGATATGAAATGTGGATGTATGTATTGGTATGAGATTGGACTGAAAGGTCCGAGGTATTATGGTATAGATTCGATATGGACGAGTACCTAGCCTCATTTGTTGTACATGTAGTAGTAACTTTATCGATGGATTGATGAATGCTTATGACTTCTTGAGTTGTAAACTCACTCGGTGTTTTTCTTGTCACCCATTTTAGGTCTCTCGGACTCGTATTGTTTGCGTGATCGGGACCGTCGCTGAAGTCATCACAACGGCTGAAATCTTGTGGTATTGTTTTTGTTGTTGTAGAACATTTGGCATGTATAGGCTATTATATTTTGTCGAATTGTGGGTTGTAAACTTTAAGCCATGCGAAAATGGCCTATGTGGTCGTCGAGTGGGATGCTAGAACCTATAGCCACGAGTCTTAGAAACTCAAATTTTGATAAGGTGGCCATAATTTGTGTCATGTATGATGGATGATTAAGGCCAAGGAAAAAATTCATGAAATTGGCATAGTCTCTGCAGTAACTGTTGCGGACAGCAGCAGTGAGATGAGATTGAAAAATCACTAAAAATAGTAGAAGTAGAATTAAATAGTGAGTAAATTATGGAACTGAACCTTGATGAATCTATTTTTATATGGATGAAACGAAACGACCATATGAGCAGTATACTGAGAAATATTAAAGTTCTCGTGAGACAGGGCCAGAACGGTTTCTGGGTCCCCTGTCGTGACTTTGAAAATTTACCATAAATTATCCAGAAAGAATTAGGAGTCATTCCTTATATGTACAGATTCCATTTTGAGTCTAGTTTCATTAGAAACAAACGGCACCAGTATTAAAGCCCTGTACAGATAGATATTCAAGTTGTAACGCGTAAAGGGCAGAGCAGTTGATCCCTGTAACATGGGTGACTTTAACTAATAAACTGTACCAATTGGCCTAACCAAAAATTCTAAAAATAAATCCATGGATGGGTATATGAGTATAAATTCAGGGAAAATTTACGAAACCAGTTTCCGAGTTTTGAAACTCGAGATATGATTTTTAAGGCGACGGTGACGCAGTTTTCCAGCCTGACTGGTAATGTCAAATTGGTTGGTTTCTCGAGAGGATTTGGCCGTTAACCCCTCGTGTCCGACACCGGCGTCGGTCACGAGTTAGGGGTGTTACAGTTCGATACTTTAATCACAAATTTAGTAGACTCTATAGGAAAAGTCTTATTGGATACTAAATTCATGCATATATATGAATGCATTGATCCAGGATCTATCAAAGCAATCCCAGAGGTATCATAAAGAGTAAAAGTACCGGTTACCACATCAGGAGACGAAGCTTCTTCGCAAGCTCGGATGGCGTAGGCTCTAGCAGGTGCTCTAGCCTTAGATTGAACAGTGGTGTCTGTAGTCTCTCTTTGAATACCACTCACATTGCCTATATTTCTGGGAGGTCTACCTCTACCTGAAGTGTTACTCGGTCTCGACTTTTGTACAATTTCTTGCTTGACAGATTTGGGGCAATCACGGATGAAATGGTTTAATGATTCACATTTGAAACAAGCCCGATCATACAGTCTACAATTGTCAGGATGTCTTTTACCACAGTGTTTGCACTCAAGGCGATCAGATCTAACATTTCCAACACTTGCAATAGATGTAGCTGGAGCTCTGAAGCTCGAATGTGATCACGATCTCTATTAGAATGTCCAACATTAGCCTTTCAACAACTATAATCATCTCAAAACTTCTTTGATACAGATTGAAATGGCTTGCTTGATGATCTCTTTTGCACTTCTCTAGCTTCTGGATTAGCGTTTCTTTTCTCTTTCTTGAGCTCTTTAACTTTACATGCTTGTTCAACAAGGACTACAAATTCTTTGATCTCAAGAATCCCGACTAACAAACGAATATCTTCTTTCAGACCATCTTCAAATCTTTTTCACATTATTGCCTTAGTAGATACACATTCTCGAGCATACTGACTCAGTCTTACAAATTCTCTCTCTTATTCTATAACAGACATACGACCTTGTTTAAGCTTAAGAAACTCTTTACGTTTCTGGTCGATAAATCTCTGACTAATGTATTTCTTTCAAAATTCAGCTTGAAAGAAATTCCAAGTGACTCGCTCTCTTGGAACCACTAATATCAGTCCACCAGTGATACATCGTATCTCTCAGGAGTGAAACATCACATTTTATGCATTCATCCGGAGGCAAAGACAATTTATCAAATACTCTTATCGTATTCTCTAACAAAAATTTAGCTCTCTCAGCATCATCACTAGTGGTAGCTCAGAACTCTTCGGCCCCATATTTTCTAATTTTATCGACTGGAGGCTTATTCAACTGATTTGGATTAACTTGTGTCATAACAGGAACTTGTGGAGGATTAGTCGGGGTTGAGGGTTGTTGAATAGTTAGATTAGTTCTAATGTACTGACTGAACCAATCATTCATCATTCGATAGAAGGCTTGTCTAGCCTCTCTATCTTGGCTACTCGTAGCCGGTCTAGAGTTGGATGACGTTGTCCCTTGCGTGGGAGCAGGAGCATTACTTTAGACATCATCAGCTATGGCTCGTTCGGGATCCATTTACTATATAAAAACACATTTTCATTGTCAGGATTCATCACACTATCACATTCCATAAATATGGCATGTATAGCTAGACTCACATATGCTACATTAGTCCTAGAATCAACTAAACCGTAGCTCTAATACCAACCAAATGTAACACCCTAACTCATATCCGTCGCCGGACTAGGGTCAAAGGCCTTACTAGATAAATCAGAATATTATTCGAACAATTCATATACATTATCCACAATCATAGTCAAACATTATCATAATATCCCAAATATAGGTTATCAAGACCTTAAACATGCATTAAAAAGGGGTAAGGACTCAACCGAGTTCATACAAAAATTTTTGAAGCTTAAACAATTTTCACAGTTGTATAGGTCACACTCCTGTGTGAACAGGACGTGTGCCTCACACGGCTTTAGACACGTTCGTGTGTCTAGGAGGTGTCAAAATAGGGCATACATAGTGACTTTTCCACACTGCCACAAGACACGTCGTGTGCCAGGCCGTGTGAAAATTAGGGAAGCTACTGACTTGTCCACACGGCTGACCACACGCCCGTGTCTAGCCCATGGTCGAAACTGACTTGGCCACACGGCCTAGTACACACCCGTGTGTGCGACCGTGTAGTCTGCCTAAGCTCATTTCAAAATGGCCCTCGAGCAACATGACTGAGACACACGCACGTGTCTCTCCCCATGTGGGAAAAAATAGGCCATTTACAGGGCCAAAATACCACCCATTAAGGGTCCTCCCTACAAGCAACAATTAAACATAAATTGCATACCAAATGTTCAACCATTTCACAACCAATACATACACCAATCATGCCATAACATTATCAACCAATTTCATGCTTAATAGGAATACCAAATTATGTCAAAACATAAGACTTAACCATATCTAAACATTTGTTTCATAACCTCATTTTACTTCATTCAATCACATGCTATAAACTTACCAATTTCTCAAATATGCACATACCAAAACTTACCAAAATTGACCATTTCATTTTGTCATTCATAAACACATCACAAAAGCATAATTTGCATCACGTATCATATCATATACCAAAATCAATCCATATGTTCAATCATAATTAAGCCATATCACATGGCTAAATATACACTTCACAAAACATATTCAGCTACCTCTAGTCTATACATGCCATACTCTAATATTTACACTTTCAAAATGTACCAAAATAGAGTTTGATAGTGTGATGATGATCCTTGATGATCCCCGAGCTCCTGATAGCTACGATATTTATAAAACAATACAAACACACACAAAGTAAGCTTTCAATAGCTTAGTAAGCCATATACAAATAAACTTAACAAATAACATCAATTCAATCATATAACTTAAGGCAAAATACATTCACTTAGCCATATATCTATTATATTTCATTTTAACATGATTCACATATACATATCAAAGCATAATCTCATAGAAACTCATACTTATATCATATATTCACCAAGGTATATATACTTACCTTTCATTCTCAAACATCGTATACAATTCAAATGTACCTGAGTCAGATACAAATTCACATAGTCATCTATTTTCTCGGAATGCCCGTTGAACTGTTCGGAATCATAAGGATACACGGATAGCTCGAAAATATCATACAATGCCAACGTCCCAGACGTGGTTTTACATGTAATTAAATATCGATGCCACTGTCCTAGGCAGGGTCTTACACGAAATCAAATATGATGCCAACATCCCAGACATGGTGTTACACGTAAATTATAATTCGACGCCAACGTCCAAACGTGGTGTTACACGAAAAAACATATCGGATCCTATGTCATGACATATGTATCCTAACTATTCCTAGGGTTCATACGGGGCTTTTCGGATGTCAGAACTTTGCCGGTACTTTCTCGGATTTCTCATATTCAAGGCATAAAACCATTAATCATTGTTCAATAGCATATAAGCATAAATAAACCATTTCAAAGACATTTATTTGTATATAGACTTACCTCGTATGGGTATGAACAGAAACGAACGACTATTCAACGACTTTCGACTTTCCCGATCTAATTCCCTTTTCTTTGGTTCTTAATCTATTTAAATTCGAATTTAACTCTTTTATTCACCAAATCATTCAAATAAATTAAAAAACACACATTTAGTGCATTTTACAAATTAGCCCTCATATTTGCATATTTTGACAATTTAGTCCTTAATCACAAAAATCACAAAATACACTAAATTGGCATATACTTATGCTTAGCCGGATATTTATAGCACTCATACAAGTCCACATATTTCATTTATTTCACATTTTAGTCCCTAAAAATCTTATTTTTACAATTTAGCCCAAATTACTCAAATTCATCAAAAATTCAAAGACAAAACATGTTAACCCAACATCAAGCTTCCATATACTATCATCAAACTTCATAAAACTCATAGTTTCATGAATGGAATAACTCAAAATCATCAAAAAAATATCAGAAATTGAGACATTGGCTTAGTAAAACACAAAGCAACGATTACAAAAATGTAGAAATTATAAAAAACTAAAGAAAAACACATACCTAATTGATGCTAGCAAGTGCTGAATGTTTGAAGACTTTAAAACCCTATATTCCCTCTTCAATTTCGGCAAGGATGAACATAAAATGACTATTATCATGCCTTTGTTTTATTTTAATTATCATATTATCCAAATACCGATTTTACCCTTTGATATAAAACCATTTAATCAATAAACATAAGACAATTTATGTTCATCCATTGAGCTAATGGTCTATTTGCATCTTAAGGACTTCACATTTAATAAGACACATCAATTAAACATTTTAACAAATAGAAGGCCACTTTTACAATTTACGCGATTAGGTCCTTTTATCAAATTGGGCACACAAACGATTAAATTTTCATTCAAAACTTTCACAGATACTAATTCACATATCATAATCATAGAAGATAATATTAAAATATTTGTTGATTTAGATTTGTGGTCCTAAAATCACTATTCTAACTAGGGTCTAAATCAGACTGTTACATTTATTTTCAGCAACAACTTCCACTTTGACAACAACTTCTTCTTCGGCAGTAGCAATTTCCTTCTCAACAATAGTGTCCTCTTTATTAGCAAAGATCCCATCCTCGAACAAGCTATCAATCTTGCACAAACATTCTTCAATGTCCTTTAATTCTTAATATTTGTCATTATCAAAGACTTGCACGATGGAAGGAGATGCCACCGACTGGTCTCGAACTTTGAAGTCATTAGTCGTAGAAGAATGCTCATAGTTCCTAATGATTGGTGGAAACACTGGGAAGTCCCGTATTGGAGATGGGCACAACTGGCTTCATGTGGCTACAATGGAACTGTTTCAAGCTTTAGTATAATCATAAAATAGATTCTAAGAGTTCTCCATGTCCTTAAGTGTAGCTACAAGTTTTATTTGCCTATTGTTGATGGAAGTAACCATTTTTTCAATATCTTTCATCTTGGCCATAAGGATGTCTCTATATGCAGGGTTGTTCCTTTATTATCGGCTTTGGCTTTGCCCTTTTTTGTATTGCTGGTTCCTGCCTCTTTCAGTATTGGTGTTTCTGTGCCATGACTCATCCTCTTGATAGAGGCTTCTTTAATTGGACCCTTATTATCTATGATTTCTTCATTTTCCTGAGGTACAGTGCCTTTCTATCGACATAGTGACATTACCAATGATGGGAAAACTAAAATGCCGGTCTACTGGGTGACACATTCAGCAATTTCTTGGTCAAGAATTGCACCTACATCAATTTTTCTACCTTTGATAGTAGAATGTATCAGACCATTCTGTCAAGGTTGACGGTTGTGCTGTGGGTAAATGGCAGTAGTCTACAGTTAACAAAGTGAAACCATATTTTTTTGTGCAACGTTAAGAAACGACGATGCATTGTAAAATTCTTTGGATACAACCCTGTCCACCGTGCTCTTTCAATACACAAATACTATACGAGCAGGTCCCTTTTCTCGTCCGTCACTTTTACAAAGAAATTAGAGTGTTCGTCGACATCGATAGTAAGGTTATACAACTTATTGATTGTGTTGGCATCCTATGGGAGTAGACCTTCACGAGAAAAAATAAACTCTAAATCTTAGTCATAGAGGTAAGCATAGAATTCACGTACCAAGGTAGGGGAATAGCTTCCAAGGTGTGTGCAAAAATTTCTCCATTTCAGTTTAGAAATGGTTCGATGAATTGGTTTGCCCAACACCTGTTGTTGTGATAGGGAAATACCTTGTTCGGGGTGAAACTTTCTGTGCAATATATTGTCTTGAAATCGTTCTCTTTTCATTTTTTTCAAAAATATTACTAGTTCCTTTTTCTTCACTGGCTTCGGGGATTCCAACTCGCGAACTGCGGTGGCGGAGGATGCATGTTCTTCAGTAGGTCTGTTGGCTTTCTTGGTTAAACCTCTTGTTCTTACCATTTTTTGTAGAGGAAAGACAATTTTAAGTGAAAAAGGTGGGATCTTGAGTGAGGAAAAAGAATAAAAATGTTTGCTTGGATGTTTTACAATCAACACAGTCGTGTAGATTTTATAGGGGTGAAAGAGGAAGATGTAGAGTCGTGATGTTTTGTGAAGAGATACAAAACTAGTGGTGTAACCGTCCGACTTAGACCCTAATCGGAACAGTGGTTTTGAGACCATGAATTTGAGTTAGAAAAATATTTAAAATTTATTTTCTGAGTTTATTATGTGTGAATTTATATGTGTGAAAATTTCGTGATTTAATTTTGTCGTTTGAGTGCCCGATTTAATAAAAGGGCTTAATCGCAAATAATGAAAACTTGATAGTTTAATATGTAAGGACCAAATTGTTGTTGTCTTTATAATATGAAGCATTTATAATGTAATTAGGCCATATTTATAAGTGAAGGATGATTGTGGAAAACCATTATAAAAATTTCTTATTAGCTTATAAAGGTTATATTTGTAAAATTATCATTAAGTTAATATAATATAAAACATATAATAAAAGCATAAGTGTTCATACTTTTTTTTGCATGATCAAAACTTAAAGAAAATAAAGCTTTAGAATGTTTTGAACATTTGGCAATTTGGAAGCTTGAATCAAGGTGAGTTTTAGTTCGATTTTTAATAATTTTTACGTTTTTGAGATTGTTGATATGTTATGTACAAAGCCCATGCTCGAATTTCTGATTTTTCTGAATATTTTGAGTTATGCCATTGATGAATATTTGAGTTTTGGTGAAATATGAAAGATATGATTTGGATTGATATGTTTTGTATTGGGATTTTTGATGATTTTGAGTAATTAGGACTAAATTGCAAAAATAATAAATTGAAGGACTACAATGTGAAATAAATGAAATGTATGGACTTGTATGAACACTAGGACCATTCGGCCTAAGCATGATGTGTGCAAATTTTACATGTTTTGTGTTTTATGTAATTTGGACTAAATTGTAAAAAGCATGAAATGTTAGGGGTAAAATGGTAATTTGCCCATTTATGTGTTTTTGGACTAAATTGAGTGAAAATATGTTTGGATGAGTTTAATTTGAATACGTTTAGATCAAGAACCAAAGAACTTGGATTTGGATCGGGGGAAAACTAAAGTTGTCGACTAGTCGTTCTATTCCATTTTTCATTGTCCGAGGTAAGTTTATATGCAAATAGATATTGTTAATTTTAAATAAATACGAGTTCTATATGCTGAAATGAATTATTGAATATATATATATGTTAGTCGAATGTAAATAAGCTTGGGAGCTATGTTAACAAATTTGTTACGACTGAGATATGACGTCCGAAAGCCCCATATGAACTATAGGATTTCAATATGTGATTTTGTGTAAGACCTTATCTGGTATGTTGGCATTGATATATGTGATTTCGTGTAAGACCACGTCTGGGATGTTGTGTAATATCCCGAATTAGGGCCTAATCAGAATAGTGGTTTCGGGACCACAAATTCGAGATAGAAATAATTATTTTATTTTCATTTTAAGGTATATGGCATGATTTCATGATTGTGTGAAAATTTTGTTTCAAATTTTATCGATAGAGGGTCCAAATTGATATTTAGGACTAAATTGTAAAAGTTGTAAAATGTGTGTTCTAGTTCACAAAGGTACTAAGTACTTGTGAGTAATGGGTTTTTAAAGTGGTGGTCCTTCGATAGTAATTAGACCATTATACTAGTTTGGACAAAAATACCTAAAGGAAGATAAGACACCATAGTTTTTAATTAAGGGCATTTTGGTCATTTCATTATTAAAATGAATTAAAAACAAAATTAAAAGCCAATTTTTATCCTTCTTCAACCCTTGGCCGAATTTCACATGAGGAATACATAGCTAGGGTTTTTCAAGCTTCCAAGCTCGATTGTAAGTCCATTTTAGCCCCGTTTTCAATGTTCTTTACGTTTTTGGAGTCCCTATAACTTGATTAAGCTTATTCTAGCAATAATTTAACCTAGGGTTTATATTTGGAAAAATACCCATAAGTGAAATGTGTTTATTTGGATGTTTTATGGTAGAATATGAAGCTTGAAATTGTGTTAAACAACTTTTGCTAAGCGATTTTACATGAAAACGAGTAAAACAACATAATCGGTAAAAATACCTAATGTTCATAAGTACATGTTAAAGTGAGAATTTGATGTTGCCATACAAGGGAAAAAAGATCAGCATGTCATAAAACATAAGAAAATAGGATGAAGTTTAATTTCCGAGCCTTGGGGATAAAGTGTAAATATGTAAAAGTTTAGGGGGAAAAATATAATTTAGCCAAAGTTTAAGTCAAGGAATGTTTCAATAAATGTGAGTATTAAATAAGATAAATTTGTTATTTTAGATTAAGAGAAACAAGATTCGAGTCGTGATCGAGGGAAAAATAAAGTTTACGAGGAGTAGGCTCGATTTCTAACATTTTGTACCGAGGTAAGTTCTTGTGTAAATGTAGTAACATAATTTTTATTTTAAGTAATTTAATGTTATTTATATGATATGGTGATTATTATCTTGAAATATTATGCTTTGTGGATTATTATTTAGTAATATGCAAATTATGTTAGCTACATGATAAATATGAAATGCTATCAAGTATCGGTTCTGACATTCCGTTGAAGACAGCAAAGATGTGTGATTGGGGAAAATCCCGTTTGATCCCTGGGAATAGATTAGGATACAAGTGACATGTCACTAGGATATTTGAGTTTCGAGCTCGTTGAGTTGAGTCTGAGTTCGTAAGATGTAACTAGGCATCCAAACTCGTTGAGTTGAGTCCGAGTTCACTTATGGATGCGAACTCCTGAGCTCGTTGAGTTTAGTTCGAGTTCACTTATGGGCGGGTTACATGGTAGCTTGGCTACATAATTTTCGCAGGCTATTGAGTTTGTCTAGCTGCGGGTATGGCACTTTTGTGCATGCAATCCGTGTATCCAAAATATATTCCGATGTGTTCAACGGGTGAATCTTAAATGAATAAGGAGAATACTTAAGACGAAGGTGACATGTTGGTAAGTGTGGTGAATGAGAAAATTTGGACAAGTATCCGCTTAAACCCTCGGGTTGAGAACTTGGTATGATGAAATTGTGGTAAGATAGTAAATGCAAATGTAACATGAATGTCTTAGTGATATTTATACAAATGATGTTTTATGTTGGATTGCATGATTATGTTACTTGCTATTTACATGTGAACTTACTAAGCATTTATGCTTACTCCCTCCTTTCCATTCTTTGTATTTTTGACAAGCGAGCTCGGAAATTGGGAACGGTCGGAGGCTCGCTCACACTATCTATGGACCATTTTGGTATAGTGGCATGTATATTTTGAGTATGGCATGTATAGCATTATAATCATTTTGTGTATATAATCTTATGATATGGCTATTGGGTGGTAAGGAAATGTTTGGTAATGATTAGCCATTGGAATGGCTAATCAAGATCATATTTGGTGTTATGTATACTTAATGTGCTATCTAATCTATGGAAATTCATAAAAAGGTGAAATTTGCTATAAAATAGTATCATACAACAGCAATGACATGAGTTTGACAAATCACTAAAAATAGTAGACACAGAATTAGATGATGAATAAAATATAAAATTGAATCTTATTGAGATATTTTTATATGGAAGAAACAAAACAGGTAAACGAGTTGTATTTCATGAGAAATTTGAGTTTTGGTGGAACAGGGTCAGAGCGATTTTTGAACCCCCTTTTCTGACTTTAGAAATTCACTAAAATTTTTTAAAAAAATAATTAGGAGTCATAATTTATATGTATAGATTCCTTATTGAGTCTAATTTTAAGATAAATAAATGGCATAGTTATCTGAATTCTGTACAGAGAGAAAAGTGATTCGTAGTGAACAAAGGTCAGAGTAGTTGAACACTGAAATAGGGGAAACTTTAACTAATAAACTGTACTAATTGTCCCAACCAAAAATTCGGGAAAAAAATTAGTAAACATATATATATGAGTCTAGTTTCAGGGAAAATTTACGGATTTTAATTTCGAGTTTCGTAGCTCAAGATATGATTTTTTTAGAGACTATGATGTAGATGGGCAGTTTATTACGTAAGGTGAAATAAATTGTTTGAAATTGTTTAAGTGATAATTTAAGTCTGTTAAGGCCTCGTGCTCGACTCTGGTGATGGTCTCGGGTAAGGGGATGTTACATGTTAGCATCGATGTATGTGATTTTGTGTAAGACCACCTGTGGGACGTTGGCATCAATATATGTGGTTACGTGTAAGACCATGTCTGGGACATTGGCATCGTATTTGATTCGTGTAAGACCCTGTCTGGGAAAGTGGCATTGATATGAGATAACATGTGAGACCACATCTGGGACGTTGGCATTGTATGATATATGTGGTTATCCGAGTATCCTATTCAATTTCAAATGGTTCAATTGGCAATGATAAGTTATGAATGAAGGTGTAAAACGAGCTAAAATGATCAGGTATGAGTTAGTCGATTACCTATTTGAAAATAAGGTAAGTTGGCTATTTGATATGTGATGCAAATATTTTGGTTCATAAGTACATGTATACATATGTGAACATATTCGGTTATATAATGATGTTATGTCTTTGAAATTTAATAACACTTTTAATGTGTATATATATACATTCGTTTAAGATAAGATTATTTATGAAAGCATATGTTAAATATGAAATGTTGAGCTTGATATTATATGTAACTATGATAATGTAACTTGGTTTGGTTAAAACAAGTTGATAATGTAATTGTGTTGTTATTTGCTTATGACTTACTTAGCTTAAATAGTTTACTCTGTGTGTTCATGTATACCTTTGTTTTATAGATTTTGGATTCGAGTTATGATCTCGGGGATCTTCAGCAAAGTCTATCACGCTATCGACTATTTTTGGTATTTTTATAAGTGAACTTTCAAATCTATGGCATGTATAGGCTAGATGCGAAAATGGCTTAACTTCTATGTTTGAATTTGGTTATATTTGATTATAGTTTAAGTTCATTTTGGTTATAATGCTACGTGCTATGAATGAATGGTATTTTTTATAGGTGTTATATGCTTTGGAAATGGCTTGATAATGATGTTAGTTATGATGTGTAATCGGTCATGTATTTAGCTGATTTTGGAAATTATGTTCATGGTATATGTGAGTGGTGTGCTTGGCTATATGAATCGACTTGAGTAATGATTTAGTTGATGGATGTACTTTTTCCATAATATATATATGTCTTTATAAGCTATGTTATGTATAAGTGATTGTTCGTGAAGTTGGTCATTTGAGTAAGAAAGATGTAATTAATTAATAATGTTAATTAGCTGATCATGTCCAAAGATACTGTATGTCTTAATGATATAAAATATGTGTGTGATATGCATATTATCAAGGATGGATATATTCGCAATTACATTTGAAAATGGATTAATATGTTAAATGTATTACATATTTTGATAAGCTATGAAATGACTTTGCTATATTATGAATTTGATTATTTGGAATGGTTTATTATTGATATAAAATTTGATATATAATTTGTTGTATAAACTTTGCTTAGAACTGGTAAATGATATGTATGCATATTCGCTAATGATAGATACATTAGATATGTATGCATATGACATATATGTTGGTAGTTTGGTATTTATATGACAAGTGGATACATGTATTCGAATATTATATGGTTAGTTTAACTTAAAAGTAATGGTGGAATTGGTATGACTAAATTGGTCAATTTTGATAGTCGAATAGATGAACAAGTGTATAATAGTGTATTTGTAATTTGGTCATTATGCTTGCATATACATTTTGGTATGTTTTAATTTGGTAATTATGTTTAAAAATGGTTAAAAGATTGTTTGAATAAATAATGGTTATACTTGTTATTAGCTTGCGAATTTAGGTGTTATTATCATGTTTAAATTCGGCTTTTATATCTTATATCATTAGGTAAGTGTTTGTTATGTTATATGTATATAAACACAAATTTGTGATGTGTTTAATGTGAAATGCAAATGAATATTGACATATTGGTTCGGTTATGTGAATTTAATAAAATTGTTTATATCATGTGTATTAATAATTCTAGAATTGTTAAACTAAAGTTACAAATGTAAGCCTTTGATTATGATCTGAGTGATTATATGAATGAATGAAAGTTGTATCCTTTTTGGTAATGCCTCATAACCCCATTCTGGGGACGTTACGGGTTAGGGGTGTTACAAGCAGAAAGAGTGGCGTCTAGTAGGAATTGTGCCTGCTCAAATGGATCAAATGGCTTGGTGGGTTTTGATCCAACGGTGAAGATTGAAGTTCCCTTAGTTTAGATTAATGGTAACACAGTGGTACGAAATGCATTGACAACCAAATCCTATTGTATCGACATTGGTACCTTATTAGTCTGTAAAAAGGAAAGAAAACAAGCTTTACAAAACAAGAATAAAATAATATGAAATCTCGGAATAATAAATTAAAAATTTAAAATGTTTGGACCAAATTAATGGTCTCTGCTCACTCTTGATTTTTGTTTCAAAAATAGTGTGTCAATCTCTATCCATTGACTCTAAAATGGTGTCCATCACGTAAATCTCGAACTGTGATTGCACCATGGGGAAATACGTTGACAACTTTGAATAGACCAAACCAACATGAACGTAGTTTACCTGGGTGCACTTTAAGTCGAGAGTTCAATAATAAAATGTAACACCCCAAACCTGGCCCAGACGTTACGGCCGAATCCGATGTGCCACATTGAAGTTAAAAATCCACGTTTCGTTTTAGCGCTTTAAAACCAACTTTTGTTAAGCGTAACCAAGTGAATGGAAGATGGGCACCAGGTAGGAATCCGTAACAGAGGAGGTGAGCCATGAAGGCTGCTTAAGTACTAAGCTCTTTGATTGGATCCAATCCTAGACATGCCCACAACCATTGCCATACTTGGTTATAACGGGTTGAAATTTCTTTGAGTGGATATCTTTGATAAATCGAATAATCGTGACGTTGTGCTATTTTGAAAACAAGTATCGTTTTGAAAACGCGCCCTAAGTCTAGCCCATTTGAATTATTATCAACCAGTTTAAAGTTATTAAAAATAAAATAATCCCAGAAAAAGAAAAGAAAAGAAGAAAACAAAGTTAAAATGGCCTTATTACAACCCCTAAAAAAATTAGTAAATAAGATAAACTAAAGAAAACCAGTCACTTATTTCAAAGCCCAAAAGCGATCACCGTGGCCACTCTGAATCCCCTCCGACTCTAAGTCCCCAAATCAAGGCTCACCTGCAAGGTCAAGGAAAGGGGTGAGTTTGGAAACTCAGTGTGCAACAAGCCCCTTTAAGAGCCCAAAATAATATCAACCTGCTGGGCCTAAGCCCAAATTCATTCTTAGCATATACCTGGCCGAAGCCTTTATTTTATTCATATCACTGGGCCGAAGCCTTTTCATTATTCATATCACTGGGCCGAAGCCTTTACTGCAACAATATGGCCCATAGGCCCATTTCACTAATACATGCAACATCAATGAACATATGCAAGCCCATTTGGGGAGACTACTCAACCCACCAACTGCTACTCTCCACCCGTACCAACCAAGCTCTCCATGTGGGGAACAACTCAACCCACCCAACCAAACTCTCCACTGGCAGCATAGTGGCTTTATCATATAACTGGAGGCCTAGCCTCTTTTAATAACTGGGGAAAAAGCCCTTTTGATAAACGGGGCAAAAGCCCTTTTCGATGGCTGGGCAAAGCCCTTTTGAATCGGGCATAGCCCTTTTGCACTTCCTCCATCCATATAAACCCAACCATGCATAAATGAATACGTCATGTGCATATCATACATATCATGTGCATATCGTATCAAATAATATATATATCAAAATATCATGCATCAAACTCATAATTAAACCCTAAGGGTAAAATGGTCATTTTTACCTAGGGGCAAAACAGTCATTTTCATATTATAAGGGTAATTTTGTAATTTTATCAAATATTAGGGTTCTCTGTGTTCATTATCAGTTACTAACAATTTCATGTGTTTTGATAGCGATTCTAGCCCATTCTTAGCAAAATCGAGTTATTGGGCCAAAACCCCTAATGGGCCCTACATAGCCGAATTAGTCATCTAAGCCCATTTAGCCCATCTTCCATAATGGTCTTAGCCTTATTAACGCGCAATCTGATAGGATTCCATTTTCCACCAAATTTACCTAAATGGGCTCGGAAGCCCATTGGGCCCGATTTTAGCCCCTCGAGGCCCAACTTACTATCGTGCACCAAATCATGCCCTTACCTGTTCCAACAATCTCGATCATCGAACTTAGCAAATCTAACTAACCTATGAGCGTTCGCATGCTCACAAGTCCTCAAAATGCTAGAATTTCGGCATTTCAGCTTTTCGGCAAATATTGAGTTAAGCTACGAAAGAGGGTTCATTACACACCTGTTTTGTGACGTTCACTAGAAAAGTCTCCCACGCCAACCTACAATTAACCATCACCATACTTAGTCATGCTTATCAAACCCAAAATCCACCCTACCATATTCGGCCAAAGAACCCCCTAATGGCCATAGATCACTTACCTTCACCGAGTCTGACGCTCGATCCAAGTTATCCAAATCGATACCCCAAGCCTTGCTGCTCCTCCAAAGTTATCTATTCCACTATACAAACCATAAGAATCAAATGAAAAAGCCCAATAAGGCCTATATCTCAAATCGGCAACCTCCCTAAACTATAGGGGGTTTTGGGTTTTGTCAACAGTTACTACTGGATCGATTAGAGTACGAATACTTACCACCGTCTTCCTTTGTACCACTTAGAGTTTGACAGAAGAAGGAATTGGCCACCAAAAAGTGAAGAGAAAAGAAGGTTGCTGGTCAACAATGGAATCGGCACAACCAAGCTTCACAGGTTTCGGCTTTTGTGGCTTTTCGACAAAGGTAAAGATAAGAAAGGGAGTAGTAGATGAAGTGAAAAGGGATAATGGGCTAGTTTCGAAAAAGAAAAGAGAGAAAGAAGAATGGGTAGGGTGGCAGTTTCAGTTAGAGACGAGAATAAAAAGAAAAGAATGGTTCTACGGTGTTCAAATAGAGGAAAATCGGCACAACTATAGCCTAATGCCGAATATACAACCCTCAAATTCCCCCTAGCCAATTTCTCCTCCCTAATCCCCCCTATTCGGCCAAATCTAATCCCTCTTTCAAATCTCTAAAATCTCTCCCCTTATCACTCCTTAATCCATGCGTTTGACTGGTTCAAACTCTCTCCTACAGAGTTTCATTCGGCTACAACTCCTGCATGCTCAAAGCATAAAAATTAACATCACCTTTGCCATCACAAGGAATCTAACCCAGGTCTTCCCCCAACCACTTACAAGCCACCTTTTTAGCTCCCTAGTGGCGTCACTTAGCCACTTTACCAGAGGCTCTTTTGTGATACATTTTACCCACAATTTTTTATAAGACCACCTATCCAAATCCCCTAACTTCTTAGTCCAAAATTCAAAAATACTATCGGGTTTTGGCCAACACATGGGCCTTCCATAAGCCCATTTACACCCTCCAATTATGAATTTCACAACCAAATACCTAATTTTAAAAACTTTACCAAAATATCGAGAAGCACGACAAAACCTGAAAATCAGGATATTACAACTCTACCCTCCTTAAAGAAATTTCGGCCTTGAAATTTTTACCTGCTCCAAACAGTTGAGGGTATTGCTGACGCATTGCTTCGTCGATCTCCCAAGTAGCTTCTCCTTTGCCATGGTTTCTCCAAAGCACCTTCACTAATGGGACTGACTTCCTTCTCAGCACCTTGACGTTGTGATCAAGTATTTCCATAGGTTCTTCTTCGAAGGTCAAATCTGACTGTACTTCTATTTCTGCAACTGGCACGATATGAGTTGGGTCAGAATGATATCACCTTAGCATGGACACATGAAAAACATCGTGAATACGATCCAGCTTTGGAGGTAACTCTAGCTGATAAACCACCGGCCTTATCCGCTTAATAATTTGATAAGGCCCAATAAACCGTGGACTCAACTTGCCCTTCTTACCAAATCTCAATATCTTCTTCCAAGGCGATACCTTCAAAAAGACCATATCCCCTACAACATATTCAATATCCTTACGCTTTAGATCGGCATAAGACTTTTGTCGATCCGCTGCCTCCTTTAACCGATTCTTGATCACCTTAATTTTTTCTTCAGTATCTGCTACCAACTCTGGACCAAGTACTTGCCTTTCCCCCAACTCTGCCCGACACGTAGGCGAACGGCACCTTCGCCCATATAGTGCCTCATAAAGAGCCATCTAAATACTTGCTTGGTAGCTGTTGTTATATGCGAACTCCACCAATGGCAAATAGTCCTCCCAACTACCTCTAAATTTAGTAACACAACCTCTCAACATGTCTTCTAAAATCTGAATGGCCCTCTCTGACTGCCCATCCGTCAGAGGGTGAAAGGCCGTACTGAAATCCAATTGTGTTCCCAACGCCTCATGCAACTTCTGCCAAAATCGAGATGTAAACCTTTGGTCTCGGTCAGAAATTATCGATACTGGCACCCCATGCAACCGCACTATCTCTGCCACATACAACTTGGCCAGCTTCTGAAGTGAGTAATCGGCTTGGATATGTATGAAATGGGTAGATTTCATGAGCCTATCCACAATTACCCAAACTGAATCCTTCTTGGAAGGTGTCAATGGCAACCCACTTACAAAATCCATAGTTACCCTTTCCCACTTCCAAAGTTGTATCTTTACTGGCTGTAACAATCCTGAAGGAAGTTGATGCTCGGCCTTTACTTGTTGACACGTCAAACATTTCCCCACAAATTCGGTCACTTCTTGCTTAAGTCCAGGCCACCAATATAGCTCTCGCAAGTCCCGATACAACTTACTCCCTCCTGGATGCATAGCACAAGGTCCATTATGTGCCTCTTTTAAAATCGTCAATCTCAAGTTAGAGTCCTTCGGCATACAAATTCTTCCTCGAAAACAAAGAACCCCTTCATTATTTAACCCAAAATCTGGATTCTCCCCCTTTTCAACTTGCTAAAACTGAGAAACCAACGGCACATCCTCCAACTGTTGCTTCTTAATCTGCTCCACCCAAGTCGGCCTCACTTGTAACTCTGCCAATAAGCTTCCATCGTCATACAAACTTAAACGAGCAAACATTGCCTTCAATTCTGCCACAGTCCTTCGACTTAACGCATCAGCCATGACATTTTCCTTACTTGGATGGTACTCAATCGAACAGTCATAGTCCTTTAACAACTCTATCCACCTTCGCTGTCTAAGATTCAGCTCCTTTTAAGTTAATAAGTACTTAAGACTCTTGTGATTCATATAAATAATGCATCTCTCCCCATACAAGTAGTCCGACGCTCGATCCAAGTTATCCAAATATATACCCCAAGCCTTGCTGCTCCTCCAAAGTTATCTACTCCGCTATACAAACCATAAGAATCAAATGAAAAAGCCCAATAAGGCCTATATCTCAAATCAGAAACCTCCCTCAACTATAGGGGGGTTTCGGCTTTTGTCAACAATTACTACTGGATGGATTAGATACGAATACTTACCACCGTCTTCCTTTGTACCACTTAGAGTTCGACCGAAGAAGGAATTGGCCACCAAAAAGTGAAGAGAAAAGAAGGTTGCTGGTCAACAATGGAATCGGCACAACCAAGCTTCATAGGTTTCAGCTTTTTTGGCTTTTCGGCAAAGGTGAAGATAAGAAAGTGTAACATCCCTTACCCGTATCCGAGGCCGGGCTAAGGTACGAGGCGTTACCAGACAAACATACAAACATTAAACTAAAATACCAGCCATAAAATTTTATTCATATTTCAAAGCGTTCATTCTCTTACACATAGTCCCTTATTTGAGTCTACGGAGCCCAAAACATACTTTAGAAAGGGTTTGGGACTAAACCAAGAACTTATGAAAATCTTGGAAATTTCATGCTTTAAGGCTCCACACGCCCATATCCCAAAGTCATGTTCCATACAATTTGAGACACATGGTCGTGTCTGCACTGTGGAATATACCTAGGCTATTTTCCAAGCTTTGGTCAACCTTGATCTCTTACACACTTATACAAAATCAAAAGAATATAACATGGTATCCATTTAATGATTATACGTCCTCAATTAAACCACAAACATAGCATTTGTATGTCATCATACATGTGTCTCTCATACTCATTTTACCTTCTTTATTATAGTACCACTTATACATTTATACCAAGATTATCATCTTACCAAATATCTTCAGCTTAATAATCAAGCATTCATATTTAAAGCTAGATCATATCTTTATAAAATACCACGATTCAGATGCGCAGAATAACATGTTTGCCTGAATCATTTCAATTCAATTCCATACCCAACAAGCATTACATTGAGACTAGTCATATATATATATATATATATATACATGTCATGATACATAACATTCTCTTTTTGTTTTCTTATAAACACATAGCATTTATTTCATTATATCAATATTTCATATACCATAGTTTCTATGTATTCCACATATATTTATTTTCCTCCTCCTCCTCTCCATTCCACATCCTTAATGTATATAGCATTCTTGTAAGTACGATTTCGCAATTTACTAATAAATGTTCACATCAAACTGTCCACACGAGTCATAGTCACATAATTATTTATAATTCGAGCTAAAGAGCTTCAAATTAAGATCCGTAAATTTCCTCTGAAACTAGACTCACAAATTGTTCCACCATAAAATTTTCATAATTTTTGGTTTAGCCAATTAGTACAGTTTATTCATTAAAATTTCCCCTATTTCACTTTCTGACAGTTCTGACCTCTCTTCACTAAAAAATAATTATCTCACAGTACAGAACTCAGATAATGTTCTTGTTGAATTATCTTGAAAATAGACTTATTATGGATTTTAAAAATATAATTTTGAGCCTCTAATTATTTTTCTACAAATTTTTGTGATTTTCCAAAGTCAGAACAGGGGATCACGTAAGCATTCTGAATCAGTCTCACTAAAACATAAATATCTCAAAATATAGAACTCCTTTGCTTTCTACGTTTCTTTTATATGAAAATAGACTCATTAATATTTAATTTTATATCTCATTCAGTCTCTGATTCAATTTATACTATTTTTGGTGATTTTTTAAAATCACGTAACTGCTACTGTCCAAAACAGGTTTATTGCTAATTCACTCTTTCACACTTTCTTTGTAGTAACCTCATTTTAACATACATATCACAAATCATTTTCACCACATTTCATACATCACAAGTATAGGCCCATGATCACAAGGTCACCATAAAATCATCCTCATGTATAACTTACTTGTTTATAACCTTACCACATCCTGGTCACTTAATGAACACATCATTCACATAACCAAGTTCCTGCACATATTCATCACAAAACTCACAAAGCAATACATGGAGAGTCTCCCGTTTAACACTTCGGATCAATCCTCGATACTTGGTGGTTTCAGCACATAGCTCCACCCATCATATAGTTCAGCTCTCTTGTGCACATGGTGAACACATAGTACCACCCATGTGACCTAGCCAGTTTATCTCGTAGCTCTCTTGTCTACATGGTGTCCTTCACTTGGAACCACGCATGCGACCTAGCTACATATATCCCGTAGCTCTCTTGTCTGCATGGTGTACACATAGTATCACCCATGCGACCTAGCTACATCATAATGTCTTGTAGCTCTCTTGTACACATGATGTGCACTCGGCACTATACATGTGACCTAGCTACATACCATCTGTATCATCCAATCTTTCCAGAGGTTCAACCGGGATTTTTCTCTCTTTTCCAAAAATTTCACCAATCAAGTAATTATCCACAAACATATTTCCAATATTTTTATAAAATATCATAATACAAGTAATAGTGATGTATTACTTACATATAAACTTACATCTCATTTAATATCAACGCAATAACATTAAATTACACATTGTCTTATTAAAATCATATGAACTTACAATTTCCCATAATATCCATAATCATAGAAATCACATTTATGTATGATAATTTAATGCACTTCATGTACCATAGACATATTTTTAAATCAATTCATAAACTTGGCACCATAATCATTTAATTTAACATAATTCAATTAATTCACTAAATTTAACTTTCAAATATAAATTACAGCATTATTGTTGTATTATTATCATATCAACTTACATACTTTCAACACCTCGGAGATCATAGTAAATATATCAATTTTACATTGAAACATGCATAAATTAATGCTTATTATACATATGAACTTACCTTGATATTAAAACGGCCATTTTACCAACTTTCCCAATTTTCGATTTTTCTCTCATTCTAGGTTCAAATCTCATTTTTCGGGATCTAAAACATCATATTTTACTTATTTAATTAATGCACTATTCAAAACAGTCCTTAAATCAAACTTTGGAAAAATTACAATTTTGCCCCTAAACTTTTGCATATTTACACTTTTGCCCCTAGGCTCGGGAATTAAACTTCATCCCTTATTCTTATGTTTTATGACATGATGATCACTTTTCCCTTCTATGGCAACATCAAATTCTCACTCTAACATATACTTATGACTATTAGGTATTTTCACCGATTAAGCCCTTTTGCTCGTTTTCACTTAAAACCAAGTAGCACAAGTTGTCTAACATAATTATAAACCTCATATTGTATCATAAAACACCAGAATACACAAATTTTACCTATGGTTATTTTTCCAAATATGAACCCTAGGTTGAATTATTGCTAGCATAAGCTAAATCAATTCTAGGGACTCCAAAACGTAAAGAACTTGAAAAGCGGGGTTAGAACGGACTTACAATTGAGCTTGGGAAGCTTGAAAACCCTAGCCATGGAGTATCCCTTGGTATATACGTCCATGGTGAAGAAGATGAGCAAAATTGGCTTTTAATTTTGTATTTTAATTCATTTTACCCCTAAATGACCAAAATACCCTTACTACTAAACTTTCCAAAAATTCCATCCATGTCCAATTTTTTCCCATAACTTAGAAATTGGTAAAATTGGTATTTAAGACCTCCTAATTAATATTTCAAATCAATTTCATACTAAAAACTTCTAGAATGCAAGTTTTTCAACTTATTCAATTTAGTCCTAACTTCGAATTAAGCACTTTATACATAGAATTTCTTCACGAAATTTTCACACAATCATGCAATCATATCATAGACCTCAAAATTATCATAAAATAATTATTTATATCTCAGATTTTGTGGTCCTGAAACCTCTGTTCCAACTAGACCCAATTTTGGGCTATTACAACTCTCCCCCCTTCAAAGATTTTCGTCCTCGAAAATCTTACCGGAGTGAGGTTTAGTATCTTTCTCATAATTTCCAGCATTACTAACTAATTGTTTTCAAGACAATACTTTCGAAACACTCATCATCAATTTGAATCCCAAGATAACTCATAGAACTCGATATTTCTCTAACTCTGTCCTTCACTTGTCAACCATTCTCAGACTCTGGTCATATCTATAATTATTTTATCACTGAACTCCTTGATTCCACACTTAGGAACATAGTCAACATGATTCTCATGAATTTCCGTTATATACACCTCATTGTTAAGGGGGTGAGGTCGTACAATCTCTAACTCGATTATGACATATATCTATATGACACATTTTTTTCATTATCCACATATGTCATTATAATCATACTATCCACTTCAAACAATTTATTATTCATACCTGTCTTACATAAAATTTCCAATTATCTCATTTCAAACAAGTGCACTCACTCATACATTCTATGAATTTTGAATAACTTTAATCATCACATTTACTAATTAATTTAGTCAAGCATGCAATGACATATGAAGGCCAAACAAATATGAATAAATATATCACTATATAAACTTTCATCTCACATATTATCACATATACATATATCACGAATTCTTATTCATACCTTTCCGAGTTTAACACATCATAGCTACACTTTATTCAAATACTTCAATATCGCTATCAAATGGTCGATGTAGCTCGGTTGGAGAATATTTCATTTTAAACAAAATAGCCCTTATTACTGACGGGAGACATCACACTATCACATATTTGTGGCATGTATAACTAAACTCTTAGAGAATCGACTAAACCTGCTCTTATACCACTAAATGTAACACCCCTTACTCGTATCCAAGGCCGGGCTAAGGTGCAGGCGTTACAGAACAAACATACAAACATTAAACTAAAATACGAGCCATAAAATTTTATTCATATTTCAAAGCGTTCATTCTCTTACACATAGTCCCTTATTTGAGTCTACGAAGCCCAAAACATACTTTAGAAAGGGTTTGGGACTAAACCGAGAACTTACAAAAATCATGGAAATTTCATGCTTTAAGGCTCCACACGCCCGTGTCCCAAAGTCGTGTTCCATACACGGCTGAGACACATGGTCGTGTCTCTGCCCGTGTGGAATATACCTAGGCTATTTTCCAAGCTTTGGTCAACCTAGTCTCTTACACTTGCTATGTTAGTCCGAGAATTGACTAAACCTACTCTGATACCACTAAATGTAACACCCCTTACCCGTATCCGAGGTCGGGCTAAGGTACGAGGCGTTACCAGACAAACATACAAACATTAAACTAAAATACTAGCCATAAAATTTTATTCATATTTCAAAGCGTTCATTCTCTTACACATAGTCCCTTATTTGAGTCTACGAAGCCCAAAACATACTTTAGAAAGGGTTTGGGACTAAACCGAGAACTTACAAAAATCATGGAAATTTCATGCTTTAAGGCTCCACACGCCCGTGTCCCAAAGTCGTGTTCCATACACGGCTGAGACACATGGTCGTGTCTCTGCCCGTGTGGAATATACCTAGGCTACTTTCCAAGCTTTGGTCAACCTTGATCTCTTACACACTTATACAAAATTAAAAGAATATAACATGGTATTAATTTAATGATTATACGTCCTCAATTAAACCACAAACATAGCATTTGTATGTCATCATACATGTGTCTCTCATACTCATTTTACCTTCTTTATTATAGTACCACTTATACATTTATACCAAGATTATCATCTTACCAAATATCTTCAGCTTAATCATCAAGCATTCATATTTAAAGCTAGATCATATCTTTAGAAAATACCACGATGAATAACATGTTTGCCTGAAGCATTTCAATTCAATTCCATACCCAACAAGCATTACATTGAGACTAGTCATATATATATATATACATGTCATGATACATAACATTCTCTTTTTGTTTTCTTATAAACACATATCATTTATTTCATTATATCAATATTTCATATACCATAGTTTCCATGTATTCCACATATATTTATTTTCCTCCTCCTCCTCTCCATTCCACATCCTTAATGTATATAGCATTCTTGTAAGTACGATTTCGCAATTTACTAATAAATGTTCACATCAAACTGTCCACACGAGTCATAGTCACTTAATTATTTATAATTCGAGCTACAGAGATTCAAATTAAGATCCATAAATTTCCTCTGAAACTAGACTCACATATCGTTCTACCATAAAATTTTCATAATTTTTGGTTTAGCCAATTAGTACAGTTTATTCATTAAAATTTCCCCTGTTTCACTTTCTGACAGTTCTGAACTCTCTTCACTAAAAAATAATTATCTCACAGTACAGAACTTGGATAATGTTATTGTTGATTTATCTTGAAAATAGACTTATTATGGAGTTTAAAAATATAATTTTGAGCCTCTAATTATTTTTCTCCAAATTTTTGTGATTTTCCAAAGTCAGAACAGGGGATCACGTAAGCATTCTGAATCAGTCTCACTAAAACATAAATATCTCAAAATATAGAACTCCTTTGCTTTCTACGTTTCTTTTATATGAAAATACACTCATTAAGATTTAATTTGATATCTCATTCAGTCTCTGATTCAATTTATACTATTTTTAGTGATTTTTTAAAATCATGTCACTGCTACTGTCCAAAACATGTTTATTACTAATTCACTCTTTCACACTTTCTTTGTATTAACCTCATTTTAACATACATATCACAAATCATTTCCACCACATTTAATACATCACAAGTATAGGCCCATGATCACAAGGTCACCATAAAATCATCCTCATGTATAACTTACTTGTTTATAACCTTACCACATCCTGGTCACTTAATGAACACATCATTCACATAACCAAGTTCCTGCACATATTCATCACAAAACTCACAAAGCAATACATAGAGAGTCTCCTGTTGAACACTTCGGATCAATCCTCGATACTTTGTGGTTTCAGCACATAGCTCCACCCATCATATAGTTCAGCTCTCTTGTGCACATGGTGAACACATAGTACCACCCATGTGACCTAGCCAGTTTATCTCGTAGCTCTCTTGTCTACATGGTGTCCTTCACTTGGAACCACGCATGCGATCTAGCTACATATATCTCGTAGCTCTCTTGTCTGCATGGTGTACACATAGTATCACCCATGCGACCTTGCTACATCATAATGTCTTGTAGCTCTCTTGTACACATGATGTGCACTCAGCACTATACATGTGACCTAGCTACATACCATCTGTATCATCCAATCTTTCCAAAGGTTCAACCGGGATTTTTCTCTCTTTTCCAACAATTTCACCAATCAAGTAATTATCCACAAACATATTTCCAATATTTTTATAAAATATCATAATACAAGTAATAGTGATGTATTACTTACATATAAACTTACATCTCATTTAATATCAAGCATAATAACATTAAATTACACATTGTCTTATTAAAAATCATATGAACTTACAATTTCCCATAATATCCATAATCATAGAAATCACATTTATGTATGATAATTCAATGCACTTCATGTACCATAGACATATTTTTAAATCAATTCATAAACTTGGCACCATAATCATTTAATTTAACATAATTCAATTAATTCACTAAATTTAACTTTCAAATATAAATTCTGACATTATTGTTGTATTATTATCATATCAACTTACATACTTTCAACACCTCGGAGATCATAGTAAATATATCAATTTTACATTGAAACATGCATAAATTAATGCTTATTATACATATGAACTTACCTTGATATTAAAACGGCCATTTTACCAACTTTCCCAATTTTCGATTTTTCTCTCATTCTAGGTTCAAATCTCATTTTTCGGGATCTAAAACATCATATTTTACTTATTTAATTAATATACTATTCAAAACAGTCCTTAAATCAAACTTTGGAAAAATTACAATTTTGCCCCAAAACTTTTGCATATTTACACTTTTGCCCCTAGGCTCGGGAATTAAACTTCATCCCTTATTATTATGTTTTATGACATGATGATCACTTTTCCCTTCTATGGCAACATCAAATTCTCACTCTAACATATACTTATGACTATTAGGTATTTTACCGATTAAGCCCTTTTGCTCGTTTTCACTTAAAACCGAGTAGCACAAGTTGTCTAACATAATTTAAAACCTCATATTGTATCATAAAACACCAGAATACACAAATTTTACCTATGGGTATTTTTCCAAATATGAACCCTAGGTTGAATTATTGCTAGCATAAGCTAAATCAAGTTACCGGGACTCCAAAAACGTAAATAACTTGAAAAACGGGGTTAGAACGGACTTACAATTGAGCTTGGGAAGCTTGAAAACCCTAGCCATGGAGTCTCCCTTGGTATATACGTCCATGGTGAAGAAGATGAGCAAAATTGGCTTTTAATTTTGTATTTTAATTCATTTTACCCCTAAATGACCAAAATACCCTTAGTACTAAACTTTCCAAAAATTCCATCCATGTCCAGTTTTTTCCTATAACTTAGAAATTGGTAAAATTGGTATTTAAGACCTCCTAATTAATATTTCAAATCAATTTCATACTAAAAACTTCTAGAATGCAAGTTTTGCAACTTATTCAATTTAGTCCTAACTTCGAATTAAGCACTTTATACATAGAATTTCTTCACGAAATTTTCACACAATCATGCAATCATATCATAGACCTCAAAATTATCATAAAATAATTATTTATATCTCAGATTTTGTGGGCCCGAAACCTCTGTTCCAACTAGACCCAATTTTGGGCTATGACAACTCTCCCCCCTTCAAAGATTTTCGTCCTCGAAAATCTTACCGGAGTGAGGTTTAATATCTTTCTCATAATTTCCAGCATTACTAACTAATTGTTTTCAAGACAATACTTTCAGAAACACTCTGTCATCAATTTGAATCCCAAGATAACTCAGTAAACTCTGATATTTCTCTAACTCTGTCCTTCACTTGTCAACCATTCTCAGACTCTGGTCATATCTATAATTATTTTATCACTGAACTCTTTGATTCCACAGTTAGGAACATAGTCAACATGATTCTCATGAATTTCCGTTATATACACCTCATTGTTAAGGGGGTGAGGTCGTACAGTCTCTAACTCGATTCTGACATATATCTATATGACACATTTTTTTCATTATCCACATATGTCATTATAATCATACTATCCACGTCAAACAATTTATTATTCATACATCTTACATAAAATTTCCAATTATCTCATTTCAAACAAGTGCACTCACTCATATATTCTATGAATTTTGAATAACTTTAATCATCACATTTACTAATTAATTTAGTCAAGCATGCAACAAAGATATGAAGGCCAAACAAATATGAATAAATATATCACTATATAAACTTTCATCTCACATATTATCACATATACATATATCACGAATTCTTATTCATACCTTTTCGAGTTTAACACATCATAGCTACACTTTATTCAAATACTTCAATATCACTATCAAATGGTCAGATGTAGCTCGGTTGGAGAATATTTCATTTTAAACAAAATAGTCCTTATTAGTGTCGGGAGACATCACACTATCACATATTTGTGGCATGTATAACTAAACTCTTACACTTGCTATGTTAGTCCGAGAATTAACTAAACCTACTCTGATACCACTAAATGTAACACCCCTTACCCGTATCCGAGGCCGGGCTAAGGTACGAGGAGTTACCAGACAAACATACAAACATTAAACTAAAATACGAGCCATAAAATTTTATTCATATTTCAAAGCGTTCATTCTCTTACACATAGTCCCTTATTTGAGTCTACGGAGCCCAAAACATACTTTAGAAAGGGTTTGGGACTAAACCGAGAACTTACAAAATCATGGAAATTTCATGCTTTAAGGCTCCACACGCCTGTGTCCCAAAAAGTGTTGTTCCATACAGGTGAGACACATGGTCGTGTCTCTGCCCGTGTGGAATATACCTAGGCTATTTTCCAAGCTTTGGTCAACCTTGATCTCTTACACACTTATACAAAATCAAAAGAATATAACATGGTATTCATTTAATGATTATACGTCCTCAATTAAACCACAAACATAGCATTTGTATGTCATCATACATGTGTCTCTCATACTCATTTTACCTTCTTTATTATAGTACCACTTATACATTTATACCAAGATTATCATCTTACCAAATATCTTCAGCTTAATCATCAAGCATTCATATTTAAAGCTAGATCATATCTTTATAAAATACCACGATGAATAACATGTTTGCCTGAAGCATTTCAATTCAATTCCATACCCAACAAGCATTACATTGAGACTAGTCATATATATATATATATACATGTCATGATACATAACATTCTCTTTTGTTTTCTTATAAACACATATCATTTATTTCATTATATCAATATTTCATATACCATAGTTTCCATGTATTCCACATATATTTATTTTCCTCCTCCTCCTCTCCATTCCACATCCTTAATGTATATAGCATTCTTGTAAGTACGATTTCGCAATTTACTAATAAATGTTCACATCAAACTGTCCACACGAGTCATAGTCACTTAATTATTTATAATTCGAGCTACAGAGATTCAAATTAAGATCCGTAAATTTCCTCTGAAACTAGACTCACATATCGTTCTACCATAAAATTTTCATAATTTTGGTTTAGCCAATTAGTACAGTTTATTCATTAAAATTTCCCTGTTTCACTTTCGACAGTTCTGAACTCTCTTCACTAAAAAATAATTATCTCACAGTACAGAACTTGGATAATGTTATTGTTGATTTATCTTGAAAATAGACTTATTATGGAGTTTAAAAATATAATTTTGAGCCTCTAATTATTTTTCTCCAAATTTTTGTGATTTTCCAAAGTCAGAACAGGGGATCACGTAAGCATTCTGAATCAGTCTCACTAAAACATAAATATCTCAAAATATAGAACTCCTTTGCTTTCTACGTTTCTTTTATATGAAAATACACTCATCAAGATTTAATTTGATCGCTCATTCAGTCTCTGATTCAATTTATACTATTTTTAGTGATTTTTTAAAATCACGTCACTGCTACTGTCCAAAACATGTTTATTACTAATTCACTCTTTCACACTTTCTTTGTATTAACCTCATTTTAACATACATATCACAAATCATTTTCACCACATTTCATACATCACAAGTATAGGCCCATGATCACAAGGTCACCATAAAATCATCCTCATGTATAACTTACTTGTTTATAACCTTACCACATCCTGGTCACTTAATGAACACATCATTCACATAACCAAGTTCCTGCACATATTCATCACAAAACTCACAAAGCAATACATAGAGAGTCTCCTGTTGAACACTTCGGATCAATCCTCGATACTTGGTGGTTTCAGCACATAGCTCCACCCATCATATAGTTCAGCTCTCTTGTGCACATGGTGAACACATAGTACCACCCATGTGACCTAGCCAGTTTATCTTGTAGCTCTCTTGTCTACATGGTGTCCTTCACTTGGAACCACGCATGCGATCTAGCTACATATATCTCATAGCTCTCTTGTCTACATGGTGTACACATAGTATCACCCATGCGACCTTGCGACATCATAATGTCTTGTAGCTCTCTTGTACACATGATGTGCACTCAGCACTATACATGTGACCTAGCTACATACCATCTGTATCATCCAATCTTTCTAAAGGTTCAACCGGGATTTTTCTCTCTTTTCCAACAATTTCACCAATCAAGTAATTATCCACAAACATATTTCCAATATTTTTATAAAATATCATAATACAAGTAATAGTGATGTATTACTTACATATAAACTTACATCTCATTTAATATCAAGCATAATAACATTAAATTACACATTGTCTTATTAAAAATCATATGAACTTACAATTTCCCATAATATCCATAATCATAGAAATCACATTTATGTATGATAATTCAATGCACTTCATGTACCATAGACATATTTTAAATCAATTCATAAACTTGGCACCATAATCATTTAATTTAACATAATTCAATTAATTCACTAAATTTAACTTTCAAATATAAATTACTGACATTATTGTTGTATTATTATCATATCAACTTACATACTTTCAACACCTCGGAGATCATAGTAAATATATCAATTTTACATTGAAACATGCATAAATTAATGCTTATTATACATATGAACTTACCTTGATATTAAAACGGCCATTTTACCAACTTTCCCAATTTTCGATTTTCTCTCATTCTAGGTTCAAATCTCATTTTTCGGGATCTAAAACATCATATTTTACTTATTTAATTAATGTACTATTCAAAACAGTCCTTAAATCAAACTTTGGAAAAATTACAATTTTGCCCCAAAACTTTTGCATATTTACACTTTTGCCCCTAGGCTCGGGAATTAAACTTCATCCCTTATTATTATGTTTTATGACATGATGATCACTTTTCCCTTCTATGGAAACATCGAATTCTCACTCTAACATTTACTTATGACTATTAGGTATTTTTACCGATTAAGCCCTTTTGCTCGTTTTCACTTAAAACCGAGTAGCACAAGTTGTCTAACATAATTATAAACCTCATATTGTATCATAAAACACCAGAATACACAAATTTTACCTATGGGTATTTTTCCAAATATGAACCCTTGGTTGAATTATTGCTAGCATAAGCTAAATCAAGTTACCGGGACTCCAAAAACGTAGAGAACTTGAAAAACGGGGTTAGAACGGACTTACAATTGAGCTTGGGAAGCTTGAAAACCCTATCCATGGAGTCTCCCTTGGTATACACGTCCATGGTGAAGAAGACGAGCAAAATTGGCTTTTAATTTTGTATTTTAATTACCTCTAAATGACCAAAATACCCTTACTACTAAACTTTCCAAAAATTCCATCCATGTCCAATTTTTGTCCATAACTTAGAAATTGGTCAAATTGGTATTTAAGACCTCCTAATTAATATTTCAAATCAATTTCATACTAAAAACTTATAGAATGCAAGTTTTGCAACTTATTCAATTTAGTCCCTAACTTCGAATTAAGCACTTTATGCATAGAATTTCTTCACAAAATTTTCACACAATCATGCAATCATATCATAGACCTCAAAATAATCATAAAATAATTATTTATATCTCAGATTTTGTGGTCCCGAAACCTCTGTTCCAATTAGACCCAATTTTGGGCTATTACAGAAAGGGAGTAGTATATGAAACGAAAGGGGATAATGGGCTGGTTTTGAAAAAGAAAAGAGAGAAAGATGAATGGGTAGGGTGGAAATTTTGGTTAGAGACGAGAATAAAAAGAAAAGAATGGTTCTACGGTGTTCAAATAGAGGAAAATCAGCACAACTATAGCCTAATGCTGAATATACAACCCTCAAATTCCCCCTAGCCGATTCTCCTCCCTAATCCCCCTTATTCGGCCAAATCTAATCGCTCTTTCAAGTCCCCAAAATCTCTCCCCTTATCACTCCTTAATCCATGCGTTTGACTGATTCAAACTCTCTCCCACAAAGTTCTATTCGGCTACAACTCCTGCATGCTCAAAGCATAAAAATTAACATCACCTTTGCCATCACAGGGAATCGAACCCAGGTCTTCCCCCAGCAACTTACACACCATCTTTTTAGCTCCCTAGTGGCGTCACTTATCCACTTTACCAGAGGCTCTGTTGTGATACATTTTACCCACAATTTTTAATAAGACCACCTATCCAAATCCCCTAACTTCTTAGTCCAAAATTCAAAAATACTATCAGGTTTTGGCCAAAACATGGGCCTTCCATAAGCCCATTTACACCCTCCAATTATGAATTTCAAAACCAAATACCTAATTTTAAAAACTTTACCAAAGTATCGAGAAGCACGACAAAACCCGAAAATCAGGATATTACATAAAACCTGTTATCTTGCGGTAAATTGTCATTGCAAAATAATGTTGTCATGCCATTGCTTGGTCTTTTCCTTATAAATTGCAGTATTTTCATAAGCATTTCTTCGAATCTCCTTTAGCTCGATGATGTCCAACAACCTTTTCTTTCCAATAGCGTCATAGCCCATGTTCACTTGTTTAATTGCCCACACCACTTTGTGTTCCAGTTCAACTAGCTAGTGACATGCTTTCCCAAAAACCAATTGATATGGTTACATCCCCAAAGGAGTCTTGTATTCTGTCCATAAAGCCCATAGAGCGTCATCCAATTGGGAAGACCAATCCTTTCTTGAAGGGTTCACAACCTTCTCAAGAATGTTCTTAATTTGTTGATTTGAAATTTCAACTTGTCCATTGGTTTGTGGATGATAAGTAGTGGCTATTCAGTGATTGACAACATATCTCTTTAATGCGGCTGCCACTTGGTTGCAATGGAAATGTGTACCTTGATCAGTAATCAAGGCCTTTGGTGTGCCAAAATCGATGAGTATATGCTTGTGAAATAATTTGAGCACTGTCCTTGCAGCATCCTTTGGGAAAACAATAGCCTCCACCCACTTCGAAACATAGTTAACAGTGACTAATATGTAAAGATTTCCAAATGAACTTGGAAACAATCCAATAAAATCCATTACCCAAACATCGAACAATTCAACTTCCATAAGTGGCTATTTCAACATTTCCTTTCGAAAGGAAATAGAACTGGTGCACTGACATTTATCGCATTGATTCACAAAATTATGATCATTCTTAAACAATGATGGCCAATAGAATCCTGATTGTAGAACCTTAGCAGCAGTTCTCATACCACCGAAATGACCTTTATAAGGAGCATCATGACAGTGCTTTAGGATTGAAAGCATCTCTTCTTCCGGAACACAACATCGAATGATGTTGTCATTACATACTTTGAATAAATATGGCTCATTCCAATGGTACTTCACTACGTCACGAAGAAATCTTTCTTTTTTATTTCCCTTGATACTCAATGGGAGCTTACCACACACCAAATAATTAACCAAATTTGCATACCAAGGAGTTACATCGACAACGAATAACATCTCATCTGGGAATGTGTTGATAATTTGAAGTATTTTCCCGTCTTCACTGCCAACTTTCAATCTAAACAAAAATCAACAACTTGACTCTATAAACCCTTGTGGTCGTTTATCTCAAAGTCAAATTCTTGCAATAATAAAATCCATTATATCAGTCTTGGTTTGGCATCTTTTTTTTGCAAAGAGATATCAGAACACCAAATGATCAGTGAATGCCGTAACTTTTGCGTCGATAAGATAAGAACAAAACTTTTCAAAAGCAAAGACAACGATTAGCAATTCTTTCTCTGTGGTGGTATAATTGAATTGATTTTCTATAGAGTTCTACTAGCACAATAGATGGCGTGAAAAATTTTTCTTTTGCGTTGTCCTAGCACTGCACCCACGACGAAGTCACTTGCATCGCACATAACTTTGAAAGGCTGAGACCAATCGGGTGCAATGAAAATGGGGGCTTTGACCAGCTACTTCTTTAATTGAATAAAGGCATCCAGACATGCCTCATCAAAGAGGAATTTTTTTTTATTTTGTTCTAGCATTGAGCACAATGGTTTTACAATCTTTAAAAGATCCCTAATAAACCGTCGATAAAATCCTACATGTCCAAGAAAGCTACGAATACCTTTCACAGTTTTCTACTTTATCTACTTGAATACCCTGATTAGATATGCGATGGCCCAACACAATGCCTTTAGTTGGCATAAAATGGCATTTTTCCCAATTCAAGACAAGATGAGTGTCCTGACATCACTGTAGTACTTTATCCAAATTGTCAGCGCAATGATCAAAATCATTCTTATGAACTAAAAAGTCATCCATAAAAACCTCTAAAGAGTCTTCGATCATATCTGAGTATATTGCCATCATACACCTTTGAAATGTGGCTGGTGCATTGCAAAGAACGAAAGGCATACAATGAAAAGAAAAAGTACCAAAGGGGCAAGTGAAAGTTGTTTTCTCCTGATCCTCTGGTGCAATAGCAATATTGTTGCACCTAGAATAGCCATCTAGGAAACAATAATAAGCTTTTCCAACAAGCCGATCTAATATTTGGTTAATGAAGGGAAGTGGTAAATGATCTTTCCTTATGGCTGCATTTAATTTACGATAGTCCATACAAACTCACCATCCTATGGGGATGCGTGTTAGTAGTAATTCATCCTTGTCAAGCCATTTTATGATTTCTTTCTTGACCACTTCCTTCATTTTCTCATTTAACCATCTTTGTGGTTCAATTTACTACTGGCTTTCATCTTCTAACTTGATTTTGTGCATGCAAAAAGAAGGACTAATACATTGAATATCCGTAATACTCCAAGTAATAGCTTGTTTGTGCTGCTTGATAATGTGAGTCAATTTTTTTTCTTATGTTGTATCTAGTGTTGTAGAGAAAATAACTGGAAGAGTATTGTGATCACCCAAGAAGATATATTTAAGATGGGGAGATAGTGGTTTCAATTCCAGAGTGGGAGCTTCTATAATTGATGGATTGAAAATTGGAGTGGTTCTATTGGTTCGGTCTAAGGATTCAATTTGCCATCTATGTTTGACTTCAACAATACTAGCGTCAATCGCGCTATCAAAATTCTCTATGGATTCTGTAACACCCCGTACCCGAGACCGTTGCCGGAGTCGAACACGAGGTGTTAACGGACTTAATTCATTAATTAAACAACTCATACAATTCATTTTAAAATTTCCAGACAAGCTGGCTAACTGCATCACTGTCTCTTTAAAAATCATATCTCGATTTACAAAACTCGAAATCCAATTCTGTAAATTTTTCCTGAAACTAGACTCATATATATATCTACTAATTTTTTTCTAGAATTTTTGGTTGGGCCAATTAGTACAGTTTATTAGTTAAAGTCTCCCCTGTTTCAGGGTTCAACTACTCTGACCTCTGTGTATTACGAATCAGATATCTCCCTATACAGACCTTCAATGACTATGCCGTTTGTCTCTAATAAAACTAGACTCAATAAGAAATCTGTACATATAAAGAATGACTTCTAATTATCTTTGTAAAATTTATGGTAAATTTCCAAATTTAGAACAGGGGATCCAGAAATCGCTCTGGCCCTGTTTCACAAAAATTTAAACATCTCATAAAATATAGCTCATATACCTGTTTTGCTTATTCCATATGAAAATAGACTCATCAAACTTCGATTCCATAACTTATTCATTATTTAATTCCATTTCTACTATTTTTAGTGATTTTTTAAACTCACGTCACTGCTACTGTCTGAATCTATTTTATGGTAAATTTTACCTATTTCATGGTTTCCATGGATTAGCTAGCAATTTGACATACATAATACCAAATATGATCATGATTAGCCATTCCAATGGCTAATCATTACCAACATTTCTATTTCCATACCACTCAATAACCATATCATAAGACCATATATACAAAATGATTATAATGCTATACATGCCATACTCAAAATATACAAGCCATTATGCCAAGAGGGTATACGGATAGTGTGAGAGTGCCTCCGACCGTTTCCGATTTCGAGCTGGCTTGTCAACACTACAAGGAATGAAAAGGAGGAGTAAGCATAAATGCTTAGTAAGCTCACATGCAAATAGCAAGTAACATAACCATATAAGCAAACATAAAACATCATTTGCATAATCATCACCAAGACATTCATATCACCTTTTCATTTATCATCTTACCATATTGTTGTTATATCGAGTTTTCAACCCGAGGGTTAAGTACATACCTGTTCAAAGTATCCATTTCACAACACTTACCAATCGTCCCTTTCATCTTGAGTATTCCTCCATTTGAGTAGAACTTTACCCGTTGAACACATCGGAATATAATTCGGATACATGGATAACTTGCACATAAGTGCCACATATTCAATCAAGCAATCATGTAACCCGCCCATAGCGAACTCGGACTCAACTCAACGAGCTCGGGCGTTCGCATCCATAAGTGAACTCGGACTCAACTCAATGAGTTCGGATGTCTAGTTACATCTCACGAACTCGGACTCAACTCAACGAGTTGGACGCTCGCATCCATAAGTGAACTCGGACTCAACTCAACGAGGTCGGATGCTCAACCATCCTAGTGACATGTCACTTGTATCCTAATCTATTCCTAAGGTTCAAGCGGGCTTTTTCCTCGATCTCACATCTTTGCCGTCTTCCACGGAATATCGAAATCGATACTTGGTGATAGTTCATACTCATCAAGTAATTCACATAATTACATATTATTAAACAATTATCACAAGTATAATATTTCATAATAATTATCATATCATTTAAAAACATTAAAACATTTAAAATAATAACTATGTTACCAACATTTACATATGAACTTACCTCGTATGCGAAAATGGCTATTTTTACCATTTCGTCCACAACTTGGTATTTTCCCCATTTTAGCCCAATTTCAGTTTTCCTTGCTCTATCATTTAAAATATAGTCTAATTAGGACTCACATTATTCAAATTGACCCAAAATCATATTTTGGAAAATTTACAATTTTGCCCTAAACTTTTGCATATTTACACTTTTGCCCCAAAGCTCGTAAATTAAAATTCAGCCTATTTTCTTATGTTTTATGACATGCTGATCATTTTTCCTTCTATGGCAACATCAAATTCTCACTCTAACATGTACTTATGACTATTAGGTATTTTTACCGATTAAGCCCTTTTGCTCGTTTTCACTTAAAACCGAGTAGCACAAGTTGTCTAACATAATTTAAAACCTCATATTCTATCATAAAACACCAAAATACACAAATTTCACCTATGGGTATTTTTCCAAATATAAACCCTAGGTTAAATTATTGCTAGCATAAGCTAAATCGAGCTAGGGACTCCAAAAGCGTAAAAATCATTAAAAGCGAGGCTAGAACGGACTTACAATCGAGCTTGGAAGCTTGAAAACCCTAGCCATGGTTTCTCCTTGCTATATTCGGCCATGGGGTTGAAGATGAGCAAAATTGGCTTTTAATTTTGTATTTTAATTCATTTTACCCTAAATGACCAAAATGCCCTTACTACTAAAGTTTCCAAAATTCCATCCATGTCCAATTTTTGTCCATAGACTTAGAAATTGGTAAAATTACTCTTTAAGGACCTCTAATTAATAATCTAATTCAATTTTATGCAAAATACTTCTAGAACACAAGTTTTGCAATTTATTCAATTTAGTCCCAAATTTCAAATTAAGCACTTTATGCATAAAATTTCTTCACGAAATTTTCACACAATCATGCAATCATATCATAGACCTTAAAATAATCATAAAATAATTATTTATATCTCGGATTTTGTGGTCACGAAACCACTATTTTGACTAGGCCCAAAATCAGGATATTACAACTCTCCCCCTTGAGGATTTTCGTCCCGAAAATCTTACCGAAAAAGTGGTCTTCACTTTTAATCTCATATTTGGTGCCGAAGAACTTGCACTTAGACTGTACCTCCGGTACATCTCTTCAATTTCTCATATGATCTAAAAGCTTACAGTCTCAACTCTCAACTGTTCTTAAATTTTCAACCCTTCTCAATTTCCCATGATATCATGACATAAAACACGGATCTCAACTTGATTTAATGGAGACCGAATTCCAAGAAATCCGACAATCAAAGAGACACGAAATTCCATGAATCGATGAGTAGGAATTCATTCAATACTGAGATGTGATTTATAGATCTCGCCAAACATTTAACAATAGGATACATCACATTTTCCTCTTTCCGCCATAGAAATAATTCTGATATCGCCTCAAGAATAATCCTTCTCATTTCCATCCCAATATCAACATTGACAAGGATAATTTTGATAGATCCCAATGCTCGGCTTTAACCCCTTTAACAACTCCGATTTTATGTAACATCGGATGCTCTAAACTATCACATTACCTCACTGTCTTGAAACACATCACAATTCATACAACAATACATTACTGAAAGTCAGGAAGTCTTTGCTCAATGTAGACTAGTCTAGTTCAGACGCTTCGGTTACCAATATTCTCATCTATCCGAACTCTGTCAACATGTAATAAACTTTTCAGCTTTCACAAGATGGAAACCTTATCATTCGTAGTGACTTAAACTAATATTCAACTCTTTCTAATAAATATACACTTCTCGTTCAAACTTTTTACTCTTTTATACGTACAAAATGAAATTCTATTATCAGACTTGGGAAAAATAATCCGACATAATTGTCACATGAAATCTTTCAAATAAATAATTTACCATACCGACTAAAACTCGCGCTTTTATCACCTATGCCTTTCTTGATGTCAAATCCTTACATAGAAATTAGAAAAATCCCAATACTAAAATCACCACATTACCAAGATCAAATTAGAAGTATAGTCATATTTGACATGATTATCACGAATGAAGAACGTACTTGAACATGAGTCATAATTGACAAATTATGGAACAAAGATAACAAGAAAACCGAATAAAGAAATCCAAGATAGAAACCCGAATAAAGAAATCCGAATAAAGAGATCCGGGATAAAGAAACCCAAGATACGATACTATGCCGGAGAATCGAAAACCAAATTCATAGAGAAAATACGAGAATACCACGATAATTCTTCAAAGAAAGAAAGTCCAAAAGAAAACATTATTTAATCCCTGAAATCAAATATAACAAGATCAATATATCTTCCCATACATATATATCGGATGAAGCATCAAGTAGAAGAAAGCAGAATCATAATATCATATGAATTCTCTCATCAATTCTTATCGACGAAATGAAATAGAATACCCGATAAAATAGAGCAATATAAATTATAAACCATCAGACTACCAATGCTTTCATCCAACACCGAATTAGAAGACATTCCCATATAACAAGAATTTCTTGAGAAGATCAATAGCCATAGAAATATTTACGAGAACGGGTGAACACATAGAACATCTCAAAAGAGATCGCTAAATCTGTCCGGTCATAAGCTGTCACACTCGGATAATTCACATTTGAAATATCATTTCCCCAACTAGTTCTGCCGTCACAAATTTTATATTAAACCATTCACTAAAAAGGCCAATTCTGAATAAATTTCGATTTACACTTTTCTCGACCTTGCACTTGAGTAATTGATTTACCAAGGAGAATTCCTTTTCTAACTAGGACGATGCATAACTCCAATAATTTTTACGTCAATCCGATACTTTCGGCTCTGACTTTACTTATCAGCTCATTTTCAATCTCGGATCATACTTATAATTATTCTATCACTGAACTCTTTGGGTTCTCAACCGGAAAGTTATTCAATAGAAATCTCATGAAATTCCATTATAAGTACCACTTTGGTAAGGGGGAGGGGTTGTAGGACCTCTGACTCGACTTTCTTATACATACACATATGACACAACTTCCATCATCATAGTAACATCATCAAAATCATGTCATTCATTCATGTTGGCTTACACCAATTTTCCTATTGTCCCATTTAGACAATATACTTATGCATACATTCTATGTTTTCTAGATAGCTTTACTTATCCATTCATTTAATTAAATTAATTCATGCTCATGACATTATATAAGGCCAAACAAACATAAATATTTGCATCACAATCACAACTTTCATTTCGTGCATCATCATGTACATATCATTACAATCATACAATTCAATCCAACAATTTAACATAGATAAGTTCATTTCATTATAATCCTTTATCTCATAAAAAAAATTGTATATCATTAACATTCATCAACATTCAACGTCCAATCAAGACAAGGACATTTTCATTCGTATTATGATATTATGACCTTTATTCATACCTCTACTACTTTTTATTTATTCCATTCATCTTATCAAGTAAGCTACATACACTACATCGTATGAGCATTAAGCAAATATAGATATTTATCACAACATGAACTTTCATCTCACATATTATAACATATGTATCATAAACTTTTATTCATACTTTTTTGAACCGAGACTTATCATAATCATAATTTTACTCAATATCTTCACTTAACATTGAACATGGTTGGCGCAGCTCGGTTGGAGAGTACCCTGTCTAAATAAGACGGTACTTATACGCGTCGGAAGACATCACACTATCACGGATCGATGGCATGTATAGCTAAACTTTTACACATGCTAGGTTAGTCCGAGAACCGACTAAACCTGCTCGATACCACTAAATGTACCACCCGTGCCGAGACCGTTGTCGAGTCGAACACGAGCTGTTAACGGACTTAATTCATTAATTAAACAGCTCATACAATTCATTTTAAAATTTCCAGACAAGCTGGCTAACTGCATCACAGTCGCTTTAAAAATCATATCTCGAGTTACGAAACTCAAAATCCAATTCCGTAAATTTTTCCTAAAACTAGACTCATATATATATCTACTAATTTTTTCTAGAATTTTGGTTGGGCCAATTAGTACAGTTTATTAGTTAAAGTCTCCCTGTTTCAGGGTTCAACTACTCTGACATCTGTGTATTACGAATCAGATATCTCCCTATACAGACCTTCAATGACTATGCCGCTTGTCTCTAATAAAACTAGACTCAATAAGGAATCTGTACAAATAAAGCATGACTTCTAATTATCTTTGTAAAATTTATGGTGAATTTCAAATTCAGAACAGGGATCCAGAAATCGCTCTGGCCCTGTTTCACAAAAATTTAAACATCTCATAAAATATAGCTCATATACCTGTTTTGCTTATTCCATATGAAAATAGACTCATCAAACTTCGATTCCATAACTTATTCATTATTTAATTCCATTTCTACTATTTTTAGTGATTTTTAAACTCACGTCACTGCTACTGTCTGAATCTATTTTATGGTAAATTTTACCTATTTCATGGTTTCCATGGATTAGCTAGCAATTTGACATACATAATACCAAATATGATCATGATTAGCCATTCCAATGGCTAATCATTACCAAGCATTCTATTTCCATACCACTCAATAACCATATCATAAGACCATATATACAAAATGATTATAATGCTATACATGCCATACTCAAAATATACAAGCCATTATGCCAAGATGGTATACGGATAGTGTGGCGTGCCTCCGACCGCTTCCGATTTCCGAGCTGGCTTGTCAACACTACAAGGAATGAAAAGGAGGAGTAAGCATAAATGCTTAGTAAGCTCACATGCAAATAGCAAGTAACATAACCATATAAGCAAACATAAAACATCATTTGCATAATCATCACCAAGACATTCATATCACCTTTTCATTTATCATCTTACCATATTGTTGTTATATCGAGTTTTCAACCCGAGGGTTAAGTACATACCTGTTCAAAGTATCCATTTCACAACACTTACCAATACGTCCCTTTCATCTTGAGTATTCCTCCATTTGAGTAGAACTTTACCTGTTGAACACATCGGAATATAATTCGGATACATGGATAACTTGCACATAAGTGCCACATATTCAATCAAGCAATCATGTAACCCGCCCATAAGCGAACTCGGACTCAACTCAAAGAGCTCGGGCGTTCGCATCCATAAGTGAACTCGGACTCAACTCAATGAGTTCGGATGTCTAGTTACATCTCACGAACTCGGACTCAACTCAACGAGTTCAGACGCTCGCATCCATAAGTGAACTCGGACTCAACTCAACGAGTTCGGATGCTCAACCATCCTAGTGACATGTCACTTGTATCCTAATCTATTCCTAAGGTTCAAACGGGCTTTTTTCCTCGATCTCACATCTTTGCCGTCTTCCACGGAATATCGAAATCGATACTTCGGTGATAGTTCATACTCATCAAGTAATTCACATAATTACATATTATCAAACAATTATCACAAGTATAATATTTCATAATAATTATCATATCATTTAAAAACATTAAAACATTTAAAATAATAACTATGTTACCAACATTTACATATGAACTTACCTCGTATGCGAAAATGGCTATTTTACCATTTAGTCCACAACTTGGTATTTTCCCCATTTAAGCCCAATTTCAGTTTTCCTTGCTCTATCATTTAAAATATAGTCTAATTAGGACTCACATTATTCAAATTGACCCAAAATCATATTTTGGAAAAATTACAATTTTGCCCCTAAACTTTTGCATATTTACACTTTTGCCCCAAAGCTCGTAAATTAAAATTCAGCCTATTTTCTTATGTTTTATGACATGCTGATCATTTTTCCTTCTATGGCAACATCAAATTCTCACTCTAACATGTACTTATGACTATTAGGTATTTTTACCGATTAAGCCCTTTTGCTCGTTTTCACTTAAAACCGAGTAGCACAAGTTGTCTAACATAATTTAAAACCTCATATTCTATCATAAAACACCAAAATACACAAATTTCACCTATGGGTATTTTTCCAAATATAAACCCTAGGTTAAATTATTGCTAGCATAAGATAAATCGAGCTACCGGGACTCCAAAAACGTAAAAATCATTAAAAACGAGGCTAGAACGGACTTACAATCGAGCTTGGAAGCTTGAAAAACCCTAGCCATGGTTTCTCCTTGCTATATTCGGCCATGGGGTTGAAGATGAGAAAAATTGGCTTTTAATTTTGTATTTTAATTCATTTTACCCTAAATGACCAAAATGCCCTTACTACTAAACTTTCCAAAATTCCATCCATGTCCAATTTTTTCCATAGACTTAGAAATTGGTAAAATTACTCTTTAAGGACCTCTAATTAATAATCTAATTCAATTTTATGCAAAATACTTCTAGAACACAAGTTTTGCAATTTATTCAATTTAGTCCCAAATTTCAAATTAAGCACTTTATGCATAAAATTTCTTCACGAAATTTTCACACAATCATGCAATCATATCATAGACCTTAAAATAATCATAAAATAATTATTTATATCTCGAATTTTGTGGTCACGAAACCACTATTTTGACTAGGCCCAAAATCAGGATATTACTGATTCAACCTCAGATGTCACTACAATTTCTTCAGCAAGGACTATGTTGTGGTTGTTGAATTCTTCCTCAATCAAATTATCGAGCACATTGATAGTATGGCACTCTACTTTGTCCTTGTGATGAACAGACTCAAAAACACTGAAGGTAACTTGGTTATCATTCAGTTGCATTGCAAGTTCTCTTATATAAACATCAATGAGAGTTCAACTGGTGGATAAAAATGGTCATCCCAAGATTATGGGAACCTCCTTGTTTACTTCACAGTCAAGTATGATAAAATCAGTTGAAAAAATAAATTTATCCTTATGAACTAAAAGATCTTTGATTTGTCCTTCAGGTTGAACTAAATATCGATCTGTCAGTTGCAATGTCACTGTAATGGGTTTCATATGACCAATTCCCAACTTTCTAAAAGTAGATAGTGGCATGAGGTCGATGCTAGCTCCCAAATCGCATAACGCTTTGCCCAAATATTGATTGTCAATCGAACATGGAATGGTAAAATTGCCAGGATCTTTCAATTTAGGGGGTAACTTGTTTGTCAAGACAACACTACAGCCTTTTGGAAGTGCAATAGTTTCAACATCAATGAGTGCTTTCTTCTTGGACAAGAGGTCTTTTATAAATTTCCTATAACTTGGAATTTGTACTAGAGTGTCCATTAAAGGAATGTTGATCTGCAGTTGTTTTAGTGTATCCAAAAACTATTGATACTGTTTGTCATTTTCATTCCTTTTGAATCTTTGTGGAAAAGGTACAGGTGGAAGATCATCTGGTTGCAACGATGCTTTCGGTTGTGTCCACAATTTCGAGGGTCGAATATAAGGCATGTGAGCGGCAGTTGGTGGTACTTATTTGTCTAGTACATCAACAAGCTCTTCAGAATCATTCTTTCGATTAGGGCTTCTGTCACCAATATGTGAGGATGCTATAGTAGAATCAATAACCAACTCACCAGTTTGTTTATCACTTCTAAAGTGATAACTGTACAATGCTTTTTCCCCCTCGGGCTTGGGTTTTCGGCGTCATTGAGTAAGGAGCCTTGTGGTCGAGTATTAAAATTTAAAGCAAGTTGTCCTAGTTGTGCCTCTAGTGCTCGAATGGAAGATGAATTCCCTTGAACAATAGCTTTTGTGTGAGTAATATGCTCCCTCATTAACACCTCAAGAGCCGTTAATGGGTCAGAAGTAGAAGTGTGTGTATGCTATTATTATCACTGTTCTTGGATATTCTGATTTTCCATCGAAGAATGTTTTGTTTGAATTTGATTTTGATGTGATTGTGTCAGCTGTTGTTGTTGATACCTTTGAGGATGCAAACTGTAGTTCTATTACTGTTGAGTATAATTCCCTTATCATAGATTATAATTGCCATGAGTAGATGCATTCCCATATCTGCATTTTGTTCAACATTCTGAGTTCCCCAAAAATATTGGTTACGTGTAGAGTTGTTGGAAGAGTTGCCATAAGAATTGTTGCGAATATTATTGACATAACATACATTTTCTGTATGTTGCGGACAATCTTCATAACTATAGTTGTCACCACAAATTTTGCAGCAAAAGGTAGGAATATCCAATTGTTGAGCAACCTATATAGGTGCAACATCAGTCGTCCCTTGCATATTTTTAATCATGTTTGTAAGTGAAGAGACTTGGGAACTTTGAGCGGATATTGTATCCAATTCAATAACTCTTGGAGTAGTCTTTGCTTGTACAACTCTAAAGATGGGACATTGGTAATCATTTTGAGAAATCCTCTCAAGAATTCTCACAACATTATTGTAAATACAATCCAACAGCGGTCCATTGGCTGATGTGTCGACAAGATTCCTTGTATGTGAATTAAAACCATTATAAAAAATCTCAATTTGTGTTTTTGGTTGAATGCCGTCCATGGGACAATGTCTATGAAAAGACTTATAACGTTCCCATGTGGTGTGAAGATTTTCATCATCCACCTAATGGTAAGTAGTAATATCATTTCAAAGACGAGCATTCATTGTCGGTGGGTTAAATCGCAATACAAACTAAATGGCGAGAGCATTCCAAGAAGTGATTGATCTAGCAGGTAGCCTAAGAAACCAAGTATGAGCTCTCGCTGGTAAGAAATAGGGAAATAATTGCATCCTCAAGGCATCATCAGGAATGCCTTGTTGACTAAAGGAAACATAGATCAATAAAAGAAATTTAAGATGCTCTCTCGCATCTTCATGTGGCAGTCCAACATATTGGCCATTGGAGTTTAGCATTTGAAACATCACTGGCTTGAGTTCAAAGTTCCCAGCTTGAATTGTTGGTCTAACAACTCTTGGTTGTAGATCATCCAGAATAGGTACTACACAATCTTGTATGGTTCTATTGTGGATGTGAGCATTTTGTGGCAACAATAGGCAATGAACTTTTTGTTATTGAATCGGCTGTTGTATCGGGGGTATGTTTGCATTGTCTCCTGGTAAATCCATATTTCTTTGTTCTTAAAGTTTTCTCTGAATAGTTCTTTCAATTTTTAGATCAAAGGTGATAAGAAAATCTGAGTTTTTTCGGGTCATAGAACACTTAAGATGAAATTGAAAAATAGAAACAAAGAGAAAACAAGTTAGGGAATACTAAATATTATATAAGGAAAATAAAGTACAAAGAAACACAAGAACAAAAAATAAACATTAAACAAATGCCATCCCAAACAACGACGCTAAAAACTTGATTGGCTATAAACGTCACAATAATAATGTGCAAGTATACAATGTTGACGCAAGTATAATAGACAAATGTGAGTCTACTGGATATCGATCCCACAGGGATTGTAGTCTTTTGTCTATTAATTTCAGTGCAATAACTAGATAGAAACGAGGTAAATTGTGAGTATAGTTGTTGAAGCAATAACTCAAAAATAATAAGATAATGTATGCTATGGATAAACTGGGATCCCCAACATGAATCTTCAGCAGTGTACTAAGTACTCACATGGTATAAAAGATAGGTGATTGTCAACTCAATAAAATTAATGTATATATTACAAAATGCCACTCTTTGGTTTAAACTGAGACTGAACCATGCACATTAACCTCACCTTCCGATGATGGAAATAGGGAATTATTAAGAACAAGTGGACTAAATTCCTCTAGTCCTTACTCAACTTCCATTGAAATGCTTATTAGCTCAAACTGTCACTACACCTTCCAGTGTTAGTGACTGCAATAACACTTTCGTATTTAGAACATTCAAACCCCAAAGATTAAACAACAAAAATAAGATTTAATAAGATAACATTTAACAAACCATTCATTGTACTTCCATACAGTAGAAAACAGAGTAATCGCCAGCATTTTCAAGAAATGAGAAAGAATCGAATGGAAAATACTATTCCTAGGCTACTCGATTGAGTCTATCCATTTCCCCTTCTTCTACACTTAGATCTCCTCGTCAGGAGTGGATCTGCATCAGTCTTCATGTTGGCTCACCCAAGGGAAGCTCGAGCTACCATAGCCACAAGCTTCAAAATAGGGTAAGAGAATGGTGGTCTTGTAACAGCCCGTTTTCAATGAAATTTGAATAGTGGTTTTGAGACCAAAATCCAAAGTATAAATATTTATTTTATTATTATCTTAAGGTTTATATCATGTTAATGGAGTCGTATGAAAATTTTGTTAAGAAATTTTATCGTTTGAATGCTCAATTCGATAAAAAGGACTAAATTGCAAAATGTGCAAAAATTAGAGTTCTATAGGCTAAAGGCACTAAATAGCTAAAGAACTTAAACGTATGAGTACTTAAATGGTAAACAGACCATTATTTATTTGAGTGGAGAAAGATGGACATTAAATAGGTGAATTTTAAGTTAATGAATAAGGTTAATTTGGTAAATGAATAAAATAACATAAATTAAATTAAGATAAAAGAAAGATATCATCTTTCTTTCTTCTTTGTGAACTGAAATTAGAACCTAGGGAAGCCATTAAAGAACTTTCAAGGTTTGGCCATACTCCATTTATGCATGTAAGTATATTCTTGCTCGGTTTTTAATGATTTCTATGTTTTTGGAGTTATTGTAGCTTAATTTAGTTAGCCCAAGAACTAATTTACAAAGCTGTTAAAAGTATAGGGTTTTACCATTGGTGAATGTGCATGTGTTTTTAAGTTTAATGGTAGAAAATGAATGGTTGTTGTTAGATAAACAACATTTCTTAAGTGATTTTAAATGAAATTTCAAATTAGGAATTAAATTGAGAAATGTGATAAATTGTGCGGTAAAAGTGTGAATATGTAAAATTTATGTGTTGCTATAAGTATGTTTAATATTTGGCTAGGCTTGGGTAGGGATAAAATTGAATGAATTTCATTTTACGAGCCTAGTGACTAAATTGTAAAGAAGTTAAATGTTTAGCGAGAAAATGGTAATTTTGCCATAATATGAATATTGGATTAAATTGAATAGAATGATATTTAAAGTGGTCAAATTTGATTATATATAGATCAAGAAAAGCAACGTTTGGATTTAGATAAGGAGAAAAACAAAGTAGTGGATTGATTTCTCGATTTTCTCTGTATTAATTCGAGGTAAATTCGTATGTTTAATAATCATTTAATTACATATGTTTAAATGCTAAATTGATATAATTGTGATGATACGATACTAAGGAAATTCTTGACGAGTTATCGACAATGTATTAATCCCCTTTGAACCTTAGGAATAGATTAGGATACAAATGACATGTCATTAAAGGTTACTGTGTTTTGGGTGTTGGGCCATACGTTCTACCGGTGTCCGAGTTTTCCAGCATGTGTTGTTGTTACTCATCAGCTTGTGTGAGCAGCACTATGTAGCTACGTTTTAACCATAAACTTGTGTGAGCAGACCCGGTGATAGCTTGAGAGTAAGCATTTATATGAGGTATGAGATTGAGATGGTTTCGACCATGTCTTGGCACTTAGTGTGAGAGATTCTCGAGTATCTGATATTATTTCAAATGGTTCAACTAGTATATTGATGATATGAAAGAATAAGAGATCGATATGTATCATTACAGGCATGTATGTGCATCATAAAAGCATTGAAGCTATGAAATTTGGGAATTTTATCTCTAACCTTATGGATGAATATGTGTTAGGCTTGTGGATTAAATTCAGTTGCATTATGCCATGTTTGATCACTTAAATAATGATTTTTTGGTAAGTTGTACTTATTATCCATATGAGCTTACTAAGTTTAATTGCTTACATGTTTATTTTCCGTGTTTTATAGTGATTCATGTAACAGCTTGATTTTGGGCCTAATCGGAACAGTGGTTGCGGGACCACAAATTTGACGAGGAAAAAAATTATTTTTATTATATTTTTATGGTCTACAGTTTCACGGAATGATTTCATGAAAATTTCGTTCGAAAATTTCGATGTTTGGGCACTCAATTTAGTCAAAAGGACTAAATTGTAAGAAAGTACAAAAGTCAAGTTCTACATGTTAGAGGCGTCCTTTATTATGAAATTTTAGATTGGAGGTCCTTAAATGGTAATTAAACCATTGGTTAATTTGTTGGACAAAAATGGACATGAAATAAGTGAAATATAAAATTTTTAAGTTAGGGGTATTTTGGTTATTTAGTAATTAAAATGAATTAAAAACAAAATTAAAAGCCAAATTTTGTCCATCTTCAACCCCATGGCCGAATTTCACAAAGGGAAACCATGGCTAGGGTTTTTCCAGCTTCCAAGCTCGATTGTAAGCCCGTTCTAGCCCCGTTTTTAATGATTTTTACATTTTTGAGATCCTCGTAACTCGGTTTAGCTATTTCTACCATTAGTTTGAGCTAGGGTTTGTGTTTAAAAATTTACCCATGGATGACATACATGTTTTTTGATGTTTTATGGGAGAATATGAAAGTTTGGAATGTGATAAACAACTCTTACTATGTGATTTTTGATGAAATTTCATAAAAGGAGCTATTTGTAAAAGTTGTAAAATATGTGTAGAAAATGTGATTTAGTGAAAATTGTGGGCTACTATAAGAGGGAATATGAATTGGCTGGGCTTGGGTATTGAGAAAAATGGATACATTTCATTTTACGAGCTTAAGGGTAAAATTTGTAAATATGTGAAACTTTAGAGGCAAAAATATAATTTTACCATAATATATTTTTGGACTGATTTGAATAGTATAATAATTTAATAAGTCGAATGTGATATTATAGATCAAGAAAAATGAAGTTCGGACTTAGAACGGGGGAAAAACGAGTATTGGACGATTTGGTCCATTTTGCCATTTTAGGTCGAGGTAAGTTCGTATGTTAATAAACGTTATTGGTTTGTGTTAATTATGGAATATTATTATATATTTAATTAAATTGTGAAAATCAAAGTAAACGTTCGAATTGAGTAAAAATGCAGGATCAATCACGATCGTTGCATAGTGTAATATGAATTGACAGTAAAAGACTAAGGCTAGACCATGACAATGTGGTAAGTGAAATAAGTGATTAATATGTAAGACCATATCTAGGATATGACATTGTGCTAAGTGAAATAAAAGCATGGCATCATAGTGAAATAAGTCCATGGCAATGTGCTAAGTGAAATAAGACAATGGCATCTCAGTGAAATAAGTCCATGGCAATGCGCTAAGTGAAATAAGACCATGGCATCTAAGTGAAATAAGTCCACGGCAATGTGCTAAGTGAAATGTCCATGGAATCTAAGTGAAATAAGTCCATGGCATGGTGCTAAGTGAGTAATTTCCCAGTTGAACCTTAGGAATAAAATAACTTTGGACACAAGTGTGGTACTATGTGAAGGCCACTTTGTGAATAAAATAGCTTTGGCTACATGTGAAGGCTACTGTGTATCCGTTATTATTCAGATGTGTTCAATGGGAAATGGCTAAGTGTAAACGAATATGACTACATGATGATTAAATATGAAAGAATTATGAAACAATAAGATTATTTGATGTTGAATTGAAATAATGCGTTTTCATTGAGGTTTAAGTGTATCAAATGACATGGCCAAGATGAAAAATGAAAGTATAACTGATTTAAGCGATACAGGTACGTATGAAATCTATGTGAATGTTGAATGAAAGTTATTACAAAGAAAACGTAAGAGAGTAAAATTAGCAGTAAAACAGTTTTGGACAGCAACAGTTGTGTGATTTCGAAAAATCATAAAAAATGGTGGAAACTGAATTAGAGGTTGAATAAGAAATGAAATTTAAAGTCTATTTTCACATAAAAGAAACGATGCAACTAAAAAAATTTCATGTTATGAGATATATGAATTTTTGTGAGATGGGGTCAGAATGATTTTGAAATCCCCTATTCTGAATTTGGAAAATCATTAAAAATTGTATAAAAATAAATATTTGTTAGAGTTTATATTTTTAAAATTCTTATTGAGTCTATTTTCAATAGAAACAAACAGAAACATCATCTGAATCCCATACGATGAGATAATTATTTTTTAGTGAAGAAGGGTTAAAACTATCAAATAGCAGAATAGGGGAGACTTTAAAGAATAAACTGTACTTATTGGCTAGACCAAAAATTCTAAAAATTTTATTGTAATAAGATATGTGAGTCTAGTTTCAATGAAAATTAGTGGATCTTAATTTGGAGTTCCGTAGCTCAAGATATAATTAATTTAGTGACTATGACTTGAGTAGATAGCTTTAGATGAACAAGGGTAAATAGTGGAACTATGTGCAATTATGATTGTATTATCTTGAGAACATATTATGAGAATTAGTAAAAGCATGTTAATAAATTTCTTATTATTTACATACCAACTTACTAAGCTATATAGCTTACTCCATTTATTTTTTGTGTTTATAATGTCATCAGGTTAGCTTGGGTTGGAAGTCATTGGAGAACCTATCACACTATCAGGGTATTGATGATTCTTATACTTAAGGTCATGGCATGTATAGGGGACTTGGTTATTTTTATATGTGTCATAATTATTTTGCCCTAAAATGTTGGCTTATGCTGTTTGAAAGTTCATTGTTGTTTAAGGCCATTTGATGTTTGCATATTGGCTATATTATAAGTCCATGATGATGCATTTCAAAGATGTGTATGCTTACATATTTGGATGAATAAGTGGTGATATCTATGTGTGACGTAAATTTGTATGCAACGACAAGTCAGATTAGTGCAGGGCTGGGGACATGGCCATGCGAACCACACGGCCATGTCCTAATATCACACGGGAGTGTGCCCCTATTTTTCATGAAAATTTTCAAAGTTTTCTAAAGTTCTCAGTTTGGTCCTGAATTGTTTCCAAAGCATGATTTGTTTTTTTTTTACCCATATTAGGGACTTTAATATGAAATGTGAAAAGTTTTAAATTTGAATCCAAATTCATGACCTGATTTTATACGATTGAAGGTGTTTATGTCCGATAATGCCTCATACCCTGTTCTAATGTCGAACACGAGTAAGAGTGTTACAATTCAGAAACTCGCTCATTTTAGAAGTTTTCAGAGATTGAATCACACTATTGAACTCTTATTTTGGTACTTTTGAACTTTGTGTATTTTGGTTATATGGCATGTATAGGTCTTTTGGCTAAGGTAGCCTTTACGTCTTGATGATTTTTGGCCATTTGAATTGGCTTGTAAGTTGTCATATATCTTGAAACGTTCATATGTAAATATGGTCTTGTGAAATGTTGTTATTCTCATTTTGGTATGTATTTGGAATTGCCTTGCAAATGTCTTAATTGTGTATTGGTATTTTGAGTACAAAATAATTGAACTTGAGAATTGGTATGTATGTTGAATTAGGCACAAAGTCTAATAAGTGAGTTTAATCATATAGGTAAACTTTAGAGGCATATTGGTATGTTTTTGAATGGCTAATTGTGTTGCTTATGAAACTTGTGGTTGTTGGTATTGAAATTGCATGAATTAGACTTGGTTTAGATTGGTTTAAATGCCTATTAAAGATATGGTCATATGCTATTTGGTATGTGTAGGTTAGAGCCACTTTGGGTGGGAAATAAGGCTTGGAAAGTGACCTATTTTTGTACACACGGGCAAAGACACGAGTGTGTGTCTCCGCCGTGTGTGACACATGGTAAGGTGACACGGCTGTGTGTCCCTTGGTACTTATTTAGAAATCAAGTTAGTAGCTTCACACGGCCTAACACGCGGGTGTGTGGCTTGGCTATGCTGCACAAGTCAGTATACCCTTCAGTTCACGGCCTAGCACACAGCGTAGCACACAGGCGTGTGTGGCCATTTCGAAGGGTACATGGGCTAGTCACACAAGCATGTAGTTGGCTGTGTAACCCAAGTCAGAAAGTTACACGGGGTTAGACATGGTCTGGGACCCGGCCATGTGATCCCATTTCAAATGTCCACACAGCTTATGACAGGACGTGTCTCTAGGCCGTGTGAGACCCATGGCCTGGCCACACGGGCGTGCGTCCCTTGCACTTTGAAAATTTTCTATGTTTTTCTAAAAATTTATTAAGTATTCGATTTAGTCCCAAGCCACTTCTAATGCTTGTTTTAAACCCTAAGGGCTCGTGTTAGGGATTATGTAGTTGTATTTCAATGATTTTTGTTTGGATTTGAGGAATGTATGATTGTTTAAGAAATAAGTTTGATAATGCTCTGTAACCCTATTCTGATGACGAATATCGGTTAGGGGTGTTACATTTATTGGTATTGGAGCTACGGTTTAGTCGATTCTTAGACTAATGTAGCGTGTGTGGGTTTAGCTATACATGCCATATTTAACCTGTGATAGTGTGGTATCTCCTGACAGTTTTAAAATTATGTTTTTATATAGCTATGGATCCCAATCGAGCAGTTTTTGTTGATGTAGAAAGTCATGCGCCAGCCTCCGTTCACTGAGCAGCACCGTCTGAGTCGAGACTTGTATCTAAGAGTTAGGGAGGAGAGGCCAAGGAAGCCTTCTTCCAAATGATGAATGAATGGTTCACAGAGTTTGTCCGAATGAATTCGGCTGCTCAGCAGCCTCCACCACCAGCTATTCCACAATCGGTTCCCATAGCTCCTTAAGGTTTGGAACCTTTGCATATGAGTAAGCCTTCTATTGAAAAGATTCAAAAGTACAAGGTTGAAGAGTTTAGAGCTATAGTTGATAATGGTCCTAAGAAAGCCGAGTTTTGGCTTGAGAATACGATTCGGGTATTTGATGAACTATCTTGTACGCCAGTGGAATGTGTTAAATGTGCTGTATCACTTCTGAGGGATACTGCATATTGGTGGTAGAACACTTTGATATCTATGGTGCCGAGAGAACGAGTCATGTGGGAATTCTTTTAGACTAGATTCAGAAAGAAATATATAAGTCAGTGGTTTCTTGATCAAAAGCGCAAAGAATTTATACAATTGAAATAGGGTCGTATGACCGTAACTGAGTATGGAAGAGAATTCCTATGACTGAGTAAATATGCTTGAGAATGTGTTTCTACTGAAGAAATTATGTGTAAGTGGGTCGAAGATCGGTTGAATGAAGATATTAAGCTTCTAGTCGAGATTCTTGAATTGAAAGAATTTGTTATTTTGGTTGATAGAGCTTGCAAAGCTGAGGAGCTTAGCAAAGAAAAGGGAAAAGCCAATTCTGAGGCTAGAGACTCGAGAAAGAGGTCGATGAGTAAACCCTATCATTCCTATTCAATGAAATCAAGGGATTCTTATAATCGTTCGAATGCTTCAGTGGGGTATTCCAATAGAGATCATGGAAAATAACACACGAGTCCAAAATCTCAGGCTACTTCAGTATCTAGTGTTGGTAGTGTCCAAGACAACAAACTCGAATGTCAACAATGTGGAAGACGATATTTTGGAGATTTTTGGATGAATAATAAAGCCTATTTTAGATATGGCTCGCAAGATCATTTTATTCGTAATTGTCCTAAGTTACCTGAGAAAGATAAATTTTCGACTACCAGGCCGAGTAATATAGCTGCCAGAGGGAGACCACCTAGAAATATTGGAAATTGTAGCAAAGGTGTAACAAGGGATTTTTTTGTGAGATCCGAGGCTTAAGCTCCAGCTAGAGCTTATGCTATTCACACTTGCAAAGATACATCAGCACCAGATGTTATCACCAGTACATTTTCTCATTATGACACTGATGTAATTACTTTGATTGACTTGGATCGACTCATTCATATGTTTGTATGAATTTAGTGTCTAGTTAGAGTTTACCTGTTGAGTCCACTAAATTTGTGATTAAAGTATCGAACCGCTTAGGCTAGTATGTCTTACTTGATAAAGTTTGCAAGAATTTTCCTTTGATGACTCAGGGTTACTATTTTCTGGCCCATTTGATACTTTTACCTTTTGATGTATTCGATGTGATTTTGTATATGGATTGGTTGACTCTACATGATGCTGTTGTAAATTGTAGACAAAAGACTATTGAGTTGAAATGTCAGAATAGTGAAATTCTTCGTATTGAATCTGATGATTCGAGTACATTACCTGTTGTGATATCGATGATGATAGCATAGAAATATGTAAGAAAGGGTTGCAATGCTTACCTTTCATATGTACTTGATACAGAAGTGTTTGAATCAAAGATTGAATCGGTGCCAGTGGTTTGTGAATATCCAAATGTGTTTCTAGGGAATTACCTGGGTTACCATCGATCAGAGAGGTTGAATTTGCTATTGAGTTAGTACCAGGAGCATCACTGATATCAATAGCTCCATAGAGAATGACTCCTACAGAATTAAAAGAATTGAAATCTCAGTTGCAAGAGTTAACAAATAGAGGATTTGCACGACCTAGTTTTTTGCCCTAGGGTGCACCAGTTCTGTTCGTCAAGAAGAAAGATGGATCGATGAGATTGTATATCGACTATCGTTAGCTTAGCAAGGTTACGATCAAGAACAAGTATCCATTACCACGAATCGAAGATTTGTTTAATCAGTTTGTAATTTTCAGTGATGCATCATTGAACGGTTTGGGATATGTTTTAATGCAAGAAGGAAAAGTGATAGCTTATGCTTCCAGATAGTTAAAATCGCATGAAAAGAATTATCTGATGCATGACTTAGAGTTGGCTGCTATTGTATTCGTATTGAAAATTTGGTGACATCGTTTGTTTGGTAAAAAATGCCATATTTTTACTGACCATAATAGCTTGAAGTATCTAATGTCTTAGAAAGATTTGAATTTACGACAACGAAAATGGCACAAGTTGTTTAAAGACAACGAGATAGTGATTGATTATCATCTGGGGAAAGCGAATGTAGTTGCAGATGCTTTGAGTAGGAAATCTTTGTTCGCTTTGAGAGCGATGAATACACGATTAACATTAGCTAATGATGATTCTATTTTTGCTTAATTAAAAGCTAAACCGGTGTTTCTCCAAAAAATCTGTAAAGCTTAGAAATGTGATAATGAAATGCAAGCTAAAAGAGTACAGTGCGAGTCGACTACTGATTCAGAGTATTAGATTGGATTTGATGATTGTTTACGGTCTCGAGGTAAATTTTGTGTGCCGAAGTATCCAGAGCTTATACAAAAAATTTTATATGAAGCAAATAGTGGTTGCTTATGTGTTCATCTAGGGAGTACTAAGATGTAAAATGATTTGAAACGGTTGTATTGGTGGTTAGGTATGAAACGAGACATTTCAAAATTTGTGTCAAGATGCTTGGTTTGTCAATAGGTTAAAGCCGAACAGCAAGTACCTTCGGGACTACTACAGCCAGTAATGATACCTGAGTGGAAATAGGATAGAGTTATGATAGATTTCGTATCGGGTTTACCCCTATCTCCGAAAAAGAAAGATGATATTTGGGTTGTTGTTGATAGTTTAACGAAATGTGCATATTTCATTCCTGTACGTACAGATTTTTCACTAGATAGATTAGCTTAATTGTACATCTCTGAGATTGTTAGATTGCATGGGGTGTCAGTTTCTATTATTTCGGATAGAGATCCGCGATTTACATCACGATTTTGGTAGAAATTGTAAGAGGCTTTGGGTACACAATTGCATTTTAGCACTGCATTTAATCCTTGAACAGATGGTCAGTCCAAGAGAGTGATTCAGATTCACGAAGATATGCTTCGTTGCTGTGTTTTAGAGTTTGAAGGCAACTAGGAAAAATATTTACCTTTTGTTGAGTTTGCATATAATAATAGTTTTCAATCGAGCAGAAAGATGGCACCGTACAAAGCTTTATATGGTTGTAACTGCTGCACTCCGTTGTACTTGACTGAGTTTAGTGAGAAAAAGATTTACAGGGTTGATTTGAATAGAGAGACAAAAGAGAAAGTGAAAGTAGTTTGCAACAGTTTGAAAGCCGCTTCAGATCGACAAAAATCATATGTAGATTTGAAACGAAAGGATATTGAATGTCAAATCAGCGATAGAGTGTTTCTAAAAATCTGTCATACTCCTAACCAATCACTTGTGTTTCTTTTCAAATCGGCGATTTTGGGGCTAGTCGGAATAGTAGTTTTGGGACCACAAATCTAACATAGAAGAATTTTTTCATTACATTTTTATGGTCTACAGTTTCACGGAATGATTTCGTAAAAACTTCGTTCAAAAATTTTGACGTTTGAACCCTTAACTTAGTAAAAATGACTAAATTGTAAAAAGTGTAAAAGTTGAGTTCTACTTATTGAAGATGTTTAATTGCTATGTGGTTTTAAATTAGAGGTCCTTAGATGGTAATTAGACCATTGGATAAGTTAGTGGACAAAAATGGACATGAATAGGTGAAATTTTAAAGTTATGTATTAAGGGCATTTTAGTCATTTGGTAAATAAAAGAATAAAAAGGGAAAATAAAGCCAAAACTTTTTCCATCATCTTCTACCTTGCCAAAAATTTCATAAGGACACCATAGCTAGGGTTTCTTCAATTTTCAAGCTTGATAGTAAGTGCATTCTAGCCCCGTTTTTAATGTTCTTTATTTAAGTCCTCGTAACTCGATTTACCTATTTCTACCATTATTTTGAAGCAGGGTTAATGTTTAAAAATTTACGCATGTGTGACATGCATGTATTTTGATGTTTGATGGAAGATATTGTATGTTTGAGGTGTTATAAACAACTTTTACTAAGTGATTTTTCATGAAAATACCTAAAAAGGACCTATTTGTAAAAAGTTGTAAAATGGTTAGTAAAAATATGATTTGATGAAAAATGTGGGCTGATATGAGCATGTTTATGGTTAGGTTAGGCTTGGGTAACAAAGAAATTGAGTGCCATTTTAAGAGCCTAAGGACTAATTTGTAAAAATGTGAAACATTAGGGGCAAAAAGGTAATTTTTCCATAGTGTGATGTTTGGAATAATTTGAGTAATGTGAATATTAAATAATCTAAATTTGTTATTATAGATTAAGAAAAACAAAGTTCGGACCTTGATCGGGGAAAGAATAAGGTGTTTGACGATTAAATCCTTACCTACTTTTTTTGATACCGAGGTAAGTTCGTATGTAAATAATGCATTATTATTTATGCTTTAATTGTGTTATTATTATATGAATTTTGAATTGCTCTTTGAATAAATTCGAAAAAGTTTCGACGAGTGAGAAATATCCCAGTTGAACCTTAAGAATAGATAGGATACGAATGTCATGACATTAGGGTTATTTGAGTTTACGTGTAAGACCATATCTGGATATGGCATCAATATGAGATTTCGTGTAAGACCATAGCTAGGCTATTGGCATCGATTTGAGATCCCATGTAAGACTATATCTAGGATATGGCATTGGTATGGTACTATGTGTGTGAGATTTCCCAAGTATCCTTTAATATTCCAAGTGGTTCAACAGGTAACTTAATGGCCATGTTAAAGTTATAAAAGATTATGGTATGTTGTGGAAGAAAATGGTATGTTGCAAGTTGGTATAGGTATGCATATAAAACTCATGCTTAATGAGCTCTATACGTGATGAACCCATGATAAGGTTTGATTGAGTAAGTTACGATGTTAAGGTTTTAATATCATCTATGACAAGCTTGATTATGGGATTTACAATGATATCTTTGTTAATTTACTTCATGTTAAAAATATGTTAAAATGAGTTTATGATGCCTATTATTTGCATAGAAAGTTACTATGTAATATCCTGATTTTGAGCCTAGTCGGAATAGTGGTTTCGTGACCACAAAATTCGAGATAGAAATAATTATTTTATGATTATTTTAAGGTCTATGATATGATTGCATGATTGTGTGAAAATTTCGTGAAGAAATTTTATGCATAAAGTGCTTAATTTGAAATTTGGGACTAAATTGAATAAATTGCAAAACTTGTGTTCTAGAAGTATTTTGCATAAAATTGAATTAGATTATTAATTAGAGGTCCTTAAAGAGTAATTTTACCAATTTCTAAGTCTATGGACAAAAATTAGGACATGGAAGGAATTTTGGAAAGTTTAGTAGTAAGGGCATTTTGGTTATTTAGGGTAAAATGAATTAAAATACAAAATTAAAAGCCAATTTTGCTGATCTTCAACCCCATGGCCGAATATAGCAAGGAGAAACCATGGCTAGGGTTTTCAAGCTTCCAAGCTCGATTGTAAGTCCGTTCTAGCCTCGTTTTTAATGATTTTTACGTTTTTGGAGTCCCGTAGCTCGATTTAGCTTATGCTAGCAATAATTTAACCTAGGGTTTATATTTGGAAAAATACCCATAGGTGAAATTTGTGTATTTTGGTGTTTTATGATAGAATGTGAGGTTTTAAATTATGTTAGACAACTTGTGCTACTCGGTTTTAAGTGAAAACGAGCAAAAGGGCTTAATCGGTAAAAATACCTAATAGTCATAAGTACATGTTAGAGTGAGAATTTGATGTTGCCATAGAAGGGAAAAATGATCAGCATGTCATAAAACATAAGAAAATAGGCAGAATTTTAATTTACGAGCTTTGGGGCAAAAGTGTAAATATGCAAAAGTTTAAGGGCAAAATTGTAATTTTTCCAAAATATGATTTTGGGTCAATTTGAATAATGTGAGTCCTAATTAGACTATATTTTAAATGATAGAGCAAGGAAAACTAAAATTCGGGCTAAAATGGGGAAAATACCAAGTTGTGGACGAAATGGTAAAAATAGCCATTTTCGCATACGAGATAAGTTCATATGTAAATGTTGGTAACATAGTTATTATTTTAAATGTTTTTATGTTATTTAAATGATATGATAATCTAAATGTAACACCCCGTACCCGAGACTGTTTTCGGAGTCGAACACGAGGTGTTACATTTAGTGGTATCAGAGCAGGTTTAGTCGGTTCTCGGACTAACCTAGCATGTGTAAAAGTTTAGCTATACATGCCACTGATCTGTGATAGTGTGATGTCTTCCGACGCGTATAAGTACCGTCTTATTTAGACAGGGTACTCTCCAACCGAGCTGCGCCAACCATGTTCAATGTTAAGTAAAGGTATTTGAGTAAAATTATGATTATGATAAGTCTCGGTTCGTAAAAGTATGAATAAAGGTTTATGATACATATGTGATAATATGTGAGATGAAAGTTCATGTTGTGATAAATATTCATATTTGCTTAATGCTCATATGATGTAGTGTATGTGGCTTACTTGATAAGATGAATGGAATAAATAGAAAGTAGTAGAGGTATGAATAAAGGTCATAATATTATGATACTGAATGAAAATGTCCTTGTCTTGATTGGATGTCGAATGTTGATGAATGTTAATGGTATATAATTTTTATGAGGTAAAGGATTATAATGAAATGAACTTATCTATGTTAAATTGTTGGACCTGAATTATATGATTGTAATGATATGTACATGATGATGCACGAAATGAAAGTTGTGATTGTGATGCAAATATCTATGTTTGTTTGGCCTTATATAATGTCATGAGCATGAATTAATTTAATTAATTGAATGGATAAGTAAAGCTATCTAGAAAACATAGAATGTATGCATAAGTATATTGTCTAAATGGGACAATAGGAAAATTGGTGTAAGCCAACATGAATGAATGACATGATTATGATGATGTTACTATGACGATGGAAGTTGTGTCATATGTGTATGTATAAGAAAGTCGAGTTAGAGGTCCTACAACCCCTCCCCCTTACCAAAGTGGTACTTATAATGGAATTTCATGAGATTTGTATTGAATAAGTTTTCGGTTGAGAACCCAAAGAGTTCGGTGATAGAATAATTATAAGTATGATCCGAGATTGAAAATGAGTGATAAGTAAAGTCGAGCCGAAAGTATCGGATTGACGTAAAAATTATTGGAGTTATGCATCGTCCTAGTTAGAAAAGGAATTCTCCTTGGTAAATCGAATTACTCAAGTGCAAGGTCGAGAAAAGTGTAAATCGAAATTTATTCAGAATTGGCCTTTTTAGTGAATGGTTTAATATAAAATTTGTGTGGCAGAACTAGTTGGGGAAATGATATTTCAAATGTGAATTATCCGAGTGTGTGATTATGACCGGACATGATTTAGCGATCTCTTTTGAGATGTTCTATGTGTTCACCCGTTCTCGAAATATTTCTATGGCTATTGATCTTGAAGAAATTCTTGTTATATGGGAATGTCTTCTAATTCGGTGTTGGATGAAAGCATTGGTAGTCTGATGGTTTATAATTTATATTGCTCTATTTTATCGGGTATTCTATTTCATTTCGTTCGATAAGAATTGATGAGAGAATTCATATGATATTATGATTCTGTTTCTTCTACTTGATGCTTCATCCGATATATATGTATGGGAAGATATATTGATCTTGTTATATTTGATTTCGATGGGATTAAATGATGTTTTCTTTTGGACTTTCTTTCTTTGAAGAATTATCGTGGTATTCGTATTTTCTCTATGAATTTGATTTTCGATTCTCGGCATAGTATCGTATCTTGGGTTTCTTTATCCCGGATCTCTTTATTCGGATTTCTTTATTCGGGTTTCTCTATCTTGGATTTCTTTATTCGCTTTTCTTGTTATCTTTGTTCCATAATTTGTCAATTCGACTCATGTTCAAAATCGTTCTTCATTCGTGATAATCATGTCAAATATGACTATACTTCTAATTTGATCTTGGTAATGTGGTGATTTTAGTATTGGGATTTTTCTAATTTCTATGTAAGGATTTGACATCGTAAAGGCATAGGTGATAAAAGCGCGAGTTTTAGTCGGTATGGTAAATTATTTATTTGAAAGATTTCATGTGACAATTATGTCGGATTATTTTCCCAAGTCGATAATAGAATTTCATTTTGTACGCGTATAAAAGAGTAAATAGTTTGAACGAGAAGTGTATATTTATTAGAAAGAGTTGAATATTAGTTTAAGTCACTACTGAATGATAAGGTTTCCATCTTGTGAAAGCTAAAAGTTTATTACATGTTGACAGAGTTCGGATAGATGAGAATATTGGTAGCAAGGCGTCCGAACTAGACTAGTCTACATTGAGCAAAGACTTCGACTTTCAAGAATGTATTGTTGTATGAATTGTGATGTGTTTCAAGACGGTGAGGTAATGTGATAGTTTAGAGCATCCGATGTTACATAAAATCGGAGTTGTTAAAGGGGTTAAAGCCGAGCATTGGGATCTATCAAAATTATCCTTGTCAATGTTGATATTGGGATGGAAATGAGAAGGATTATTCTTGAGGCCATATCGAATTATTTCTATGGCGGAAAGAGGAAAATGTGATGTATCCTATTGTTAAATGTTTGGCGAGATCTATAAATCACATCGTATTGAATGAATTCCTACTCATCGATTCATGGAATTTCGTGTCTCTTTGATTGTTGGATTTCTTGGAATTCGGTCTCCATTAAATCAAGTTGAGATCCGGGTTTTATGTCATGATATCATGGGAAATTAAGAAGGGTTGAAAATTTAAGAACAGTTGAGAGTTGCATTGTAAGCTTTTAGATCATATGAGAAATTGAAGAGATGTATTGGAGGTGCAGTCTAAGTGCAAGTTCTTGACACCAAATATGAGATTAAAAGTGAAGACCACTTTTTCGGTAAGATTTTCGGGACGAAAATCCACAAGGGGGAGAGTTATAATATCCGATTTTGGGCCTAGTCGAAATAGTGGTTTCGTGACCACAAAATTCGAGATAGAAATAATTATTTTATGATTATTTTAAGGTCTATGATATGATTGCATGATTGTGTGAAAATTTCGTGAAGAAATTTTATGCATAAAGTGCTTAATTTGAAATTTGGGACTAAATTGAATAAATTGCAAAACTTGTGTTCTAGAAGTATTTTGCATAAAATTGAATTAGATTATTAATTAGAGGTCCTTAAAGAGTAATTTTACCAATTTCTAAGTCTATGGACAAAAATTAGGACATGGAAGGAATTTTTGGAAAGTTTAGTAGTAAGGGCATTTTGGTCATTTAGGGTAAAATGAATTAAAATACAAAATTAAAGCCAATTTTGCTCATCTTCAACCCCATGGCCGAATATAGCAAGGAGAAACCATGGCTAGGGTTTTTCAAGCTTCCAAGCTCGATTGTAAGTCTGTTCTAGCCTCGTTTTTAATGATTTTTACGTTTTGGAGTCCCTTAGCTCGATTTAGCTTATGCTAGCAATAATTTAACCTAGGGTTTATATTTGGAAAAATACCCATAGGTGAAATTTGTGTATTTTGGTGTTTTATGATAGAATGTGAGGTTTTAAATTATGTTAGACAACTTGTGCTACTCGGTTTTAAGTGAAAACGAGCAAAAGGGCTTAATCGGTAAAAATACCTAATAGTCATAAGTACATGTTAGAGTGAGAATTTGATGTTGCCATAGAAGGAAAAATGATCAGCATGTCATAAAACATAAGAAAATAGGCTGAATTTTAATTTACGAGCTTTGGGGCAAAAGTGTAAATATGCAAAAGTTTAGGGCAAAATTGTAATTTTTCCAAAATATGATTTTGGGTCAATTTGAATAATGTGAGTCCTAATTAGACTATATTTTAAATGATAGAGCAACGAAAACTAAAATTCGGGCTAAAATGGGAAAATACCAAGTTGTGGACGAAATGGTAAAATAGCCATTTTAGCATACGAGGTAAGTTCATATGTAAATGTTGGTAACATAGTTATTATTTTAAATGTTTTAATTTTTTTAAATGATATGATAATTATTTTGAAATATTATACTTGTGATAATTGTTTGATAATATGTAATTATGTGAATTACTTGATGAGTATGAACTATCACCAAGTATCGATTTCGATATTCCGTGGAAGACGGCAAAGATGTGAGATCGAGGAAAAAAGCCCGTTTGAACCTTAGGAATAGATTAGGATACAAGTGACATGTCACTAGGATGGTTGAGCATCCGAACTCGTTGAGTTGAGTCCGAGTTCACTTATGGATGCAAGCGTTCGAACTCGTTGAGTTGAGTCCGAGTTCGTGAGATGTAACTAGGCATCCGAACTCGTTGAGTTGAGTCCGAGTTCACTTATGGATCGAACGCCGAGCTCGTTGAGTTGAGTCCGAGTTCACTTATGGGCGGGTTACATGGTAGCTTGGCTACATATGTGGCACTTATGTGCAAACTTTCCATGTATCCGAATTATATTCGATGTGTTCAACAGTAAAGTTCTACTCAAATGGAGGAATACTCAAGATGAAAGGGACGTATTGGTAAGTGTTGTGAAATGGATACTTTGAACAGGTATGTACTTAACCCTCGGGTTGAAAACTCGATATAACAACAATATGGTAAGATGATAAATGAAAAGGTGATATGAATGTCTTGGTGATGATTATGCAAATGATGTTTTATGTTTGCTTATATGGTTATGTTACTTGCTATTTGCATGTGAGCTTACTAAGCATTTATGCTTACTCCCTCCTTTTCATTCCTTGTAGTGTTGACAAGCCAGCTCGGAAATCGGAAACGGTCGGAGGCACGCTCACACTATCCGTATACCATCTTGGCATAATGGCTTGTATATTTTGAGTATGGCATGTATAGCATTATAATCATTTTATATGTATGGTCTTATGATATGGTTATTGAGTGGTATGAAAATAGAAATGCTTGGTAATGATTAGCCATTGGAATGGCTAATCATGATCATATTTGGTATTATGTATGTCAAATTGCTAGCTAATCCATCGAAACCATGAAATAGGTAAAATTTACCATAAAATAGATTCAGACAGCAGCAGTGACGTGAGTTTGAAAAATCACTAAAAATATTAGAAATGGAATTAAATAATGAATAAGTTATGGAATCAAAGCTTGATGAGTCTATTTTCATATGGAATAAGCGAAACAGGTATATGAGCTATATTTTATGAGATGTTTAAATTTTTGTGAAACAGGGCCAGAGCGATTTCTGGATCCCTGTTCTGACTTTGGAAATTCACCATAAATTTTACAAAGATAATTAGAAGTCACGCTTTATATGTACAGATTCCTTATTGAGTCTAGTTTTATTAGAGACAAACGGCATAGTCATTGAAGGTCTGTATAGGGAGATATCTGGTTCGTAATACACAGAGGTCAGAGTAGTTGAACCCTGAAACAGGGAGACTTTAACTAATAAACTGTACTAATTGGCCCAACCAAAATTCTAGAAAAAATTAGTAGATATATATATGAGTCTAGTTTTAGGAAAATTTAGGAATTGGATTTGAGTTTCGTAACTTGAGATATGATTTTTAAAGCGACTGTGATGCAGTTAGCCAGCTTGTCTGGAAATTTTAAAATGAATTGTATGAGCTGTTTAATTAATGAATTAAGTCCGTTAACACCTCGTGTTCGACTCCGGAAACGGTCTCGGGTACGGGGTGTTACATACTAAGCTTTAAAGCTTACCCCATTTCTTTTTCCCTTGTCTTATAGAGTCACCAAGCCAGCTCGGGGATCGAAGACTGTTGGAGATCCATCCACAGTATCAAATTATCATTTTGGGTACTTATGATTTCATTATTTTGAGTATGGCATGTATAGGGACTTGGTCATTTTGTTATGTGTAATATTCGATTTGGCTAAATGTGTTGGCTTATAATGGTTGATGATTCATTTTGTAAATGGCCATTGAAATTGGCTAATATTGATTAAGTATAAATAAATATGATGATGTTTTTCATGGATATGAATTTTGCATGGTTTGAGATGATAAGTATGAGTTGTTGTATGTGATAGAACATAGATGTAACTGATGTGTGAATGACTTGGTTATGGATGAATTGGTTGTATGAATATGCTTTAATTGGTGTTGGTTGTTTTTGTGTAGGTTGGTGCAAGTAAGGGTGGCAAAATGGCTTGGTAAATAGCCTTATTTTTGTCCACACGAGTGTGTGTCTAGATCGTGTGTGACACATGGCTTGCCCTATGGGTGTGCGATCTAGCCGTGTGCCCCCTGCATCTTGAATTTTTAGCTTTGAATTGGACACACAGGCAGAGAAAAGACCGTGTGTCTCAGCCTTGTGAAGGACACGGCCTAGGGACATGGGTGTGTGCCCAGGGTGTGTGCCCAGGGCGTGTGAAGTCTGCACCTACTTTATGAAAAATTATGAAAATTAAATCACCCAAACAGCCTAACCACACAGGCCTGTGACTTGGCCATGTGATTTTAAATGTTAATGATGCCATAAACAGAGAGTTACACGGGTTCGGGACACAAGCGTGCGTGGCCACACGGCCTGCCAACACGGGCATGTCCCAAAGCCACATGGGCGTGTTGTAAATGGAAAAATATATAGGATTTTTCCTATGTCATTTATCACCTTTTAACTTAAAATTGTTGTTAAAACTAAGTAATTGTTTAAATTAATGAAATATGTGAATACATGAAATTAGGACATAAAAATTATTAAAATGTGATTTTATGCTTTATTATATAGTTTTCATGCAATGAATGGCTTATTTCATATTAATTTGAATATATTATATTTCTAAGACATAAAGTGAGCCATGCATGATTAAATTAAATAATAAAATATAAAATTATATTTAATAATTGTTTTAAAATATTTCATTAATAATTTGGGTTTTAAATTAATTAATTAAATTGGGTAAATTTTATTCTTTGGTCCTCTAACTTGTTGAATTATTCTGGATAGTTCCGATAGCATTGTTGGATTACAAGACCGTCCAATTTTGGGACCAAGTCAACCCAAAATTCGGCTGCATATGGCTGTCCATAAATCACTTTTTGGTTTAATTGCACAAGGTCCTTGAAGAGTTGAAGAAATTAGAGATTTATCTGAAGAATTGCACTTGATTGAGTCTTAGTCCTGAGTTGTTGTGGCACTCAAATTGACCAAAAAACAAGCAAAATCAGCTCAACTTTCTCAATTTATGGCTGCCCACCCATGGAAGATGCTTCAAAAGATGAAAACTTCTATTTTTAGTAAACTATCCCCCTCTCTTCACCTATAAATAAGACCTCATTCTCACATTTCTACTCATCCCTCATCCCTCATCCCTCAATACTCATCCTTCATTCCTTATTCATTCTCTTAGCATTCTTCTTTTCTCCCTACACCTATCATCATCTTTTCGTAAATATTTTAGCATTTGAGCCTCTTAAAGAGCCCTTGTTCGGCCACCTTGGAAAGACATTAACAAAGGAGCGAAGCAAAGGAACGAAGGAGCCTCATCAGTCAGAGTCTTAGGTGACAGCAACTCTAAATTGGGTTTAATCTTTCTTTTTTTTAATTTAATTTAAATATGTTTGCTATGTGTTCTTTGTTCTTGTTTACAACAATGTTAGCTTAATTTTATTTAAGCTAGGATGATTACTTTGATTAAATAAGATTTATTAGATTCATGCTTATAATGTTTGTGCCTCAATCGATCATGTTTTCAATTAAAATCAAATCTGTACTTCATTCATATGTGATTAAAATGCACCTGAATTAGCTGAGTGATCCTAACCAGACGACGACTAGTGGACACATAATAGAAATGTGCATACTCAATTTAGATCCTAACTCGATTAAATTGCAGGTTGCATAACAACCCTAACTAGACTCTGTTATCTGCATAGTTTTTAGATTTGTGTGATTAAACTGTTTCAAACCTAACACGTCCCTATTACCTCACACGAATACTAAGAAACCCTTAGTAAATAAGGATCATTAAAATGCATATTTACTGAGTAAAGGATTCTGAAAGGACCTAACGTGATTTCCAAACTCATGAAAGATCGAGTTGTCATGGAATGTTTTTCTGAATATTATTAAGCATGTTGATAATAAATTGAGTTTAATTAAAGAAATTTTCCTAGTTTATTTATGTTATATTTGTTCCAAATTATGTTTAATTTTGCTAAAATCTATTTCATTCATATAGCTTGCATACTTGGGTTAATTTGCATTAGGGATCATTGCATTTAGTCTAATATATTTTAATCATCACTTCTCAATTAAATTGTGTTTTTATTTGCCAAGTTGTTCATATAATTTTACAAATTAAGTGACTTAGCACAAATACAATCCTTGTGGAGACGATAACTCGATACTTACTGTAATAGCCCAATTTAGGGCCTAGTCAAAATAGTGATCTCGAGACCACAAATTCAGAGTTGAATAAATTATTTTTTTATTATTTTGGAATCATTTCATGTTTATATTAGTGTATGAAAAATTCGGTGAGTTAATTTTGTCGTTCATGAGCTCAATTGAGAAAAAGGACTAAATCGCATAAAATGCAAAAGTCCTAAATTGATAGTTAAAAGTGCCAAATAGCTAGAGAATAAAGATTGGGGGTCTTTAAAGGGCAATTAGACCCTATTGTGATATCTTGGCTGGCCATGAGAGATGAAAGTGTGGTAAAGTCAACATTAGGTAATGTTGATGACATAAGGTGTGCTATAATGATGCCAAAAAGCCTAACTATCATTTTCTTTTCTCCATCCTTTCTTTTGATCAAAATTTTCAGCAAATAAATGCGGTTTTAAGAGCTTGAAATGTCAGCAACTTTAAGCCTTCTCAATTAAGTGATTTTAATGGTTTTTCTTGAATATTTTTGTACTTTTGAAACCCATGAAACATGGGCTTTCAAATGAGGGTACTACTTTGCAAAATGATCAAGAGTGTAGGGTTTTGCCATGAAAGGGTTTGTAATGTTTGCTGAGTTTTTATGGAAGAAAATAAGTCTTGGGTGTGTTATGAACAACTTTTGTGAGAGGTGTTAGCATGAAAACACCTAAAAGGACTATAATGCATAAGTGGTAAAATAGATGTTAAGTATGTGAAATAGTGGGAATTTGGATTTGCTATAAGAGTAAAATGGTTCGGCTAGGCTTAAGATATGATGAAATTTGATAAAAATTAATTTTCGGGCCTAGGAGTAAAATGGTCATTTTACCAAAGATATGAATTTTTGATTGCTGAATTTTATTTAGTGACTAAATAAGTGCATTTTGTGATTATAGATCAAGAATCACCAAATTTGAACTTAAACCGAGGGAAAGCCAAGAAAATTGATTAAATCGACTAGTCACCACATTTTATAATCCGAGGTAAGTTGTATGTAAATAATACAATTACAATGTTAATGTATGTGTTGAATTGTACTTGAATTTAATATAGCATGAATTGCTTGATTGTGGAATTGAGAAAGCATGATTGTAATAGAGATAGTAGAGTTCCAATTTGAACGGAGGAAATAAGTCAGGTATTCATGCCATAACATATGGGTTATTTTGAGCTAGTGTAAGACATGTCTGGGACATGCATCAGCCACATTATGAGAGCCAGTGTAAGAACATGTTTGAAACATGGCATCGGGATCGAAACGAGTGCTAGTGTAAGACATGTCTGGGACATGCATCGGCCTCGAGACATAAATCAGTGTAAGACATGTCTGGGACATGTATCGGCTACGAGATGTGTCAGTGTAAGACTATGTCTGGGACACAGCATCGGCACAGATATGCTAGAGCATGTATAAGACCATGTCTGGGATATGGCATCGGCACTTTACCCCATGTTTGAGACTTAATGAATATCTGATAGTGTTCCAAATGGTTCAATGGTGAAAGTTATGATTTCAAGTTAACGAAGAAAGTATAACTATGTTGTGAGTGGTACAGGTACCTGTAACACCCTAAACCCAGCCTAGACGTTATGGCCGAATTCAACGTGTCACATTGAAGTGTTTTAGAAAAAATTGTGTTTTCATTGAAAACCCTTCTTAAAATAAAAGAAAATCTTAAAAATAAACTCCTTTCAATCACTTGTTTGAAACATAAGATTTGATGAAAACATGTCACTTAAAAATTTAGTTGCGGAAACGTAGAAAAGACATACTATAGTTTAAGGAACCATGTTCAACTTCTTATAATTACATCATATAGAAATAATAATCCAAATAATAACAAAAATGGAAGCCCTATTACAATCTGATTTGAATAGTACTTAATAAAATATAAACTTATATGCTTTTTACAAAAAAAAAAGTCCAAATTATCTTGCTAGTTGGCCACCTAGAGTCTCTCTAAAGATCGAACCTTCTATTTGGCATCACCTGAAAATAAAATAAAAGAGGGGGGTGAGTTTTCGCAAACTCAGTGTGTACAACCCTCGACAAAAGGCAAGCATTCAAAAATCATTACACATCAAACATGCAATGCAATCCCATCCCAATAATCAATCCACTACACACCAGCTCGGTCCTCCATCACACCATGTAGGGATATAAATATCAACCCACCCAACCGACACATCAATGGTAGCCAGGTTGCGAAGCTACCTTCATTTACTTATTGAGCTTAAAAAGCCGTCGATGGATCCACGATTGTCAAGCAACCATGCGATCCTCATATACTTCCTCCATTCCATAATCCCTAACCCTTATGCAACCTAAGCAGAATATCATATGTATGCAGCAAACATGCATGTCACATTCATAAAACTTAGATTTAACACCTGAGGGTAATTTGGTCATTTTCGCCTTTAGGGGCATTTCGATAATTTTCCTTAGATATGGATTTCACTTACCTTTGCCCCTAAACAAATCTCGAGAGCTCATATAAACAAATACTATGCACCGGATAGGATTCCAAAGAAGCGGAGGTGAGTCATTAAGACCACTTAAGTACCAAGCTCCCCCAGATCCAATCCTAGACATGCATATACCCGTTGCCACACCTTAACCCATTGACCTTTCCACGATCGCAAAATATTAATTAAGTCTTATGTAGTTATCATATACTAGGCCCAAAACCCCTACATACATGCATATGGCCCACTTTGCCCATTTCATTCAAATGGCCAATCAGGCCCAATTCACATTCATGTGGCCCATCAGGCCCAATTCATCTTCAAATGGCCTATTAGGCCCAAATCACCTTTATATGGCCCGTTAGGCCCAAATCACCTTATATTCATGCTCACAAACAAATATTCTATCACATAGCATCAATTATCAAATTTTGCCTATTATGGGCCCATCAGGCCCATTAAGCCTATTCTGGCCCGGTTGGCCAGATCATAGTCCAAGTCCATGGAATCATCCATGGGCATCAGACAACCTATCTGTTTCCTCCTCACAAGTGTTTGTGCACTCGCAAGACTACTATAGCCAAACTTTCAACTTTTAAGCATTTCGGCATTTCGGCTTTTACCGATCTACTTGTGTGTGCAGTGTATGTACACACCTGGTAAGCAAGCATGCTGTGATTCCCTAAGTCACCAACCTACAAATGGTATCATCCTACAATTAATTGCATGCTTAATACATATTTTTACTAAAATCGAAACCTCACTTTTCACCTTACCTTGCTCAACAAGTATAACAACCCCTTCTTTAATCACTAACCACGATCAACTCCTAGATCTACATCAATCTTAACTATTAAAACTAGAATAATAGGTGACTCGTATCCAAGACAAGTCCTCTTACCTTAACTATGACCATTTGGCCAACTAAGATTAAGACTACTTACCAACGTCTCTCATCTAAAGAGCAAATCGGCAGGGATCCAAAAACTGATATTCGATACCTATTCCTACCCAAAAACTGATTAGAAGAAGTGAGAAGCAATAATCGATACCTTAGCAAAAACTGACTGGAAGAGCAACACTTACACTAGATTCGGTCGAATAGTATTCGGCCATTGGAAGATTCAGCTTCCAAACTTAGTATGGTGAATAAGGTATATTTGGCACAGATTAAAGAAGAAGAGTAGAAGAAGAAATCGGCAGAAAGAAAAAAAAAGGGTTTTCGGCTTTTTGGATCTTAAATCGAAAAGGTTTTCCGGTAGCAAGGTGAAAAAGACCTAATACCCCTGCATTTGGCACCTATTTATAACCTTTATGGCCGAATTCCTCAAGCCCAAGTTCCCATTTTGGCTCCACTTGCTCCTCACTTCTCATCTCCTCATTTTTCTCCTCGATAACCCCTTGATGCTTTCCTCAAATTTCTCTTCTGATCACTCCCCTTTAAGTCCATCTTTACGCCACTTCCATCCTTCTAGAAGGCCAAAATTAAACTTCTAAAAATACTAAACTAGGATTCAAACCTTGGATCTCCTTGCTAGCCACTAATGCCACCTCCCTACACTCTAAGGGGTGCCACTTAGCCACTCTTCCACAAGGCTTTTTGATGTCATTTTTCCCTATCTTTATTTAAAAGCCCAACTACTTGCCAACAAGGTCCTTTTAATAATTAAACTATAATTTCATTTACCACAAAACTCGAACCCAGAACTTCTCCAACATACCTAAACACTTCAAATTCCTTAAACCCTTAAAGCCAACATGTCATTTGTCAATTTCTTGCTCACTTAAAAATTTTATGAGACCCATAGCCCAAAGGCCAGTTCATATAGGCCCAAAATTCGGGGCATTACAGTACCTGTTTGTTATATATAGAATATAAGCCCATTTTATGATATACGATGTGTACTGAATATTGATGAGTAAGTTTTGCTTATGCCCAATTGTATGTTATGAGCTTGTTGATGAGTGGTAAAGTTATGTTGTATATTCATTTATGTGCAACTTACTAAGCTTTATGCTTATGTTGTATATTCATTTATGTGCAACTTACTAAGCTTTATGCTTACTCCCTCTCCATTTTCATTTTCTTATATTGCCGCCTATCTAGCTCAAGGACCAAAGGAAGTCAGAGATATCAATCACACTATCAATCAAAGCATTCAGTATAGTTTGATTTATATTTTTGAATATGGCATGTATAGGGCTTAGACTTTACTTGTGTCATTGAGAACAGGAAAAATGTGTTGGCTTGGGTTAGAAACCCTTCATTTTGTATTAAGCCTTTAATGATGGCAAATATTCATTTTGATATATGCAAATGAAGTTGCTCTCATAAATAAGTAATTGCTTAATTGATATGTAGTTTATTGGGGCTGATTAGTTTAAATAATTTATTATTGTATTGGTTTGGTTTCTTTTGTGTAAGTTGTGTAAGTAAGGGTGGCAAAGAGGCTTGGTAAATAGCCTTATATATATAGTCCACACGGTAGACACACGAGAATGTGTCTCAGCTGTCTGATGGACACGACCTATCATACGGGCGTGTGCCTTGGCCGTGTGACATTTTGGGAATGCTGATGTTAAAAATAGAATGTCCATATTTTTGCACACGGGCTAGGACACGGGCGTGTCATGGCCCTGTGAAAGACACGGGCCAGAGGCACGGGTGTGTTCTAGGCCGTGTGAAAACCCCTGTAGCTGTGCATTTAGAATTAATTCCACACAGGTGGAGGACTCGAGAATGTTGCCCTTCTACACGGGCATGTGCCCTATTTCAAAGTCAATTTTTCTATAGATGGTTAAGGGACACGAGCTGATCCCGAATAGTTTTAATGGTCGATTTGGGGCTCGTAGACCCATAATAAGAAGTTTAAAGTAGAAATTGAAATAGTTCTAAAATGGGACCAAGTCTTGGTGACTTGGGAAATGTTTACGTGCATGAGATCGAGTTAGGTAATGCCTCGTATTTCGCTCTGGCGTGGGTTAGGTAATGCCTCATATTTCGCTCTGGCGTGGGTTACGGGTATGGGGTGCTACACTTACTTATTACTTGATAACGACTGTGTACACTTGTACAAACCCCAACGTTACAAGTTTTTGGCTCCGTTCCCAGGGATTGTCAACTGTTGCCATAGTCATTTCTTTTGTGAAATTATTTATTTCCAATTTGATTTATTTCTAACATTATTAACTTATTCTTTTTAATTTTGTGATTTTATTTTCAAGTGTTTATAAGCATAGATTGAATTATCGATTTACTCCTTGTAGACCCTGAAATTGAGCAAACTTTCAGACAAAGAAGACGTGAACGAACAGCTCAAAGACAAGTCGAGATGGACTTTGGAAATCAAAATCAGGACCAAGGTAATGAAGCTGATCATGTACGAAATCCCATCCTCATTACCGATGATAGGGATCGATGCATCAGACAATATGCTGTGCCACTTTCTAGTGAGTTAAATCCAGAAATTAGAAGGCTAGATATTGAGGCAACCCAATTTGAATTGAAACCAGTGATGTTTCAAATGCTCTAGACGGTGGGCTAATTCAGCGGTATGCCCACAGAAGATCTAGATCTCCACCTTCAATTGTTTATAGAGGTGAGTGATTCATTCAAGATAGATGGTGTGACTGAAGACGCACTGAGGCTGAAGTTGTTTCCATACTCGTTGGGAGATCGAGCACGAGCATGGCTTAATTCATTGCCACCAAGTTCCATATATACATGGCAAGAATTAGCAAATATTTTTGGTTAAGTATTTCCCTCCTAGAAAAAATGCTAAGTTGAGGAACGAGATTACAACCTTCCAAGAATTGGATGACGAGTCTTTGTATGAGGCTTGGGAGCGATTCAAGGAGTTACTGCGTAAGTGTCCTCATCATGGGAGTCCTTATTGTATCCAGTTAGAGACATTCTATAATGATCTTAATGTACATACAAGATTGATGGCAGATGCTTCTGTGATTGGTGCAATTTTGTCTAAGTCTTATAATGAGGCTTATGAGATCATCGAGAGGATCGCCAGTAATAACTATCAATGGCCAAAAAATCGAACAACTTCAGGAAGATGTGTTGCCTTAGTTAATGAAGTTGACACCCTCACTTCGTTATCAGCTCAGGTATCGTCTATTTCCTCTATGTTAAAACAGTTTACCCCTAATAGTGCTAATAATTTTGTAGCTCAGCCACCAAGTCCGTACGAAGTAGTTTCCTGTGTGTACTCTGGGGAAGGTCATTCTTTTGAGAATTGTCCATCAAATCCCGAGTCAGTGTACTATGTAAGGAATCAATGTCAAAATAGGAGTGGACAAGGACCCCAATCCAACTTCTATAATCCTTCATGGCGTAATCATTCTAACTTTTCTTGGAGCAACCAAGGAAATAGACAGAACTACAACTCATTGTAGCATAGACTCAACCAATCTCAAGGGTTTAATCAGCAAGCTCCAAAATCACCTCAAGCTGAGGTGTCAAACAGTTTGGAGAACTTGTTGAAAGCATACATGGCAAAGAATGACACTTTGATCCAAAGCCAAGTAGCAACACTGAAAAATTTGGAAAACCAAATGTGTCAATTAGCTACAGAGCTTCGTAATAGACCGCAAGGAACCTTGCCGAGCGATACTGAGAATCCACGAAATTTGGGTAAAGAACATATCAAGGCAGTGGAACTGAGAACTGGTAAAATTTTGGAACCTCGATTGATTGATGTCGAAGATAAGCCTGTTGAGAAGAATCAACCAGCTGTTGAAATTCTTACACCAAAAGAATCAGAATCTACAAAGACTGACAATGTAAATCCTAACTTAGTGAATGCAGATACTTTAACATCTTCTTTGGATGCAGATTTACCTACTCTGAAAAGTTGTCTGGTTGAACCGAAAGTTCCATCACCTCCATATCTGCAAAGATTGCAACAACACAAGCAGAAATAGGAGGTTCAATTCAAGAAGTTTTTAGATGTTCTAAAGTAGTTACACATCAATATTCCCTTGGTGGAGGCTTTAGAAAAAATGCCAAATTATGTGAAGTTTATGAATGATATACTGTCCATGAAGAAATGACTAAGTGAGTATGAGACTGTTGCCCTGACAAAGGAGTACAGTGTGTTCCTGCAGAACAAACTGCCACCGAAATTGAAAGACCTAGGAAGCTTTACTATACCCTGTAACATTGGTGAATCTTACTGTGGTAAAGCTTTGTGTGATTTAGGAGCAAGTATCAACTTGATCCCTAAGTCTATTTTCAAGATGTTAGGGATAGGTGAAGTAAGACCTAAAACTATGACGCTTCAACTAGTAAATTGATCTTTAGCATATCCCGAGGGAAAGATCGAGGATGTTTTGGGAAGAGTCTATAAATTTATTTTTCCTGCTGATTTCATTGTCTTAGATTTTGAAGCAGATAAGGAAGTGCTGATCATCCTTGGGAGACCTTTCTTAGCCACAGGAAGAACGTTAATTGACGTGCAGAAAAGTGAACTCACCATGCGAGTTCCAGACGATCAAGTAACCTTCAACATTCTTAAAGCAATGAAATTTCCCGATCCGGTAGAAGAGTGTTCAGTTATGGAAGAGGTAGAAACCTTGGTTTCTATGGAAAGCAAATTTGAAGAAGATCCATTGGAGAAAGCCTTAGATCTTGAACCTTTGGAGGATGAAGAAGGTGAAGAAAACATGGCTTTGATGGAAGCCAATCTGAGAAATTTTATTCAATCCACACAGTTTGAACCGTTGGAGTTGGAAGCCAGAGAATTTGTGCAACCCAAGTTGTCAATTGAAGAACCACCTAAACTTGAACTAAAAGTACTTCCTTCCCATTTGAAATAAGTTTATTTAGGCGACTGTTCTACTTTGCCTGTGATTATTTCAGCAGAACTGACGAAAGATAAAGAGGAGTAACTAATTGCTATTCTAAAGAAATTTAATAAAGCAATTGGTCGGACCATATGTGACATCCCTAATTTGACTCTAGTCGGGAAGTGGTTTCGAGACCCTAAAACCGAGTCACACAAGAAATTGATTGTTAAATTTCATGTCTATATTATGTTACAAATTGTGTGTGAAATTTTGATGCTTTGATTTTGTCAATTGAATGCGAATTTAATCAAAAAGGGCTTATGCGAGAAACATTGAAAATGTGTTGGTTAATTTTTAAAAGGGCCAAATTGTTGCATGGATTAAATATGGGGACTTGCATGTCAAAGTCCCCATTTTTCATGATAGTGGCCGGCCATGTTGATGTTTATGACAATATATATGTATTATTTACTAGTTTTAAGGCAACTAAATGGTTTTATAATTTTTATAATATTATTGAATGAAGAAATAAGTGAGAAAATGGGTGAAAGACACAAAGTCCTTGTTCTTGTTTCTTCTTGGCGGTTCTTGGAGAGAAAAACAAAAGAAAAACCAAATGTTGTTTCATCTTCTCCTTAGTAGCCGAACCTTGAAGAAGAGAAGGAGAAAAAGTCTAAAACCATTCGGCACTTTGATATTCTTCATGAGGTGAGTTTCTTGATTAAAATTTGATGGAAATTTGATGTTTTTGGGATGGATGTTAAGCTAGTTAGGCAACCAAAGGTTCAATTTTTTTTTGTGTGTGGCTATATGTGCATTTCGGCCATGGTCTTTGCTTGAACTTGAGATTTGTAATGTGATTTTTCCTAAATTGTCTATAAATTTCTGGTTGTTGATTTCATGGTAATGGTATATTGAATCCATGATTTGAATCCATGAAAATTTAGTGAGGTTGCATTCGGCAACTTGCTTGGAATTATGAAATGATGTCCAAAATTTGTAATTTATGCTTATATATTGAAATAGAGCTTACAATTAATAGAACCATGTACTAATTGAGGATTTTATGTGTTAAATTTTGGATGTTGGAGTTTTAGCTTTGAAATGGTTGTTAGATGAGTTGTAAAGTACTAAAAACTGGAAAGAGAAAGAGCTTAAGGCATGGTTAGTATTCGGCCATGATGAGAAGTAAGAAAATTATGTTTGTGGTTATAAAAGATTTTGGGCATTCGGCTACTCGAGGAAAGATGAGAGACATGCTTATATGTTTACATGCGTATTACCGAACATGATTGTGAATAATGATACTAATAAAACGGTTTGTAAGTTATTAATAAGGGTCTTTGACATAGATACTTGTAAATAAGACAAATGTCACATATTTGGAACCCTTACATGTTATTTCGGCTTTAGTTAATTATTGTAGAAACTAAAGCTAAATGTTATAAGGAATAAGTGTATTTCTTGCTAACCGAATTATAATATAATCGAATGTGGTTTTACACAATAGTGATGTGATAAGTTTAAATTTGGTTCATTAGCTCAAGAACTCAAGGAAACAAAGTCGGATCGTGGAAAAAGGGGAAATTGATCGAATAGTCGGAATTGACGTACATTAGCGATCGAGGTAAGTTTTAAGTATTAAAACCTATATTGTGATTGAGTATGATATGTTAGGCACATATTAAAAGAATCATAACTTTATTGTAAGTTTTTATGCATATAGCCTAATGGCTATTATGAAGTATAGGTAAGTTATTGATATGATATGTTGCCAAATGGTTATGATATTATGAAGTGCTAAAAGGATATGTCAGAAGAGTAAATTTGTGATAAACCTGCTTAGGACAGCAGCAGTAACATGAATTTACAAAATCACCATAAATTGATGGACTTGAATTAGAGGCTGAATAAAACATGAAATTAAAGCTTAATGAGTCTAGTTTCTTATAAAAGAAACTATGTAAGCAAAGGAATTTCCGATAATGAGATATTTGAAGTTGTGTGAGACAGTGCAGAATGATACTGTAATCCTCTGTTCTGTTTTTAGAAAATCATTATAATTTGTACAAAAATGGTTATAAGATAAAATTTATATGCTTAGACTCCTTAATGAGTCTAGTTTCAAATGAAATCAAATAGAACACATTTTGAATTCTGTACAATGAGAAATTTGATTCGTAGTGAAGAGTGGTCAGATTAGTCAAACAGTGAAACAGGGGAAACTTTAAGAAAAATCTGGTATTGATTGGCCAAACCTAAAATTCTGAAAAATTTATGGATGAAAGATATTTGAGTCTATATTCAGGGAAAATTAACGGCAAGTGATTCGGAGCCTTGTAGCTCCGGTTATAAATAATTTAGTGACAATTGCTCAGGAAAAACAGCTCGTAGTGTATATATGTGATAAGGCCTAATGGCCGATGTGATGAATGTGAAAGTGTAATTATGTGGTAAAGCCGAATGGCTAATGTGAAATACATGTGTGATATGGATATGTGGTAAAGCCGAATGGCTAATGTGAAATACATGTGTGATATGTATATGTGGTAAAGCCGAATGGCTAATGTGAAATACATGTGTGTTATGTATATGTGGTAAAGCCGAATGGCTAATGTGAAATACATGTGTGATATGTATATGTGGTAAAGCCCAATGGCTAATGTGAAATACATGTGTGATATGTATATGTGGTAAAGCCCAATGGCTAATGTGAAATACATGTGTGTTATGTATATGTGGTAAAGCCGAATGGCTAATGTGAAATACATGTGTGATATGTATATGTGGTAAAGCCCAATGGCTAATGTGAAATACATGTGTGATATGTATATGTGGTAAAGCCCAATGGCTAATGTGAAAAACATGTGTGTTATGTATATGTGGTAAAGCCGAATGGCTAATGTGAAATACATGTGTGATATGTATATGTGGTAAAGCCGAATGGCTAATGTGAAATACATGTGTGTTATGTATATGTGGTAAAGCCGAATGGCTAATGTGAAATACATGTGTGATATGTATATGTGGTAAAGCCGAATGGCTAATGTGAAATACATGTGTGATATGTATATGTGGTAAAGCAGAATGGCTAATGTGAAATATATGTGTGATATGAATATGTGGTAAAGCCGAATGGCTAATGTGAATGTTGTAACATGCGATTAAATGTACATGAAACTTGGAAATATATTCTGGGTAAGACCCGATGACTACGTGTGGAGATTATGTCCGGGTAAGGCCCGATGACTACGTGTGGAGATTATGTCCGGGTAAGACCCGATGACTACGTGTAGAGATTATGTCCTGGTAAGACTTCATAATAAGAATTGCTTATAAATATATTCAATGCGAAAGGTTAAACAGGTATGTACTCCAAGTTTATATATGATGCATACGAGAGCAATCTATGGGACTATTCCTATGATTATGTGACATCGGATTAGTGTGAGAGGTTATGTGAAATCATACGATATATCTATGTCACATGAGCTCACTTTTATGTGAGAGTTTATCTGCCTATTGTATATGATTAGATGTGCATATTCGGTAAAGGGATGGTATGCCCGAAGGAAGAGTGAAATGAAATTACGAACAACTATGTTATAATTTGATTGTTATCTGTTGACACTGCTTAAAACTTACTAAGCATTGTAATGCTTACTCCGTTTATTCTGTTTCCTCTGTCTTATAGGTCTCATTGCGAAGCTACAGGCTCGGGGATCGTCAGCAACTAGTCACACTATCACCATCCTTTGTTTGGTACTGCTACGTTTTGGAATATCTTATAGCATGTATAGAATAGGCTAGTAGTGAGAGGATATTTTGGTTAATGTATAGGACTACCCTTTTCTGTAGGTCATGTACCTTTCGGTTTTGTGTAAATTTGGATAGCCATGCGAAAATGGCTTAAGTATACTTTGATCATAGCATTATAATCATTTTGTAAGTTGCCCGTCGAGAGGCATGAAATGTTGGTAACGGTTAGCCATGGGAATGGTTATGCATGATCACTTTTGGTATATGTATGATAAACCTTAGTTGATCCATGGAGGATCATGGGATAGGTAAAGTTTACCCTTAAAATAGATGCTGGCAGCAGCAGTGATGTGGATGTGAAAATTCACTCATAATAGTAGAAATGGAAATAAAATAGTGAATAAATTATGTAATTGAACCTTGATGAACCTACTTTCATATAGAAGAAACGAAACGGCCATATGAATCGGATTTTTAGAGATATTCAAGTTCTCGCGAAACAGGGCCAGAACGGTTTCTGGATCCCCTTTTCCGACTTTGAAAATTCACTATAAATTAGCCAGAGAGAATTAGAATTTATTCTCTATATGTACAGATTCCCTTGTGAGTCTAGTTTCTTTAGAAATGAACGGCACAAGTGTTGGAGCCCTGTACAGGAAGATATCCAAGTCGTAATGCGCAAAGGTCAGTGTAGTCGAACCCTGAAACAGGGGTGACTTTAACTAATAAACTGTACTAATTGGCTTGACCAAAAATTCTAGAAAAAAATGTATAGATGGAATTATGAGTCTAGTTTCAGGAAAAATTTACGGAACTGGTTTTCAAGTTCTGGAACTCGAGATATGATTTTTAAGGTGACAATGACGCAGTTAGCCAGCTTATCTGGGAATGTTAAAATGGATTGTGAAAGTTAATCGGTAAATGCTCAATCAGTGAATTTAGTCTGTGAACCCCTCGTGTCCGACTCGCAAGCGGTCTCTGCACGGGTGTTACAATTTATTGGTATCGAGCTACGGTTTAGTCGATTCTAGGACTAACGTAGCACGCGTGAGTCTATTTATACATGCCATAAAGTGATAAAATGATAGTGTGATGATTTTTGACTAGTAAAAGGTGGTTGCTGTATTGTAATGAATCTTGATCCCGATCGAGCTGTAGCAAGCTTCTGACTATGAGAATTAGCGATATAACTTCACTTAGATATGCCTAAACTATTAAGTTGATCAGGTACGTATCATGTACTCGTATTTGAATTTCGATTGGGATTGAATTAAGGGTATATGTGATTTTTGTATGTGGCTATGGAGCTGGAAGTTGAATGGTCGATAAGCATGTTGTGTTTGTATTCAAGTAATGTAAATGATATACTAATGTGTATTGCTATATGTGTATATGTACATGAGAATTGAGAATGAAATATGGATGTGACGTGATTATTGATATATGTGTACATGAGCATTTGAATGATACCCGGGCTAAGTCCCGAAGGCATTTATGCTAGTGAATATATCCGGGCTAAGACCCGAAGGCATTTGTGTGAGTTGTTATACCCGGGTTAAGACCCGAAGGCAATTGTGCTTGTGGTTATATCCGGCTAAGTTCCGAAGAGCATTCGTGCTAGTGATGTATCCGGACTAAGTTCCGAAGAGCAATCGTGCTAGTGATGTATCCGGACTAAGTTCCGAGGAGCATTCGTGCTAGTGATGTATCCGGACTAAGTTCCGAAGAGCATTCGTGCTAGTGATGTATCCGGACTAAGTTCCGAAGAGCATTCGTGCTAGTGATGCATCCGGGCTAGGTCCCGAAGAGCAATCATGCTGGTGACGTGTATTCGGGCCTTCGTGCCTAGTAGTCTTCGTGCCGGTAAATTGAGCGTACGAACTCAAATTTATATGAGACGATATGTTTAAAAGTGTACATACGTGATGTTTATAGACTTGGGTAAGTCATTTCAATGTGTAATAACGAATGAATAAGAGCACTATGTGTGTGAATGATTAGAGGCACTGTGTGTGTGTAAATCCCTTTAACCGAGCACTATGAGTGCGAGATCGGTCAGTGGGCACTAAGTGTGTGAAGTGGAATTCATGTAAGACCTCGTCTGGGACGAAGGCATTGATTTGAGATAATGTGTAAGACCATGCCTGGGACATGGCATCGGCTCGATATATGAGAATATGTAAGACCATATCTAGGATATGGCATTGTAAGAGCTGTATGTGCTTGAATTAGTTGAGCCCTTACAAGTAAGTAGTCGCTCAGTTGATAAACAAGCTACCGGCCCTTGGCTTGTAACACCCCGAACCCGAGACCATCGCCGGTGTCGGACACGAGGGGTTAACAAGCCAAGTCCACATATTTTGCCCACCAATTTGACATTTCCAGTCAGGCTGGAAAACTGCGTCACCGTCGCCTTAAAAATCATATCTCGAGTTCCAAAACTCAGAAACTGGTTTTGTAAATTTTCCCTGAATTTAGACTCATATATCCATCCATGGATTTATTTCTAGAATTTTTGGTCGGGCCAATTGGTACAGTTTATTAGTTAAAGTTACCCATGTTACAGGGATCGACTGCTTTGACCTTTGCGCGTTACAACTTGAATATCTCTCTGCACAGGGATTTAATACTGGTTCCGTTTGTTTCTAATGAAACTAGACTCAAAATGGAATCTGTACATATAAGGAATGACTCCTAATTCTTTCTGGATAATTTATAGTAAATTTTTAAAGTTGCAACAGGGAACCCAGAAACTGTTCTGGCCCTGTCTCACAATAGCTTTAATATCTCTTAACATGTAACTCCTATGACCATTTCGTTTCTTCCATATGAAAATAGACTCATCAAGGTTCATTTACATAGCTTATTCACTATTTAATTCCATTCCTACGAATTTTGGTGATTTTTCACATTCACGTCACTGCAGCTGGCAGCATCTGTTTTTAAGGTAGGTCTTACCTATTTGGTAGTCTCCATGAACCAACTAGTCTTGCCATACATAGGTTCCTATATGATCATTTTAACCATGCCAATGGCTGATCATATGACCAACATTCCCATTTCCAAGCCATAGCCACATCATGACACCAAATATATACATACAAACCACAATTATTCTAAGTTCATGTTTCCCTTTTCGAGCCATTTTCGCATGGCCGTACATACTTACATCACAACATATTTAACAAACAAGGGGTAGTCCTATACATGCCATCTCAAGTTCAACCAAAAATTTATACCAAAATGGAGGCTTGAGAGTGTGGATGACTTCGACTTCAACGATCCCAAATCTGATTGCTTCGAGCGAAATCTAGAAAACTGAGAGCCAAAGCAACGGGGTAAGCATTTTTATGCTTAGTAAGTCTCAAGGAATATAATCAACTCTAATTACAGCAATACATTCACATAACTAAATGCATCATTTCATTAATACACATTCTTACTTCACACTTCATCATTATATAATTTCACAAAGTATCAATCAATTCAATAACTGAAGTTCATTAGTCGATTGAGCGAATGTTGCTCAAACATGTCGACTTTCAATGCACATATATCGTACCTCATTCTTTGGGCTTTTTGAGTGTACTCATTGAATTTATTACAGCAACCAACACTCACCTCCAGCCCAAGATTCTTGAACATAACCGGATATAACCATGTGCACAAATGCCTTGGTCTTAGCCGGATAGAATGTCTCGCACGAATGCCTTGGTCTTAGCCGGATGTAGCCACTAGCACAATTGCCTTGGTCTTAACCGGATATAATTTCAGCATAATTGTCTTGAATTTAGCCGGATATCATTCAATTTCCCATGAACACATACATCAATTATCATTGGACATACATAATTCATTTTAGTTACTAAGGCTCAAACGCAATTATAGTCACAAGCATATTCGCCTTGGGACTTAGCCCGGTAGAATTCAAATACTCATGCATACATAATCAATAATCAATACACATCCATACTTTATTTCACATAATTCAAGTAGGGTCACTTCTTGAGGACTTACCTCGGATGTTGTCGAACGGCTTTTTCGGCTATTCGATCACTTTCTCCTTCCCTTGTCCAATTGTGGCCCTCTAAGCTCTTGAGCTAATTCAAACAAATTCAATTTATTAAAACCTCATTGTGCTAGCTTATGGCGAATATGACAAGGAGTTTAAATGGTCATATGGCCACCCTTTAGCTTGAATACACAACGGTCATGCACATTTTATACTACATCAAGCAATTCAATACAATTTATTCGAGCATCAAGGAAATGCTAAGGCCTTCAATAGGCTACCCAAGGCGAATATTCATGTACATGTTGAGGTCAATTTTGCACTTAATACCTCACAAAAACAGCATGCAATTTACTAATTAATGCTTTGCACATTGTGGCCCAAAACTTATAATATAGCATCAAGCACTTATATGTGTGCTAGGCGAATTGTGCTTGCAATTTCACAAGCATTCTTCCACATCTTCTTCTTTAAACCAATTTATTCATCACTTAGTTCATAACCAAAACATAATGTGCAATCATATATATGCATATATGAGCGTGGCAATTTCAAGGTGTCCATAGCCATCCAAAACACAAATTTTAACTAACATGCAAGAAGCATGAATCATGCTCAAGAATGCATCATGGCGAATATGACAATCATGCTCCTTTTCAACTTCAATCATGATAAAACAAAAAGAAAGCTCAAAATCTTACTCATGAGTAGACAATCCATCATTGCATGCATCATCATCAAGCTTCACACTTAGCATGCAATGGCTTTATCACCATAACAACTTTGGCCAAATGCCATTTCCATGGCATAACAAAGATTTGAGCCATGGCTAACATGCACATCAAATTAGCAACCAAAACATGCATGAAACTCCCAACACAACCTCATACATACCTTACTCTTGTTGCAAGTTTAGCCAAATTTCCTTCTAGATCTCTTCTAAACAAAGAAAATGAAGCAAAAATCCTTCCTTCTTCCTTAGTATTTTCGGCCAAAGAAGAGAAAAATAGGTGAACAAATTTTTTCTTTGCTTCTCTTTCACTCACGGCAAAAGGGGGAAGGATGAGCAAATTTTGATTTTTGTTTCTCTTCCTACATGCTTAATTTTTTATCATTTATCACATCATGCATTAACAAAACATGTCATAACATGTCTTCCTTGCCCATATTCCTTGTCATGGCCGGCCACTATACCATCCTTAGGGAAATTTGACATGCAAATCCTTATTTTTGCATGCATGCTCAACTAGTCATCACAAATTTCCCCATCATACTTTCAAAGTTTACTACTAGGTCCTTTCTAGTGAAATTCACATTTATAATTCTAAATTGAAACATCAAAATGTCATACACAATTTAACACATATCATAGGCATCAAATTAAATTTTAATTATTTTTATGCCTCGGTTTTGTGGTCCCGAAACCACATTCCGACTAGGGTCAATTTTGGCTGTCACAACTCTCCCCACTTAAGAAATTTTCGTCCCGAAAATCTTACCGTAAATAGGTTTGGATATCGTTCTTTCATAGAGTTCTCGGTCTCCCAAGTAGCTTCTTCTATCCCGTGCTTGAGCCATAACACTTTCACTAGCGGAACCCGCTTGTTTATAACTCTTTCACTTCTCGTGATAAGATACGAATCGGTTCTTCCTCATAACTCATATTAGCTTGAATTTCAATTTCGATGGACTAATCACGTGCGATGGATCGGATCTATAGCGTCGAAGCATCGAAGCGTGAAAGACATCGTGAACCTTTTGAGTTCAGCGGCAAAATCAAGCGATATGCCTTGGACCAACTCGCTCGATATCTCATATGGTCCAATGAACCTCGGGCTCAACTTGCCCTTACGGCCGAACACGAGTATCTTTTTCCAAGCGATACCTTGAGAAACACTTTATCACCCACGATACTCGATATCCTTACGCTTCAGATCCGCGTCACGACTTCGACGATCGAGGCTATCTTGAGACTTTCACGGATTACTTTCACTTTCATTCAGCATCCCTAATCAAATCCACCGAAAATCTTGCTTTCACCGAGCTCGGTCCAAAACAATGGCGTCGTCATTTACGACCGTACAAGGCCTCGTAGGGTGCCATCTTAATACTTGATTGAAAGTTGTTGTTGTAAGCGAATTCAATCAACGGCAAATACCGTTCCCATGAACCACTAAACTCGAGGACGCAACATCTTAACATATCCTCAAGTATCCGAATTATCCGCTCGGATTGACCATCGGTTTGGGGTGAAAGGCGGTGCTGAAATGCAACTTGGTACCCAAAGCTTCTTGCAACTTTTTCCAAAATCACGAGGTAAATCTCGGATCTCTATCCGACATGATAGAAATAGGCACCCGTGTAATCTCACAATCGAGAAGCGTACAATTCCGCTAATTTGTCCATTGAAAAATCCGTGCGACGGGGACAAAGTGGGCCGACTTAGTCAATCGATCTACCACGACCCAAACCGCATCCTTCTTACTTGCGACAATGGCGGTCCGGATACAAAGTCCATTGTGACTCGATCCCATTTCCACTCGGGTATCGTGATTGGTGAAGTAATCTGAAGGCACCGATGTTCCGCTTTCACTTGTTGACATATTAGACATCTCGAAACAAAGTCGGAGATGTCTCGCTTCATACCATGCCACCAAAACCGCGTTTCAATTCATTGTACATCTTCGTACTCCGGGTGGATTGCCATTCGGCTACAATGGGCTTCATTCAGAATTATCGAAATGAGTTCAATTCTTTGGGACACACAGACGACTTTTGAACCTCAAACAATCGTCATCGTCGATTTGAAACTCCGAGTCCTTGTTGAACACATGCAGCCCGTTTTGCAACCAACTCGTCGTTGACTTTTCGAGCTTCTCGAATTTGGTGTGTCAATAATGGTTTGGCTTTCAATTCAGCCACTAACACTTTGTCGGATCGGACGGACAAGTGCACATTCATCGCTCGTAAAGTGAATAATGATTTACGACTCAAGGCATCCGCAACCACATTCGCCTTTCCGGGTGATAGTCAATGATCACTCATAATCCTTTAACAGCTCGAGCCAACGTCTTTGTCGCAGATTTAAGTCTCTTTGGGTCATCAAATATTTGAGACTTTTGTGATCCGAGTATACATGGCACCTTTCACCAAATAAGTAATGTCGCCAAATCTTTAAAGCGAATACGATGGTGGCCAATTCGAGATCATGAGTCGGATAATTTTTCTCATGTGGCTTTAATTGCCTCGACGATAGGCCACAACTCGACCTTCTTGCATCAATACACAACCTAACCCAAGTAGGAGGCGTCGCTATAGATGACAAACTCTTTCGGACTCGGGTTGCACTAGAATTGGGGCTTCGGTCAAATAAGTTTTCAGTTGATCGAAACTTTTCGACATTTCTCCGTCCATTCGAACTTAACATCCTTTTGGAGTAAGCCGTCATCGGCATGGCTATCGTTGAGAAACCTTTACAAATCGTCGGTAATAACCAAGCAAGCCCCAAAAAGCTTGAACCTCATTAATATTTCTGGAGGCTTCCAATTAAGTATGGCTGAAATTTTATTGAATTCGACTCGAATACCGATCTGAGATACCACATGACCCAAGAAGCTAACCTCTCTTAACCGAACTCACACTTGCTGAACTTAGCATATAATTGCTTATCCGTAAAATTTGCAGCACTAACCGCGGTGTTCAGCATGTTCGGTCTCATCTCTTGAATAGACCAAGATGTCATCAATGAACACGACTACGAATCGATCCAAATATGGTCGAAGATCCGATTCATTAAATCCATAAATACCGCGAGGGCATTAGTGAGCCCAAACGGCATCACTAGGAACTCATAGTGACCATATCTCGTTCGAAGGCGGTCTTGGGCACGTCCGAATCTCGGATTCGCAATTGATAGTAGCCCGATCTCAAATCTATTTTCGAGAACACCGAGGCTCCCTTGAGTTGATCGAACAAGTCATCAATACGTGGCAGCGGATATTTGTTCTTTATCGTCGCTTTATTAAGTCGACGATAGTCGATGCACATCGCATGGTTCCATCCTTCTTCTTCACGAACAACACCGCGCACCCCAAGGTGAAAAACTCGGCGAGCAAAACCTCTATCCACCAATTCTTGCAACCGAGCTTTCAACTCCTTTAATTCCGTTGGTGCCATACGATCACGGAGCTATCGAAATTGGAGTGGTACCGGTACCAATTCGATGCCAAATTCTATTTCCGAACAGTGGTAAACCCAGCAATTCTTGGGAAAACATCCGGTATTCACAAACCACGGGCACAGATTCGGGTTTCTTCTCGATTCCTTGTCATCGAAAGCACGACGCAAGGTACGCCGCACCCTTTTCTTACATATTTACGGGCCAACATCGCGATATTACACGGTGGCAACCCTTTAAGTCCGTGGACTCAACCCGAATTATTTCATTATTCGCGCACCTCAAATCGATAGTCTTGCTCTTGCAATTTACAACCGCATCATGCATGGTCAACCAATCCAAACCAAGAATAACATCGAACTCATCGAACGGCAAAAGCATTAAGTCCGCGAAAAACAAGAACCTCGGAACACTAGGGACTTTTCTTGCACACTTTGTTGACAAGCACGTAATGACCCAAGGGTTTGACACCGAATTACAAACTCGATGAGACTCAATAGGCAAAGTCTTCTTGGATGCTAAGGTTTCACATATATATGAATGAGTAGAACCAGGGTCAATCAAAGCAATCACATTGGTATTGAAAAGAGTGAAAGTACCGATAATGACATCTGGAGAGGCAGCATCCTCGCATGTGCGTATGGCATAAGTCCTTGCAGGAGCACGAGCCTCAGATCGATGGTAGCATCTCTAGATCCTCTCGACCGCCGCCAGCGTTGCCCATATTTCTAGGTGGCCTACCTCGGCGATGGTAGCACCGGGTTTCCACTCGACTCACATTCTGTTCAAGCATCCTCGGGCAATCCTTCATAAAGTGGTCGGCCGATCCACACTTATAGCAGGAGCGATCACGAAACCAATAGCTCCCCGAATGCCATTTGCCACAATGTGGACACTCCGCCCTCTCTCGCGATCATTTCCACCATGGCGATCGAAGTGACTCGTGTGGTCACAGGGGTCGATCGCGTCCTCGTCTAGAAAAGCCCAAACGCCTCTAGACCGGCTCGCATCATCTCGAAATCTCTTTGATGCTTATTGAAGAGACTTTCCGAGGACCTCTTCGAATTCTCCGGTTCCCACATCAGCTTTTTGTTTCTCCTTTCTAAGCTCTTGACTTTACAAGCTCGCTCAACAAGTACTACGAACTCTCGTATCTCGAGAATGCCAACAAACATCCTTATATCATCATTCAGCCCATCCTCGAAGCGTTTACACATAATAGCTTCGGACGAAATGCATTCTCGCTGCGTCGGCTAAGCCTCACAAACTTTCGTTCGTAGTCGGAAGCGGACATAGAACCTTGCTTAAGATCAAGAAATTCCCTCCGCTTTTGGTCGATGAATCTCGATGATATACTTTTTTGAACTCGGTTTGAAAGAATTCCCAAGTCACTTGCTCTCTAGGCACCACGAAGTCGAGTACTCCACCAATAGTAGGCGGACTCGCGTAGCAAGGAGATGGTACACTTTAAGCACTCATCGGTGTACAGGATAGCTCATCAAGCACCGGATAGTGTTATCTAACCAAAATTCAGCTCGCTCGGCATCATCATCATCCGTAGCCTTAAATTCAGTGGCCCCATGTTTTGAATCCTATCGATTGGGGCTTACTTGACCTTATTTGGTCATCCACCGGAGGTATTGTAGGTCTTGAGGGTTGCATTTGTCGGGAATGGAGGTTGTGGAACAGTAGTGTTGGTTAATTTATTGATTAAACCATTCGTTCATCACACTATAAAAGGCTTGCCTAGCCTCATCATTCGGATTGCTGGCCATAGGTTGAGAGTCCGCCGCTGTCCCTCCTGGAGGAGCAGCGCCACACTCTCCACATCATCAGCTATCGCTCGGTTGGGATCGGGATCCATTGCTATAAACAAACACAAAGTCAAATTGTCAGAAATCACCACACTATCGATTCATCATTTAATGGCATGTATAGCTAGACCCCAAACACATCACGGTAGTCCTAGAATCGACTAAACCGTGGCTCTGATACCAATAAAATTGTAACACCCCGAACCCGAGACCATCGCCGGTGTCGGACACGAGGGGTTAACAAGCCAAGTCCACATATTTTGCCCACCAATTTGACATTTCCAGTCAGGCTGGAAAACTGCGTCACCGTCGCCTTAAAAATCATATCTCGAGTTCCAAAATTTGGAAACTGGTTTCGTAAATTTTCCCTGAATTTAGACTCATATATCCATCCATGGATTTATTTCTAGAATTTTTGGTCGGGCCAATTGGTACAGTTTATTAGTTAAAGTTACCCATGTTACAGGGATCGACTGCTTTGACCTTTGCGCGTTACAACTTGAATATCTCTCTGCAAAGGGATTTAATACTGGTACCGTTTGTTTCTAATGAAACTAGACTCAAAATGGAATCTTTGCATATAAGAAATGACTCCTAATTCTTTCTGGATAATTTATAGTAAATTTTTAAAGTTGCGACAGGGAACCCAGAAACTGTTCTGGCCCTGTCTCACAATAGCTTTAATATCTCTTAACATGTAACTCCTATGACCATTTCGTTTCTTCCATATGAAAATAGACTCATCAAGGTTCATTTACATAGCTTATTCACTATTTAATTCCATTCCTACGAATTTTGGTGATTTTTCACATTCACGTCACTGCAGCTGGCAGCATCTGTTTTTAAGGTAGGTCTTACCTATTTGGTAATCTCCATGAACCAACTAGTCTTGCCATACATAGGTTCATATATGATCATTTTAACCATGCCAATGGCTGATCATATGACCAACATTCCCATTTCCAAGCCATAGCCACATCATGACACCAAATATGTACATACAAACCACAATTATTCTAAGTTCATGTTTCCCTTTTCGAGCCATTTTCGCATGGCCGTACATACTTACATCACAACATATTTAACAAACAAGGGGTAGTCCTATACATGCCATCTCAAGTTCAACCAAAAATTTATACCAAAATGGAGGCTTGATAGTGTGGATGACTTTGACTTCAACGATCCCAAATCCGATTGCTTGAGCGAAATCTAGAAAACCGAGAGCCAAAGCAACGGGTAAGCATTTTATGCTTAGTAAGTCTCAAGGAATATAATCAACTCTAATTACAGCAATACATTCACATAACCAAATGCATCATTTCATTAATACACATTCTTACTTCACACTTCATCATTATATAATTTCACAAAGTATCAATCAATTCAATAACTGAAGTTCATTAGTCGATTGAGCGAATGTTGCTCAAACATGTCGACTTTCCAATGCACATATATCGTACCTCATTTTTGGGCTTTTTGAGTGTACTCATTGAATTTATTACAGCAACCAACACTCACCTCCAGCCCAAGATTCTTGAACATAACCGGATATAACCATGTGCACAAATGCCTTGGTCTTAGCCGGATAGAATGTCTCGCACGAATGCCTTGGTCTTAGCCAGATGTAGCCACTAGCACAATTGCCTTGGTCTTAACCGGATATAATTTCCAGCATAATTGTCTTGGATTTAGCCGGATATCATTCAATTTCCCATGAACACATACATCAATTATCATTGGACATACATAATTCATTTTCGTTACTAAGGCTCAAACGCAATTATAGTCACAAGCATATTCGCCTTGGGACTTAGCCGGGTAGAATTCAAATACTCATGCATACATAATCAATAATCAATACACATCCATACTTTATTTCACATAATTCAAGTAGGGTCACTTCTTGAGGACTTACCTCGGATGTTGTCGAACGGCTTTTTCGGCTATTCGATCACTTTCTCCTTCCCTTGTCCAATTGTGGCCCTCTAAGCTCTTGAGCTAATTCAAACAAATTCAATTTATTAAAACCTCATTGTGCTAGCTTATGGCGAATATGACAAGGAGTTTAAATGGTCATATGGCCACCCTTTAGCTTGAATACACAACGGTCATGCACATTTTATACTACATCAAGCAATTCAATACAATTTATTCGAGCATCAAGGAAATGCTAAGGCCTTCAATAGGCTACCCAAGGCCGAATATTCATGTACATGTTGAGGTCAATTTTGCACTTAATACCTCACAAAACAGCATGCAATTTACTAATTAATGCTTTGCACATTGTGGCCCAAAACTTATAATATAGCATCAAGCACTTATATGTGTGCTAGGCGAATTGTGCTTGCAATTTCACAAGCATTCTTCCACATCTTCTTCTTTAAACCAATTTATTCAACACTTAGTTCATAACCAAAACATAATGTGCAATCATATATATGCATATATGAGCGTGGCAATTTCAAGGTGTCCATAGCCATCCAAAACACAAATTTTAACTAACATGCAAGAAGCATGAATCATGCTCAAGAATGCATCATGGCGAATATGACAATCATGCTCCTTTTCAACTTCAATCATGATAAAACAAAAAGAAAGCTCAAAATCTTACTCATGAGTAGACAATCCATCATTGCATGCATCATCATCAAGCTTCACACTTAGCATGCAATGGCTTTATCACCATAACAACTTTGGCCAAATGCCATTTCCATGGCATAACAAAGATTTGAGCCATGGCTAACATGCACATCAAATTAGCAACCAAAACATGCATGAAACTCCCAACACAACCTCATACATACCTTACTCTTGTTGCAAGTTTAGCCAAATTTCCTTCTAGATCTCTTCTAAACAAAGAAAATGAAGCAAAAATCCTTCCTTCTTCCTTAGTATTTTCGGCCAAAGAAGAGAAAAATAGGTGAACAAAATTTTTTCTTTGCTTCTCTTTCACTCACGGCAAAAGGGGGAAGGATGAGCAAATTTTGATTTTTTGTTTCTCTTCCTACATGCTTAATTTTTTATCATTTATCATATCATGCATTAACAAAACATGTCATAACATGTCTTCCTTGCCCATATTCCCTTGTCATGGCCGCCACTATACCATCCTTGGGGAAATTTGACATGCAAATCCCTTATTTTTGCATGCATGCTCAACTAGTCATCACACATTTCCCCATCATACTTTCAAAGTTTACTACTAGGTCCTTTCTAGTGAAATTCACATTTATAATTCTAAATTGAAACATCAAAATGTCATACACAATTTAACACATATCATAGGCATCAAATTAAATTTTTAATTATTTTTATGCCTCGGTTTTGTGGTCCCGAAACCACATTCCGACTAGGGTGAATTTTGGGCTGTCACATGGCTAAGTTGATCTTTTGTGTATGAACATAAGGGTTGGTAATGTGAAGTAATTTTTGAGTAAATAGAGCTTAAATTATGATTTGATTAGATCATGTTTTAAGCAAATCGAAATCATGCTCTTGGTGTGTGGCTATTCAAATTAAATTGTAAATATGATAAGTGTCTTGTGTTTGAGCTTTGGTAATGAGAATGTAATAAGAATGTGTATTGATTTGTTGATATATGTGCTTGGTTATTCGAATGGTATCCGGGCTAAGTCCCGAAGGCTTTTGTGCTAAGTGACTAAATCCGGGCTAATTCCCGAAGGCAATTGTGCGGATCACTATAACCGGACTATGTCCCGAAGACAATCGAGCGAGTCGCTATATCCGGTTAAATCCCGAAGGTACGTGATTCGGAGATGAGCAATCTTGCTGTAAAAATTTTAGTTAATACGCTTGCAAAAATTCCAGCAATGAGGTATGTTCGTATGTGCTGAATGAATTAAATGTTCAGGTGTGTGGAAGTTGAATATTGAGATACGATGGAGTTATAAAGGATATTTATTGGGATGTTTGAGTATATGTGTAATTTCGGCCAGGTTACAGCTTATACATGGATGAAAATATGGGTTACAAATATGTGGGTTGATGATGTGAATTATACATGTTAGTATGTGCTTGATATGTGTTTGAAATGCATTTGTGAATTAAATTAAGTGATTATTGCTTATGAAATCAAGAAAATGATTTTATAGATCAATGCAAAATCAATAATGAATTACAATTGCTATCGATGAGTTAATGTTTATATGGACATGATGCAATAAGAGGACGTTATCCTAACCTAGTCGCTAGTAAGATTTTCGGGATGAAAATCCTAAAGAGGGGAGAGTTGTGACATCCCTAATTTGACTCTAGTCGGAAGTGGTTTGAGACCCTAAAACCGAGTCACACAAGAAATTGATTGTTAAATTTCATGTCTATATTATGTTACAAATTGTGTGTGAAATTTTGATGCTTTGATTTTGTCAATTGAATGCTAATTTAATCAAAAGGGCTTATGTGAGAAACATTGAAAATGTGTTGGTTAATTTTTAAAAGGGCCAAATTGTTGCATGGATTAAATATGGGGACTTGCATGTCAAAGTCCCCATTTTTCATGATAGTGGCCGACCATGTTGATGTTTATGACAATATATATGTATTATTTACTAGTTTTAAGGCAACTAAATGGTTTTATAATTTTTATAATATTATTGAATGAAGAAATAAGTGAGAAAATGGGTGAAAGAAACAAAGTCCTTGTTCTTGTTTCTTCTTGGCCGGTTCTTGGAGAGAAAAACAAAAGAAAAACCAAATGTTGTTTCATCTTCTCCTTAGTAGCCGAACCTTGAAGAAGAGAAGGAGAAAAGTCTAAAACCATTCGGCACTTTGATATTCTTCATGAGGTGAGTTTCTTGATTAAAATTTGATGGAAATTTGATGTTTTTGGGATGGATGTTAAGCTAGTTAGGCAACCAAAGGTTCAATTTTTTTTTGTGTGTGGCTATATGTGCATTTCGCCATGGTCTTTGCTTGAACTTGAGATTTGTAATGTGATTTTTCCTAAATTGTCTATAAATTTCTGGTTGTTGATTTCATGGTAATGGTATATTGAATCCATGATTTGAATCCATGAAAATTTAGTGAGGTTGCATTCAGCAACTTGCTTGGAATTATGAAATGATGTCCAAAATTTGTAATTTATGCTTATATATTGAAATAGAGCTTACAATTAATAGAACCATGTACTAATTGAGGATTTTATGTGTTAAATTTTGGATGTTGGAGTTTTAGCTTTGAAATGGTTGTTAGATGAGTTATAAAGTACTATAAACTGGAAAGAGAAAGAGCTTAAGGCATGGTTAGTATTCGGCCATGATGAGAAGTAAGAAAATTATGTTTGTGGTTATAAAAGATTTTGGGCATTCGGCTACTCGAGGAAAGATGAGAGACATGCTTATATGTTTACATGCGTATTACCGAACATGATTGTGAATAATGATACTAATAAAACGGTTTGTAAGTTATTAATAAGGGTCTTTGACATAGATACTTGTAAATAAGACAAATGTCACATATTTGGAACCCTTACATGTTATTTTGCTTTAGTTAATTATTGTAGAAATTAAAGCTAAATGTTATAAGGAATAAGTGTATTTCTTGCTAACCGAATTATAATATAATCGAATGTGGTTTTACACAATAGTGATGTGATAAGTTTAAATTTGGTTCATTAGCTCAAGAACTCAGGAAACAAAGTCGGATCGTGGAAAAAGGGAAATTGATCGAATAGTCGGATTGACGTACATTAGCGATCGAGGTAAGTTTTAAGTATTAAAACCTATATTGTGATTGAGTATGATATGTTAAGCACATATTAAAAGAATCATAACTTTATTGTAAGTTTTATGCATATAGCCTAATGGCTATTATGAAGTATAGGTAAGTTATTGATATGATATGTTGCCAAATGGTTATGATATTATGAAGTGCTAAAAGGATATGTCAGAAGAGTAAATTTGTGATAAACCTGCTTAGGACAGCAGCAGTAACATGAATTTACAAAATCACCATAAATTGATAGACTTGAATTAGAGGCTGAATAAAACATGAAATTAAAGCTTAATGAGTCTAGTTTCTTATAAAAGAAACTGTGTAAGCAAAGGAATTTCCGATAATGAGATATTTGAAGTTGTGTGAGACAGTGCAGAATGATACTGTAATCCTCTGTTCTGTTTTTAGAAAATCATTATAATTTGTACAAAAATGGTTATAAGATAAAATTTATATACTTAGACTCCTTAATGAGTCTAGTTTCAAATGAAATCAAATAGAACACATTTTGAATTCTGTACAATGAGAAATTTGATTCGTAGTGAAGAGTGGTCAGATTAGTCAAATAGTGAAACAGGGGAAACTTTAAGAAAAATCTGGTATTGATTGGCCAAACCTAAAATTCTGAAAAATTTATGGATGAAAGATATTCGAGTCTATATTCAGGGAAAATTAACGGCAAGTGATTCGGAGCCTTGTAGCTCCGGTTATAAATAATTTAGTGACAATTGCTCAGGAAAAACAGCTCGTAGTGTATATATGTGATAAGGCCTAATGGCCGATGTGATGAATGTGAAAGTGTAATTATGTGGTAAAGCCAAATGGCTAATGTGAAATACATGTGTGATATGGATATGTGGTAAAGCCGAATGGCTAATGTGAAATACATGTGTGTTATGTATATGTGGTAAAGCCGAATGGCTAATGTGAAATACATGTGTGATATGTATATGTGGTAAAGCCCAATGGCTAATGTGAAATACATGTGTGATATGTATATGTGGTAAAGCCGAATGGCTAATGTGAAATACATGTGTGTTATGTATATGTGGTAAAGCCGAATGGCTAATGTGAAATACATGTGTGATATGTATATGTGGTAAAGCCGAATGGCTAATGTGAAATACATGTGTGTTATGTATATGTGGTAAAGCCGAATGGCTAATGTGAAATACATGTGTGATATGTATATGTGGTAAAGCCGAATGGCTAATGTGAAATACATGTGTGATATGTATATGTGGTAAAGCAGAATGGCTAATGTGAAATATATGTGTGATATGAATATGTGGTAAAGCCGAATGGCTAATGTGAATGTTGTAACATGCGATTAAATGTACATGAAACTTGGAAATATATTCCGGGTAAGACCCGATGACTACTTGTGGAGATTATGTCCGGGTAAGACCCGATGACTACGTGTGGAGATGTGGAGATTATGTCCGGGTAAGACCCGATGACTACGTGTAGAGATTATGTCCTGGTAAGACTTCGTAATAAGAATTGCTTATAAATATATTCAATGCGAAAGGTTAAACAGGTATGTACTCCAAGTTTATATATGATGCATACGAGAGCAATCTATGGGACTATTCCTATGATTATGTGACATCGGATTAGTGTGAGAGGTTATGTGAAATCATACGATATATCTATGTCACATGAGCTCACTTTTATGTGAGAGTTTATCTGCCTATTGTATATGATTAGATGTGCATATTCGGTAAAGGGATGGTATGCCCGAAGGAAGAGTGAAATGAAATTACGAACAACTATGTTATAATTTGATTGTTATCTGTTGACACTGCTTAAAACTTACTAAGCATTGTAATGCTTACTCCGTTTATTCTGTTTCCTCTGTCTTATAGGTCTCATTGCGAAGCTACTGGGCTCGGGGATCGTCGACAACTAGTCACACTATCACCATCCTTTGTTTGGTACTGCTACGTTTTGGAATATCTTATAGCATGTATAGAATAGGCTAGTAGTGAGAGGATATTTTGGTTAATGTATAGGACTACCCTTTTGTTGTAGGTCATGTACCTTTCGGTTTTGTGTAAATTTGGATAGCCATGCGAAAATGGCTTAAGTATACTTTGATCATAGCATTATAATCATTTTGTAAGTTGCCCGTCGAGAGGCACGGAAATGTTGGTAACGGTTAGCCATGGGAATGGTTATGCATGATCACTTTTGGTATATGTATGATAAACCTTAGTTGATCCATGGAGGATCATGGGATAGGTAAAGTTTACCCTTAAAATAGATGCTGGCAGCAGCAGTGATGTGGATGTGAAAATTCACTCATAATAGTAGAAATGGAAATAAAATAGTGAATAAATTATGTAATTGAACCTTGATGAACCTACTTTCATATAGAAGAAACGAAACGGCCATATGAATCGGATTTTTAGAGATATTCAAGTTCTCGCGAAATAGGGCCAGAACGGTTTCTGGATCCCCTTTTCCGACTTTGAAAATTCACTATAAATTAGCTAGAGAGAATTAGAATTTATTCTCTATATGTACAGATTTCCTTGTGAGTCTAGTTTCTTTAGAAACGAACGGCATAAGTGTTGGAGCCCTGTACAGGAAGATATCCAAGTCGTAATGCGCAAAGGTCAGTGTAGTCGAACCCTGAAACAGGGGTGACTTTAACTAATAAACTGTACTAATTGGCTTGACCAAAAATTCTAGAAAAAAATGTATAGATGGAATTATGAGTCTAGTTTCAGGAAAAATTTACGGAACTGGTTTTCAAGTTCTGGATCTCGAGATATGATTTTTAAGGTGACAATGATGCAGTTAGCCAGCTTATCTGGGAATGTTAAAATGGATTGTGAAAGTTAATCGGTAAATGCTCAATCAGTGAATTTAGTCTGTGAACACCTCGTGTCCGACTCCGGCAACGGTCTCGGGTACGGGGTGTTACAATTTTATTGGTATCAGAGCTACGGTTTAGTCGATTCTAGGACTAACGTAGCACGCGTGAGTCTATTTATACATGCCATAAAGTGATAAAATGATAGTGTGATGATTTTGACTAGTAAAAGGTGGTTCTTTGTATTGTAATGAATCTTGATCCCGATCGAGCTGTAGCAAGCTTCGACTATGAGAATTAGCGATATAACTTCACTTAGATATGCCTAAACTATTAAGTTGATCAGGTACGTATCATGTACTCGTATTTGAATTTCGATTGGGATTGAATTAAGGGTATATGTGATTTTTGTATGTGGCTATGGAGTGGAAGTTGAATGGTCGATAAGCATGTTGTGTTTGTATTCAAGTAATGTAAATGATATACTAATGTGTATTCCTATATGTGTATATGTACATGAGAATTGAGAATGAAATATGGATGTGACGTGATTATTGATATATGTGTACATGAGCATTTGAATGATACCCGGGCTAAGTCCCGAAGGCATTTATGCTAGTGAATATATCCGGGCTAAGACCCGAAGGCATTTGTGTGAGTTGTTATACCCGGGTTAAGACCCGAAGGCAATTGTGCTTGTGGTTATATCCGGCTAAGTTCCAAAGAGCATTCGTGCTAGTGATGTATCCGGACTAAGTTCCGAAGAGCAATCGTGCTAGTGATGTATCCGGACTAAGTTCGAGGAGCATTCGTGCTAGTGATGTATCCGGACTAAGTTCCGAAGAGCATTCGTGCTAGTGATGTATCTGGACTAAGTTCAAGAGCATTCGTGCTAGTGATGCATCCGGCTAGGTCCCGAAGAGCAATCATCTTTGGTGACGTGTATTCGGGCCTTCGTGCCTAGTAGGCTTCGTCTTGTAAATTGAGCAAAGTTTAAGTGTTCATTACTATACAATTCAAATTTATATGAGACGATATGTTTAAAAGTGTACATACGTGATGTTTATAGACTTGGGTAAGTCATTTCAATGTGTAATAACGAATGAATAAGAGCACTATGTGTGTGAATGATTAGAGGCACTGTGTGTGTGTAAATCCCTTTAACCGAGCACAATGAGTGCGAGATCGGTCGTGGGCACTAAGTGTGTGAAGTGGAATTCATGTAAGACCTAAATGGGACGAAGGCATTGATTTGAGATAATGTGTAAGACCATGCCTAGGACATGGCATCGGCTCGATATATGAGAATATGTAAGACCATATCTAGGATATGGCATTGTAAGAGCTGTATGTGCTTGAATTAGTTGAGCCCTTACAAGTAAGTAGTCGCTCAGTTGATAAACAAGCTACCGGCCCTTGGCTAAGTTGATCTTTTGTGTATGAACATAAGGGTTGGTAATGTGAAGTAAGTTTTGAGTAAATAGAGCTTAAATTATGATTTGATTAGATCATGTTTTAAGCAAATCAAATCATGCTCTTGGTGTGTGGCTATTCAAATTGAAATTGTAAATATGATAAGTGTCTTGTGTTTGAGCTTTGGTAATGAGAATGTAATAAGAATGTGTATTGATTTGTTGATATATGTGCTTGGTTATTGAATGGTATCCGGCTAAGTCCGAAGGCTTTTGTGCTAAGTGACTAAATCCGGCTAATTCCGAAGGCAATTGTGCGGATCACTATAACCGGACTATGTCCCGAAGACAATCGAGCGAGTCGCTATATCCGGTTAAATCCGAAGGTACGTGATTCGGAGATGAGCAATCTTGCTGTAAAATTTCAGTTAATACGCTTGCAAAAATTCCAGCAATGAGGTATGTTCGTATGTTTGAATGAATTAAATGTTGGTGTGTGGAAGTTGAATATTGAGATACGATGGAGTTATAAAGGATATTTATTGGGATGTTTGAGTATATGTGTAATTTCGCCGAGTTACGACTTATACATGGATGAAAATATGGGTTACAAATATGTGGGTTGATGATGTGAATTATACATGTTAGTATGTGCTTGATATGTGTTTGAAATGCATTTGTGAATTAAATTAAGTGATTATTGCTTATGAAATCAAGAAAATGATTTTATAGATCAATGCAAAATCAATAATGAATTACAATTGCTATCGATGAGTTAATGTTTATATGGACATGATGCAATAAGAGGACGTTATCCTAACCTAGTCGCTAGTAAGATTTTCAGGGATGAAAATCCTAAAGAGGGGAGAGTTGTGACATCCCTAATTTGACTCTAGTCGGAAGTGGTTTGAGACCCTAAAATCGAGTCACACAAGAAATTGATTGTTAAATTTCATGTCTATATTATGTTACAAATTGTGTGTGAAATTTTGATGCTTTGATTTTGTCAATTGAATGCGAATTTAATCAAAAGGGCTTATGTGAGAAACATTGAAAATGTGTTGGTTAATTTTTAAAAGGGCCAAATTGTTGCATGGATTAAATATGGGGACTTGCATGTCAAAGTCCCCATTTTTCATGATAGTGGCCGACCATGTTGATGTTTATGACAATATATATGTATTATTTACTAGTTTTAAGGCAACTAAATGGTTTTATAATTTTATAATATTATTGAATGAAGAAATAAGTGAGAAAATGGGTGAAAGAAACAAAGTCCTTGTTCTTGTTTCTTCTTGGCGGTTCTTGGAGAGAAAAACAAAAGAAAAACCAAATGTTGTTTCATCTTCTCCTTAGTAGCCGAACCTTGAAGAAGAGAAGGGAGAAAAGTCTAAAACCATTCGGCACTTTGATATTCTTCATGAGGTGAGTTTCTTGATTAAAATTTGATGGAAATTTGATGTTTTGGGATGGATGTTAAGCTAGTTAGGCAACCAAAGGTTCAATTTTTTTTGTGTGTGTGGCTATATGTGCATTTCGCCATGGTCTTTGCTTGAACTTGAGATTTGTAATGTGATTTTTCCTAAATTGTCTATAAATTTCTGGTTGTTGATTTCATGGTAATGGTATATTGAATCCATGATTTGAATCCATGAAAATTTAGTGAGGTTGCATTCAGCAACTTGCTTGGAATTATGAAATGATGTCCAAAATTTGTAATTTATGCTTATATATTGAAATAGAGCTTACAATTAATAGAACCATGTACTAATTGAGGATTTTATGTGTTAAATTTTGGATGTTGGAGTTTTAGCTTTGAAATGGTTGTTAGATGAGTTATAAAGTACTAAAACTGGAAAGAGAAAGAGCTTAAGGCATGGTTAGTATTCGCCATGATGAGAAGTAAGAAAATTATGTTTGTGGTTATAAAAGATTTTGGGCATTCGGCTACTCGAGGAAAGATGAGAGACATGCTTATATGTTTACATGCGTATTACCGAACATGATTGTGAATAATGATACTAATAAAACGGTTTGTAAGTTATTAATAAGGGTCTTTGACATAGATACTTGTAAATAAGACAAATGTCACATATTTGGAACCCTTACATGTTATTTCGCTTTAGTTAATTATTGTAGAAATTAAAGCTAAATGTTATAAGGAATAAGTGTATTTCTTGCTAACCGAATTATAATATAATCGAATGTGGTTTTACACAATAGTGATGTGATAAGTTTAAATTTGGTTCATTAGCTCAAGAACTCAAGGAAACAAAGTCGGATCGTGGAAAAAGGGGAAATTGATCGAATAATCGGAATAGACGTACATTAGCGATCGAGGTAAGTTTTAAGTATTAAAACCTATATTGTGATTGAGTATGATATGTTAAGCACATATTAAAAGAATCATAACTTTATTGTAAGTTTTTATGCATATAGCCTAATGGCTATTATGAAGTATAGGTAAGTTATTGATATGATATGTTGCCAAATGGTTATGATATTATGAAGTGCTAAAAGGACATGTCAGAAGAGTAAATTTGTGATAAACCTGCTTAGGACAGCAGCAGTAACATGAATTTACAAAATCACCATAAATTGATGGTCTTGAATTAGAGGCTGAATAAAACATGAAATTAAAGCTTAATGAGTCTAGTTTCTTATAAAAGAAACTGTGTAAGCAAAGGAATTTCCGATAATGAGATATTTGAAGTTGTGTGAGACAGTGCAGAATGATACTGTAATCCTCTGTTCTGTTTTTAGAAAATCATTATAATTTGTACAAAAATGGTTATAAGATAAAATTTATATGCTTAGACTCCTTAATGAGTCTAGTTTCAAATGAAATCAAATAGAACACATTTTGAATTCTGTACAATGAGAAATTTGATTCGTAGTGAAGAGTGGTCAGATTAGTCAAACAGTGAAATAGGGGAAACTTTAAGAAAAATCTGGTATTGATTGGCCAAACCTAAAATTCTGAAAAATTTATGGATGAAAGATATACGAGTATATATTCAGGGAAAATTAACGGCAATTGATTCGGAGCCTTGTAGCTCCGGTTATAAATAATTTAGTGACAATTGCTCAGGAAAAACAGCTCGTAGTGTATATATGTGATAAGGCCTAATGGCCGATGTGATGAATGTGAAAGTGTAATTATGTGGTAAAGCCGAATGGCTAATGTGAAATACATGTGTGATATGTATATGTGGTAAAGCCGAATGGCTAATGTGAAATACATGTATGTTATGTATATGTGGTAAAGCCGAATGGCTAATGTGAAATACATGTGTGATATGTATATGTGGTAAAGCCCAATGGCTAATGTGAAATACATGTGTGATATGTATATGTGGTAAAGCCGAATGGATAATGTGAAATACATGTGTGATGTGTATATGTGGTAAAGCCGAATGGCTAATGTGAAATACATGTGTGATATGTATATGTGGTAAAGCCGAATACATGTGTGTTATGTATATGTGGTATAGCCGAATGGCTAATGTGAAATACATGTGTGTTATGTATATGTGGTAAAGCCGAATGGCTAATGTGAAATACATGTGTGATATGTATATGTGGTAAAGCAGAATGGCTAATGTGAAATATATGTGTGATATGAATATGTGGTAAAGCCGAATGGCTAATGTGAATGTTGTAACATGCGATTAAATGTACATGAAACTTGGAAATATATTCCGGGTAAGACCCGATGACTACGTGTGGAGATTATGTCCGGGTAAGACCCGATGACTACGTGTGGAGATTATGTCCGGTAAGACCCGATGACTACGTGTAGAGATTATGTCCGGTAAGACTTCGTAATAAGAATTGCTTATAAATATATTCAATGCGAAAGGTTAAAGCAGTATGTACTCCAAGTTTATATATGATGCATACGAGAGCAATCTATGGGACTATTCCTATGATTATGTGACATCGGATTAGTGTGAGAGGTTATGTGAAATCATACGATATATCTATGTCACATGAGCTCACTTTTATGTGAGAGTTTATCTGCCTATTGTATATGATTAGATGTGCATATTCGGTAAAGGGATGGTATGCCCGAAGGAAGAGTGAAATGAAATTACGAACAACTATGTTATAATTTGATTGTTATCTGTTGACACTGCTTAAAACTTACTAATCATTGTAATGCTTACTCCGTTTATTCTGTTTCCTCTGTCTTATAGGTCTCATTTGAAGCTACTGAGGCTCGGGATCGTCAGCAACTAGTCACACTATCACCATCCACTGTTTGGTACTACTACGTTTTGGAATATCTTATGGCATGTATAGAATAGGCTAGTAGTGAGAGGATATTTTGGTTAATGTATAGGACTACCCTTTTGTTGTAGGTCATGTCCCTTTCGGTTTTCTGTAAATTTGGATAGCCATGCGAAAATGGCTTAAGTATACTTTGATCATAGCATTATAATCATTTTGTAAGTTGCCCGTCGAGAGGCATGGAAATGTTGGTAACGGTTAACCATGGGAATGGTTATGCATGATCACTTTTGGTATATGTATGATAAACCTTAGTTGATCCATGGAGGATCATGGGATAGGTAAAGTTTACCCTTAAAATAGATGTTGGCAGCAGCAGTGATGTGGATGTGAAAATTCACTCATAATAGTAGAAATGGAAATAAAATAGTGAATAAATTATGTAATTGAACCTTGATGAACCTACTTTCATATAGAAGAAACGAAACGGCCATATGAATCGGATTTTTAGAGATATTCAAGTTCTCGCGAAACAGGGCCAGAACGGTTTCTGGATCCCCTTTTCCGACTTTGAAAATTCACTATAAATTAACCAGAGAGAATTAGAATTTATTCTCTATATGTACAGATTCCCTTTTGAGTCTAGTTTCTTTAGAAATGAAGGGCATAAGTGTTGGAGCCTTGTACAGGAAGATATCCAAGTCGTAATGCGCAAAGGTCAGTGTAGTCAAACCCTAAAACAGGGGTGACTTTAACTAATAAATTGTACAAATTGGCTTGACCAAAAATTCTAGAAAAAAATGTGTAGATGGAATTATGAGTCTAGTTTCAGGAAAACTTTACGGAACTGGTTTTCAAGTTCTGGAACTCGAGATATGATTTTTAAGGTGACAGTGACGCAGTTAGCTAGCTTGTCTGGGAATGTTAAAATGGATTGTGAAAGTTAATCGGTACATGCTCAATCAGTGAATTTAGTCTGTGAACCCCTCGTGTCCGACTCCGGCAACGGTCTCGGGTACGGGGTGTTACACCATAGCTGATATTCGAGGTATAAACACTTCTTTTTTCATGCATAAAATTATTTTGGAAGAACGTGAAAAAGCTCAAATTGATGGACAAAGGAGGCTCAATCCTATTATGAAAGAAGTTGTGAGAAAGGAAGTGCTCAAATGGTTAGATACAAGAATCATCTATCCTATTTCAGATAGTTCATGGGTAAGTCCGGTACAGTGTGTGCCGAAGAAAGGTGGAATCACTATTGTCAAAAATGAGCGTAACGAGTTAATTCCAATGACAACTGTCACCGGTTGGAGAATCTGTATTGATTACAGAAAATTGAACAAAGCCACTCGGAAGGACCACTTTCCGTTTCCTTTTATGGATCAGATGTAAGATTGACTGGCAGGTAATGAATTCTATTGGTTTTTAGATGGCTATTCGGGATATAACCAAATAGTTGTAGCCCTGGAAGACCAACATAAAACAACCTTTACTTGTCCATATGGCACATTTTCTTTTAGGCGAATGCCTTTTGGTTTATACAATGCATCTGCAACCTTTGAACGATGCATGATGGCAATATTCACTGATATGGTTGATAATTTTGTTGAAGTTTTCATGGATGATTTTTATGTTTTTGGTAACACTTATGATATTTGTTTGAGTAATTTGGCTAAGGTACTGAAGAGATGCAAAGAGATGAATCTTGTCCTTAACTAGGAAAAATGTCATTTTATGGTCAAAGAGGGGATTGTCTTATGACATAAATTCTCAAAGAGAGTAATTGAAGTCGATAAAGCAAAGGTGGATGTAATTGGAAGATTACCGACCCCAATGAATGTGAAAGGAGTTAGAAGTCTCTTATGCCATGTCAGTTTTTACAGAAAGTTTATTAAAGAATTCTCGAAAATTTCTAAACCATTGTGTTTGTTGTTAGAGAAAGATACAGTGTTTGATTTCAACAAAGCATGTTTGTAAGCTTTTGAAGATCTAAAAAAATAGTTAACCTCAACCCCAATAATCATTACACCTGATTGGAACTCACATTTTGAGTTGATGTGCGATGCAAGTGATTATGATGTTGGAGCTGTGATGGGTCAAAGAAGAAACAAAGTGTTTCACCCTATTTACTATACAAGTAAAACTTTGACGGGAGACAAACTCAATTATATAGTAGCCGAAAATGAACTCTTTGCTATAGTTTTTGCTTTTGACAAGTTTCACCCATATCTTATAGGTACCAAAGTTACAGTATTTACTGACCATGCGGCCATTAAATACTTGCTCACGAAGAAAGATGCGAAACCGGGGCTAATTCGTTGGATCCTATTACTTCAAGAATTTGACCTTGAGATCCAAGATAGAAAAGGTATCAAAAATAAAATAGCTAATCATCTGTCGAGTTGGAACAAGATGAGGTAACTTGATCATGTGTGCCTATTAACGAGAATTTCCTATATGAGCACTTATTTGAGGTAAGTCGAATTCATGAAACACCATGGTTTGCTGATGTTACCAATTATCTTGCATGTGGAATAATTCCTCAAGAAATGAGATACCAACAAAGGAAAAAATTCCTTTATGATGGCTAATATTATTTTCGGGAGGATCCGTTTTTGTTTAAAGAATGTGCAGATAATATAATCTGAAAATGTGTAGCTGATTGCTGAGATATTGTATCATTGCCATTCATCTCCAAGTGGGGGACACTTTGGTAGTTCACGTACTGCAGCAAAGGTTTTGCAAGCAGGTTTCTTTTGGCCTACGCTATTTAAAGATGCTTATCTTATGTGAAGAACTGTGATAAATGCCAAAGGACCGGAAATATATCAAGGAGGAATGAGATGCCCTTGAAAAACATTTTGGAGATTGAATTATTCGACGTATAGGGCATTGACTTCTTAGCCCCTTTCCTTCTTCATATTGGAACAAATACATCTTAGTTGTTGCGGACTATGTATCCAAGTGGGTTGAAGCTGAAGCATACCTTACAAATGATGCTAAGGTAGTCATGCGATTCCTATATAAACATGTGTTTACACGATTTGGGACACCAAGAGCTATTATTAGTGATGAAGTTTCTCAATTTGTGAACAAATGGCTTAAGTGGTTGCTTGAAAAATATGATGTGAAGCACAAGATTGCTACTGCCTATCACCCCCAGTCCAATTGGTAAGTTGAGAGAGTGAACCGTGAAATCAAAGGTATCCTTGAAAAGGTAGTTCGCCCTAGCAAAAAAAGATTGGTCTCGAAGGCTCGATGATGCATTGTGGGCCTATCGAATAGCATTTAAGACACCGTTAGGAATGACTCCTTATCGGTTTGTTTTTGGGAAGACATGTCATTTGCCTTTAGAGTTGGAGAATAGAGCTTACTGGGCTTTGAAGTAGTTGAACTTTGATCTTAAGCAAGCCGGTGACAGCAGGATGTTACAACTTGATGACTTGGAAGAGTTAAGGTTGCTTTCCTATGAAAATGCCAAAATGTGTAAAGAAAGATCAAAGAGATGGCATGATAGTCATATACAACCTCGCGAGTTTAAAGAAGGTCAGAAGGTTTTGTTGTTTAATTCAAGGTTGAAATTATTTCCTGGGAAGCATAAATCCTGATGGAAAGGACCCTATACCATATACCGAGTTTATCCTTATAGAGCTATTGAATTATACGGTAATTATAGAGGTACGTTTAAAGTTAATGGTCAACATCTCAAACATTACTGGGATGGTGAAGTTGAGCAAGTTGAATCCTCGTTCAAATTAATAGACCCTTTATTTTTCATGAACTCGTTTTGTAAAAAAAAATAATTAGAACTTATTTTCTTAGCTTATTACATTTAATTAATTCTATCTAAGGATATTGGAACTTAAGTGGGGACTGCTGTAAACCCTCCAACCTTTCCTGGGAATTAATTTAATGTAATTTGTTAAGAAGAAATTTTCTAATTAAGATTTAACATTTTTAAGTTTAATTTGTTTTGTTTAAATTTTTAATTTTTAAAGGAGGTCAAATTTGGTCGAAGTACTAATCAGTTTTTTTTCTCTTCAGTAAGCTTGAAAATACAACCTAAATTTGAGGCCCAAGACAGCATAAAGGAGGGAAAAATACATACCTATTGTCGCCAATCCCATTACTTGCCGCCCAAGTAACCCTAATGTAGCTAATTTTGTGCTACATGTTGCCCTAATTTTTCCCTATATAAACTCCTCTCCATTCTACTAAATTTCATATCCCTCAAAGCAATTTGCTTACACCCTAAATATCACTAAATTTTTGTTTTATGCCTTCAACCTCAAATCCCGAAAGAAACCCTAGTTCTCTTCCCTTTTTACCGAAATCACCTATTGCCGTCGCAAGAAGATTGCCGAAGCACCATCCTTGCCGTTACAAGATTTTTTCCATAGAAAGTCTTAACCACCTTGTCAATTTCATTCTTTTTTCCTTTGTACAGAAACTTTGCAAATTTTTTGGGAAAAGATACCATGTCTCGCAAAAGAACCAGATCTTCAAAGACTACTATTGAAAACTCGATTTTGATCGATAAAGAAGTGAAAGAGAGATTTGATTCAATTTTCAAGCATCAACCTACGATGCCAAAAAAAGGCTTTAACTTCAAGAGTAATGTAACATCCCTTACCCATGTCCCCCGCCAGAACAGGATACGAGGGGTTACCGGACTTAAACATACACATTCATGCACAAACCGGGCCATAAAATCTCTTTTACTTCAAAACCTTTCAAACACATGTATGTCATCCCTTATTTGGGTCTACGGAGCCCAAAATATTCATCAGAATTGATTCAGGACTAAACCGAGAATCTTGAGAAGTTTCAGGAAAAGTTAGAAAATTTTCCCATGAAATAGGGTGAGACGCTCGTTTGGACATAGGGACACACCCGTGTCCTCAGGTCGTGTAACTTTCTATTTATGACATCAGCATGCACATCGAACCACACGGCCGAGCCACACGCCCATGTCTCCAGGCCGTGCCCTTCACACGGTTGAGACACACGGTCGTGTCTCAGCCCGTGTGGCCAACACTTAGGTTATTTTCCAAGCCTTCATGTTACCCATAATCTCTTACAACCTTATGCACAACAAAGTCACAAATCATGGCATCATTTTAGTGATTAAACACTCTTTATTAAGACATATCCTTAACATTAACATCTCATCTTACAAATAATGCATCTACTCAGGCAATACCAAGTCTAGATTCCTTATTTCACATTTACAAGACTTGTCATTTTGATGACCATTTTTACCATTATACTCTGGTTACCAACTTATGCATCAAGCAGTCATGTTCAAATCATTATCATGTTGTGCTATAATGTGCAATTACTACATAACTATGACCATCTCAATTGGTTATAGAGCATACATCCAACACACATGTCATATTAATAACCATGCCTGGCAAACAAACATAATCACATTATAAACATTAGACATGACATGAATAGCTAAGCTTAAAAGCCATAATCAATATGAGCCACATCTTATGGCCATATACATATAACCCAATATAAGCCAACACATTTGGCCAAAGCAAAATAATACATGTCAATCAACTAGATCTCTATACATGCCACTCACTTGAAATTTCTAATATATACTTCATTATCCCAAAGGTAGCGACTTGATAGTGTGATGCTGCCTCCAAGATCTCCAGCCCCGAGCTAACCTAAAAACACTAAAGGAAAGGAAAGGAAGGGAGTAAGATTTATAGCTTTGTAAGACCGCATGAAAATAATAAGCAATTTATCAACTTGCTTCTCATGGTAATACAACCTAATTTGCATTTTTACTCATGATCCAGTCATGCTATTTTCTCGAGTCACAGTCACTAAATCATTTATTCTATAGCTACAGAACTCCAAATTAAGTTCCACTAATTTTCCCTGAAACTAAACTCAAATATCTTCTTACCATAAAATTTTCAAGATTTTTGGTTTAGAGAATTAGTACTATTTATTTCTTAAAGTTACCCATTTTTTGTTATCTGATATTTCTTACCCCTCTTCACTAAAAATTAATCATCTTATAATACAAGACTTGAGTGATGTTCCTATCTATTTCTCTTGAAAATAGACTCATTAGGAATTCTAAGCATATAAATTATAACCTATAACTAGTTTTGTACAATTTTCAATGATTTTCTCAAATTAGAACAGGGGATTTCAAAATCATTCTGACTCTGTCTCACAACAATTTAAATATTTTATAATATGAAACTCTTTTGCTTACACCATTTCTTCTATGTGAAACTAGACTCATAGGTATTTAATTTTATATTTTATTCAGCCTCTAACTCAATTTCCACAATTTTTAGTGGATTTTCAAAGTTGGACTATGGCTGCTGTCCAAAACTATTTTTAAATTAACGATACTAAGTTTATCACACCATATTAATTCATTTTCACCACATTGGTAAGGTTACATATACATACATCATAATTATAGACCTATAATCACAAGGTCATCACAAAATCATTCTCATAGGCATTATTTACATCTTCACCAAATGTGCATCATAAACTGAAATCATTTCTCATGAGCTTAGCATACAAACCTGTGTTACTCAACATGCTCATATTCATTCCTTACTAATCATATAACACGAATTGAATTCATATCTCATGAATTTCATGTAAGTACCTGTACCACTCACAATATGGTCATAACCTTCCTCATTTAGCTTAAACCGTAACTCTCACCGTTGAACCATTCAGAAAGCTATCGGATATTCAAAAAGCCTCAAACATAGGGTATAATGCCAATGCCATGTCCCAAACATGGTCTTACACTAGCTCATCCATCAGGTCGATGCCATATCCCTGACATGGTATTACACTGACTATTGAAATCGAGGCTGACGCCATGTTCCAGACATGGTCTTACACTATCTCTCACATATCCATGCCCATGCCATGTCCCAGACATGGTCTTACACTGACACATCTCGCAGTCGATGCATGTCCCAGACAATGTTTTACACTGGCTTACATCTCTAGGCCGATGCATGTCCCAGACATGTCTTACACTGGCACACAAATAACCTGAATGTCATGGCATGAATATCCGAATTGTTTCTTAAGGTTCAAACGAGAATTCTACTATCTCAATATTCATCAAACGTAATCCTTTCCACAACCAAGTAATTCATGCTATATCAATTTAATCACATATAATAATAATACAATTGTACTATTTACATACAACTTACTCGTTCAATGAAATATCATATTCCATCAAATCTCTAAGCATTCAATCAACACATAAATGTTATTTACATTTGACATCACTTTCTCATATACAATATCATCAACCTAAACTTTAACACAATCATGGTAAGATAGATTTTTATGTATAATAAAAACGGCATAAATATCATGATCATTTAATCTCACAGACTTACCTCAATTGCAATTTTGGATAATTATTCTCTTTTTGTCCTTAACTACGCACTTTCTTGATTTAAGCCCAAATCTTGATTTTCTTGATCTAACATGATGAAATTCACTCATTTAATCACTAAATAAAATTAGGCAATCAAAATTCACATTTTTGGGAAAATGACCATTTTGCCCCTAGACTTTCACAAAATGACCATTTTACCCTTCGGCTCGGAAATCAATTTTTATTGAATTTCCTTATTATCCAAGCCTAACCGACCAATTATTACTCTTATGACAACCCAAAATTTCCACTATTTCACACAATTACAACCTATTTTATAACTTTTACAAAATAGTCCTTTTAGGTGTTTTCCATGAACATCCTTTCACAAAATTTGTTTATTACACAACCAAGACTCATATTCTTCCAAAAAAATCAGTTAACAACACACATGCTTTTATGGAAAAACCCTAAACTCTCAACCATGTTGTAAAATAGTCTTCTCAATAGCTAGATTAAGCTTTAGGGGTCCCAAAAATGTAAAAATCATCTAGAAAAGTCATCAAAATCACTTCCTTGCAAGGGATGGAAGTTGATGAAATTTTGAGCTTTCAAAACCCCTATTTTGCTGGTATTTTCAATGGGGGTGTAATAGCCCAAAATTGGGTCTAGTTGGAATAGAGGTTTCGGGACCACAAAATCTGAGATAGAAATAATTATTTTATGATTATTTTGAGGTCTATGATATGATTGAATGATTGTGTGAAAATTTCGTGACGAAATTCTATGCATAAAGTGCTCAATTTGAAGTTAGGGACTAAATTGAATAAGTTGTAAAATTTGCATTCTAGAAGTTTCTAGTGTGAAATTGCTTTGAAATATTAATTAGAAGGTCTTAAATAGAAATTTCCCAGTTGAACCTTCGGAAAGATTGGATGATACAGATAGTATGTAGCTAGGTCACATGTATGGTGCTAAGTGCACATCATGTGTAAAAGAGAGCTACAAGACATTATGATGTAGCTAGGTCTTATGGGTGATACTATGTGTACACCATGTAGACAAGAGAGCTACGGGATATATGTAGCTAGGTCGCATGCGTGGTTCCAGGTGAAGGACACCATGTAGACAAGAGAGCTACGAGATAAATTGGCTAGGTCACATGGGTGGTACTGAGTGTTCACCATGTGTACAAGAGAGCCGAACTATATGATGGGTGGAGCTATGTGCTGAAACCACCAAGTATTAAGGATTGATCCGAAGTGTTCAACGGGAGACTCTCTATGTATTGCTCTGTGAGTTTTATGATGAATAAGTGCAGGAACTTGGTTATGTGAATGATGTGTACATTAGGTGACCGGGATGTGGTAAGGTTATAAACAAGTAAGTTATACATGAGGATGATTTTATGGTGACCTTGTGATCATGGGCCTATACTTGTGATGTATGAAATGTGGTGAAAAAGATTTGTGATATGTATGTTAAAATGAGGTTAATAGAAAGAAAGTGTGAAAGAGTGAATTAGCAATAAAACTGTTTTGGACAGTAGCAGTGACGTGATTTGAAAAATCACCAAAAATAGTATAAATTGAATCAGAGACTGAATGAGATATTAAATTAAAGATTAGTAAGTCTATTTTCACATAATAGAAACAAAGCAAGAAAAGGAATTCTATATTTTGATATATTTATGTTTTAGTGAGACTGGTTCAGAATGATTACTTGATCCCCTGTTCTGAATTTGGAAAATCACAAAATTTTAGATAAACATAATTAGAGGCTTAAACTTATATTTTTAAAATCCATAATGAGTCTATTGTCATGATAAATCAACAAGAATATTATCCGAGTTCTCTACTGTGAGATAATTAATTTTTAGTGAAGAGAGGTCAGAACTGTCAGAAAGTGAAATAGGGGAAATTTTAACGAATAAACTGTACTAATTGGCTAAACCAAAAATTATGAATATTTTATGGTGGAAAGATATGTGAGTTTAGTTTTATAGGAAATTTACGGATCTTAATTTGGATCTCTGTAGCTCGAATTATAAATAAGTAAGCGACTATGACTCATGTGGATAGTTTGATGTGAGGATTTATTAGCAAATTGTGAAATCGTACTTACAAGAATGCTATATGCATTAAGGATGTGGAATGGAGAAGAGGAGGAGGAAAATAAATATATGTGGAATACACGGAAACTATGGTATATGAAATATTGATATAATGAAATAAATGATATGTGTTTATAAGAAAATAGAAAGAGAATGATATGTATCATGACATGTATATATATATATGACTAGTCTCAATGTAATACTTGTTGGGTATGGAGTTGAATTGAAATGTTTCAAGCAAACATGTTATTTTGCGTATCTGAATTGTGGTATTTTATAAAGAGATGATCTAGTTTTAAATATGAATGCTTGATGATTAAGCTGAAGATATTTTGTAAGATGATAATCTTGGTATAAATGTATAAGTGGTACTATAATGAACAAGGTAAAATGAGTATGAGAGACACATGTATGATGACATACAAATGCTATGTTTCTGGTTTAATTGAGAATATTTAATCATTAAATGAATACCATGTTAGATGCTTTTGATTTTGTATAAGTGTGTAACAGATTAAGGTTGACCAAAGCTTGGAAAATAGCCTAGGTATATTCCACACAGGCAGAGAAACGCCCATCTGTCTCAGCCGTGTATGGAACACGACTTTGGGACACGGGAGTGTGGAGCCTTAAAGCATGAAATTTCTAAGATTTTCGTAAGTTCTCGGTTTAGTCCCGAACCCTTTCTAAAGTATGTTTTGGGCTTCGTAGACTCAAATAAGGGACTATGTGTAAGTGAATGAACATTTTGAAATATGAATGAAATTTTATGGCCTGTATTTTAGTTTAATGTTTGTATGTTTGTCCAGAAGCCTGTACCTTATCCCGGCCTCTGCACGGGTAAGGGTGTTACATTTAATGGTATCAGAGCAAGTTTAGTCAATTCTCGGACTAACATAGCAAGTCTGAGATTTTAGTTATACGTGCCACAAATATGTGATAGTGTGATGTCTCCCGACACTAATGAAGACCATTTTGTTTAAAATGAAGTATTCTCCAACCGAGCTACATCTGACCATTTAATAGTAATATTGAAGTATTTGAATAAAGTGTAGCTATGATGTGTTAAACTCGGGAAGGTATGAATAAGAATTCGTGATATATGTATATCTGATAATATGTGAGATGAAAGTTTATTTAGTGATATATTTATTCATATTTGTTTGGCCTACATATGCTGTTGCATGCTTGACTAAATTAATTAGTAAATGTGATGACTAAAGTTATTCAAAATTCATAGAATGTATGAGTCAGTGCACTTGTTTGAAATGAGATAATTGGAAATTTTATGTAAGACAGATATGAATAATAAATTGTTTAAAGTGGATAGTATGATTATAATGACATATGTGGATAATGAAAAAAATGTGTCCTATAGATATATGTCAGAATCGAGTTAGAGACTGTACGACCTCACCCCCTTACCGATGAGGTGTATATAATGGAAATTCATGAGAATCATGTTGACTAAGTTCCTAAGTGTGGAATCAAAGAGTTCAGTGATAAAATAATTATAGACATGACCAGAGACTGAGAATGGTTGACAAGTGAAAGACAGAGTTACAGAAATATCAGAGTTGACTAAGTTATATTGGGATTCAAATTGATGACAGAGTGTTTCTGAAAGTATCGTCTTGAAAAAAATTAGTTAGTAATGCTGGAAATTATGAGAAAGATACAAAACTTCACTCCGGTAAGATTTTCGAGGACGAAAATATCTAAAGGGGGGAGAGTTGTAATAGCCCAAAATTGGGTCTAGTTGGAATAGAGGTTTCGGGACCACAAAATCTGAGATAGAAATAATTATTTTATGATTATTTTGAGGTCTATGATATGATTGCATGATTGTGTGAAAATTTCGTGAAGAAATTCTATGCATAAAGTGCTCAATTTGAAGTTAGGGACTAAATTGAATAAGTTGCAAAACTTGCATTCTAGAAGTTTCTAATATGAAATTGCTTTGAAATATTAATTATGAGGTCTTAAATAGAAATTTTACCAATTTCTAAGTGATGGAAAAAAATTGGACATAGATGGAATTTTTGAAAGTTTAGTACGGAATGGCATTTTGGTCATTTGGTAATTAAAAGAAATAAAAAGGGGAAATAAAGCCAAAATTGACTCATCTTTCTCATGGAGGCTGAAATTAGAATGGGGGAAGCCATGGCTAAGGTTTTCAAGCTTTCCAAGCTCAATAGTAAGTCCGTTCTAACCCCGTTTTTTCAAGTTCTTTACGTTTTTGGAATCCTGGTAATTTGATTAAGCTTATTCTAGCAATAATTTAAGCTAGGGTTCATATTTGGAAAAATACCCATAGGTGAAATGTGTTTATTTTGGTGTTTTATGATACAATATGAGGTTTTAAATTATGTTAGACAACTTGTGCTACTCGGTTTTGAGTGAAAACGAGTAAAAGGGCTTAATCGGTAAAAATACCTAATAGTCATAAGTATATGTTAGAGTGAGAATTTGATGTTGCCATAGAAGGGAAAAGTTATCAGGATGTCATAAAACATAAGAATAAGGGATGAAGTTTAATTCCGAGCATAGGGGCAAAAGTGTAAATATGCAAAAGTTTAGGGGCAAAATTGTAATTTTTCCAATGTTTGAGTTAATGACTGTTTTGAATAGTACTTTAATTAAATAAGTAAAATATGATGTTTTAGATCTCGAAAAACGAGATTTGAACCTAGAATGAGAGAAAAATCAAAAATTGGGAAAGTTGGTAAAATGGCCGTTTTAGTATCGAGGTAAGTTCATATGTATAGTAAGCATTAATTTATGCATGTTTCAATGTAAAATTGATATATTCATTATGATTTTCGAGGTGTTGAAAGTATGTAAGTTGGTATGATAATAATACAGCAATAATGCTGGAATTTATATTTGAAAGTTAAATTTAGTGAATTAATTGAATTATATTAAATTAAATGATTATGGTGCCAAGTTTATGAATTGATTTAAAAATATGTCTATGGTACATGAAGTGCATTGAATTATCATATATAAATGTGATTTCTATGATTATGGATATTATCGAAATTGTAAGTTTATATGGAAGTAATACATCAACATTACTTGTGTTATGATATTTTATAATAATATTGTAAATATGTTTGTGGATAATTACTTGATTGGTGAAATTGTTGGAAAAGAGAGAAATCCAGTTGAACCTTCTGGAAAGATTGGATGATCTGAGATAGTATGTAGCTAGGTCACATGTATGGTGCTAAGTGCACATCATGTGTACAAGAGAGCTACAAGACATTATGATGTCGCTAGGTCGCATGGATGATACTATGTGTACACCATGTAGGCAAGAGAGCTAAGGGATATATGTAGCTAGGTCGCATGCATGGTTCCAGGTGAAGGACACCATGTAGACAAGAGAGCTACGAGATAAATTGGATAGGTCACATGAGTGGTACTGAGTGTTCACCATGTGTACAAGAGAGCCGAACTATATGATGGGTGGAGCTATGTGTGGAAACCACAAGCATTGAGGATTGATCCGAAGTGTTCAACGGGAGACTCTCTATGTATTGCTCTGTGAGTTTTGTGATGAATAAGTGCAGGAACTTGGTTATGTGAATGATGTGTACATTAAGTGACCGGGATGTGGTAAGGTTATAAACAAGTAAGTTATACATAAGGATGATTTTATGGTGACCTTGTGATCATGGGCCTATACTTGTGATGTATGAAATGTGGTGAAAATGATTTGTGATATGTATGTTAAAATGAGGTTAATACAAAGAAAGTGTGAAAAAGTTAATTAGCAATAAAACTGTTTTGGACAGTAGCAGTGACGTGATTTTGAAAAATCACCAAAAATAGTATAAATTGAATCAGAGACTTAATGAGATATCAAATTAAATCTTAATGAGTGTACTTTCATGTAAAAGAAACAAAACAAGAAAAGCTGTTCTATATTTTGATATATTTATGTTTTTGTGAGACTTGTTCAGAATGATTACTTGATCCCCTGTTCTGACTTTGGAAAATCACAAAATTTTGGATAAAATAATTAGAGGCTTAAACTTATATTTTTAAAATCCCTAATGAGTCTATTTTCAAGATAAATCAACAAGAACATTATCCGAGTTCTATACTGTGAGATAATTAATTTTTAGTGAAGAGAGGTCAGAACTGTCAAAAAGTGAAACAGGGGAAACTTTAATGAATAAACTGTACTAATTGGCTAAACCAAAAATTTTGACTATTTTATGGTGGAAACATATGTGAGTCTAGTTTTAGAGAAAATTTACGTATCTTAATTTGGAGCTCTGTAGCTCGAATTATAAATAACTAAGTGACTATGACTCGTGTGGACAGTTTGAAGGGAGCATTTATTAGTAAATTGTGAAATCGTACTTACAAGAATGCTATATGCATTAAGGATGTGGAATGGAGAGGAGGAGGAGGAAAATAAATATATGTGGAATACATGGAAACTATGGTATATTAAATATTGATATAATGAAATATATGATATGTGTTTATAAGAAAAAGAAAGAGAATGATATGTATCATGACATGTATATATATATATATGACTAGTCTTAATGTATTTTATATATATAACTAGTCTCAATGTATTTTATATATATATATATATGACTAGTCTGAATTAAGGTATTTTATAAAGATAAGATCTAGTTTTAAATATGAATGCTTGATGATTAAGCTGAAGATATTTTATAAGATGATAATCTTGGTATAAATGTATAAGTGGTACTATAATAAACAAGGTAAAATGAGTATGAGAGACACATGTATGATGACATACAAATGTTATGTTTGTAGTTTAATTTAGAATATTTAATCATTAAATGAATACCATGTTATATGCTTTTGATTTTGTATAAGTGTGTAAGAGATTAAGGCTGACCAAAGCTTGGAAAATAGCCTAGGTATATTCCACACAGGCAGAGACACGACCATGTGTCTCAGCCGTGTATGGAACACGACTTCGGGACACGGGTGTGTGGAGCCTTAAAGCATGAAATTTCCAAGATTTTCGTAAGTTCTTGGTTTAGTCCCGAACCCTTTCTAAAGTATGTTTTGGGCTTCGTAGACTCAAATAAGGGACTATGTGTAAGTGAATGAACGTTTTGAAATATGAATGAAATTTTATGGCTCGTATTTTAGTTTAATGTTTGTATGTTTGTCCGGTAACGCCTCGTACCTTATCCTGGCCTCGGGTACGGGTAAGGGGTGTTACATTTAGTGGTATCAGAGTAGGTTTAGTCGATTCTCGGACTAACATAGCAAGTCTGAGATTTTGGTTATCGTGCCACAAATATGTGATAGTGTGATGTCTCCCGACACTAATGAAGACCATTTTGTTTAAAATGAAGTATTCTCCAACCGAGCTACATCTGACTATTTAATAGTAATATTGAAGTATTTGAATAAAGTGTAGCTATGATGTGTTAAACTCGGGAAGGTATGAATAAGAATTCGTGATATATGTATATCTGATAATATGTGAGATGAAAGTTTATTTAGTGATATATTTATTCATATTTGTTTGCCCTACATATGTTGTTGCATGCTTGACTAAATTAATTAGTAAATGTGATGACTAAAGTTATTCAAAATTCATAGAATGTATGAGTCAGTGCACTTGTTTGAAATGAGATAATTGGAAATTTTATGTAAGACAGATATGAATAATAAATTGTTTGAAGTGGATAGTATGATTATAATGACATATGTGGATAATGAAAAAAATGTGTCCTATAGATATATGTCAGAATCGAGTTAGAGACTGTACAACCTCACCCCCTTACCGATGAGGTGTATATAATGAAAATTCATGAGAATCATGTTCACTAAGTTCCTAAGTGTGGAAACAAAGAGTTCAGTCATAAAATAATTATAGACATGACCAGAGACTGAGAATGGTTGACAAGTGAAAGACAGAGTTAGAGAAATATCAGAGTTGACTGAGTTATCTTAGGATTCATATTGATGACAGAGTGTTTCTAAAAGTATCGTCTTGAAAACAATTAGTTAGTAATGCTGGAAATTATGAGAAAGATACTAAACTTCACTCTGGTAAGATTTTCGAGGACGAAAATCTCTAAAGGGGGGAGAGTTGTAATAGCCCAAAATTGGGTCTAGTTAGAATAGAGGTTTCGGGACCACAAAATCTGAGATAGAAATAATTATTTTATGATTATTTTGAGGTCTATGATATGATTGCATGATTGTGTGAAAATTTCGTGAAGAAATTCTATGCATAAAGTGCTCAATTTGAAGTTAGCGACTAAATTGAATAAGTTGCAAAACTTGCATTCTAGAAGTTTCTAATATGAAATTGCTTTGAAATATTAATTAGGAGGTCTTAAATAGAAATTTTACCAATTTCTAAGTGATGGAAAAAAATTGGACATAGATGGAATTTTTGAAAGTTTAGTACGGAAGGGCATTTTGGTCATTTGGTAATTAAAAGAAATGAAAAGGGAAAATAAAGCCAAAATTGACTCATCTTTCTCATGGAGGCTGAAATTAGAATGGGGGAAGCCATGGCTAGGGTTTTCAAGCTTTCCAAGCTCAATAGTAAGTCCGTTCTAACCCCGTTTTTTCAAGTTCTTTACGTTTTCGGAATCCTGGTAATTTGATTAAGCTTATTCTAGCAATAATTTAAGCTAGGGTTCATATTTGGAAAAATACCCACAGGTGAAATATGTTTATTTTGGTGTTTCACGATACAATATGAGGTTTTAAATTATGTTAGACAACTTGTGCTACTCGGTTTTAAGTGAAAACGAGTAAAAGGGCTTAATCGGTAAAAATACCTAATAGTCATAAGTATATGTTAGAGTGAGAATTTGATGTTGCCATAGAAGGGAAAAGTTATTAGCATGTCATAAAACATAAGAATAAGGGATGAAGTTTAATTCTCGAGCCTAGGGGCAAAAGTGTAAATATGCAAAGTTTAGGGCAAAATTGTAATTTTTCCAATGTTTGAGTTAATGACTGTTTTGAATAGTACTTTAATTAAATAAGTAAAATATGAAGTTTTAGATCCAAAAATGAGATTTGAACCTAGAATGAGAGTAAAATCGAAAATTGGAAAAGTTGGTAAAATAGCCGTTTTAGTATCGAGGTAAGTTCATATGTATAGTAAGCATTAATTTATGCATGTTTCAATGTAAAATTGATATATTCATTATGATTTCGAGGTGTTGAAAGTATGTAAGTTGGTATGATAATAATACAAACAATAATGCTGGAATTTATATTTGAAAGTTAAATTTAGTGAATTAATTGAATTATATTAAATTAAATGATTATGGTGCCAAGTTTATGAATTGATTTAAAAATATGTGTATGGTACATGAAGTGCATTGAATTATCATATATAAATGTGTTTTCTATGATTATGGATATTATCGGAAATTGTAAGTTTATATGGAAGTAATACATCAACATTACTTGTGTTATGATATTTTATAATAATATTGTAAATATGTTTGTGGATAATTACTTGATTGGTGAAATTGTTGGAAAAGAGAGAGAAATCCCAGTTGAACCTTCAGAAAGATTGGATGATACAGATAGTATGTAGCTAGGTCACATGTATGGTGCTAAGTGCACATCATGTGTACAAGAGAGCTACAAGACATTATGATGTCGCTAGGTCGCATGGATGATACTATGTGTACACCATGTAGGCAAGAGAGCTAAGGGATATATGTAGCTAGGTCGCATGCGTGGTTCCAGGTGAAGGACACCATGTAGACAAGAGAGCTACGAGATAAATTGGATAGGTCACATGAGTGGTACTGAGTGTTCACCATGTGTACAAGAGAGCCGAACTATATGATGGGTGGAGCTATGTGTTGAAACCACAAGCATTGAGGATTGATCCGAAGTGTTCAACGGGAGACTCTCTATGTATTGCTCGTGAGTTTTGTGATGAATAAGCACAGAACTTGGTTATGTGAATGATGTGTACATTAAGTGACCGGATGTGGTAAGGTTATAAACAAGTAAGTTATACATAAGGATGATTTTATGGTGACCTTGTGATCATGGGCCTATACTTGTGATGTATGAAATGTGGTGAAAATGATTTGTGATATGTATGTTAAAATGAGGTTAATACAAAGAAAGTGTGAAAAAGTGAATTAGCAATAAAACTGTTTTGGACAGTAGCAGTGATGTGATTTTGAAAAATCACCAAAAATAGTATAAATTGAATCAGAGACTTAATGAGATATCAAATTAAATCTTAATGAGTGTACTTTCATGTAAAAGAAACAAAACAAGAAAAGCAGTTCTATATTTTGATATATTTATGTTTTTGTGAGACTTGTTCAGAATGATTACTTGATCCCCTGTTCTGACTTTGGAAAATCACAAAATTTTGGATAAAATAATTAGAGGCTTAAACATATATTTTTAAAATCCCTAATGAGTCTATTTTCAAGATAAATCAACAAGAACATTATCCGAGTTCTATACTGTGAGATAATTAATTTTTAGTGAAGAGAGGTCGAAGCGTCGAGAAAGTGAAACAGGGGAAACTTTAATGAATAAACTGTACTAATTGGCTAAACCAAAAATTTTGACTATTTTATGGTGGAAACATATGTGAGTCTAGTTTTAGAGAAAATTTACGTATCTTAATTTGGAGCTCTGTAGCTCGAATTATAAATAAGTAAGTGACTATGACTCGTGTTGACAGTTTGATGGGAGCATTTATTAGTAAATTGTGAAATCGTACTTACAAGAATGCTATATGCATTAAGGATGTGGAATGGAGAGGAGGAGGAGGAAAATAAATATATGTGGAATACATGGAAACTATGGTATATTAAATATTGATATAATGAAATATATGATATGTGTTTATAAGAAAATGAAAGAGAATGATATGTATCATGACATGTATATATATATATATGACTAGTCTTAATGTATTTTATATATATAACTAGTCTCAATGTATTTTATATATATATATATGACTAGTCTGAATTAAGGTATTTTATAAAGATAAGATCTAGTTTTAAATATGAATGCTTGATGATTAAGTGAAGATATTTTATAAGATGATAATCTTGGTATAAATGTATAAGTGGTACTATAATAAACAAGGTAAAATTAGTATGAGAGACACATGTATGATGACATACAAATGCTATGTTTGTAGTTTAATTTAGAATATTTAATCATTAAATGAATACCATGTTATATGCTTTTGATTTTGTATAAGTGTGTAAGAGATTAAGGTGACCAAAGCTTGGAAAATAGCCTAGGTATATTCCACATGTGCAGAGACACGACCATGTGTCTCATTGTATGGAACACGACTTGGGACACGGTGTGTGGAGCCTTAAAGCATGAAATTTCCAAGATTTTCGTAAGTTCTTGGTTTAGTCCCGAACCCTTTCTAAAGTATGTTTTGGGCTTCGTAGACTCAAATAAGGGACTATGTGTAAGTGAATGAACGTTTTGAAATATGAATGAAATTTTATGGCTCGTATTTTAGTTTAATGTTTGTATGTTTGTCCGGTAACGCCTCGTACCTTATCCTGGCCTCGGGTACGGGTAAGGGGTGTTACATTTAGTGGTATCAGAGTAGGTTTAGTCGATTCTCGGACTAACATAGCAAGTCTGAGATTTTGGTTATACGTGCCACAAATATGTGATAGTGTGATGTCTCCCGACACTAATGAAGACCATTTTGTTTAAAATGAAGTATTCTCCAACCGAGCTACATCTGACTATTTAATAGTAATATTGAAGTATTTGAATAAAGTGTAGTTATGATGTGTTAAACTCGGGAAGGTATGAATAAGAATTCGTGATATATGTATATCTGATAATATGTGAGATGAAAGTTTATTTAGTGATATATTTATTCATATTTGTTTGGCCTACATATGTTGTTGCATGCTTGACTAAATTAATTAGTAAATGTGATGACTAAAGTTATTCAAAATTCATAGAATGTATGAGTCAGTGCACTTGTTTGAAATGAGATAATTGGAAATTTTATGTAAGACAGATATGAATAATAAATTGTTTGAAGTGGATAGTATGATTATAATGACATATGTGGATAATGAAAAAAATGTGTCCTATAGATATATGTCAGAATCGAGTTAGAGACTGTACAACCTCACCCCCTTACCGATGAGGTGTATATAACGGAAATTCATGAGAATCATGTTCACTAAGTTCCTAAGTGTGGAAACAAAGAGTTCAGTCATAAAATAATTATAGACATGACCAGAGACTGAGAATGGTTGACAAGTGAAAGACAGAGTTAAAGAAATATCAGAGTTGACTGAGTTATCTTAGGATTCATATTGATGACAGAGTGTTTCTAAAAGTATCGTCTTGAAAACAATTAGTTAGTAATGCTGGAAATTATGAGAAAGATACTAAACTTCACTCTGGTAAGATTTTCGAGGACGAAAATCTCTAAAGGGGGGAGAGTTGTAATAGCCCAAAATTGGGTCTAGTTAGAATAGAGGTTTCGGGACCACAAAATCTGAGATAGAAATAATTATTTTATGATTATTTTGAGGTCTATGATATGATTGCATGATTGTGTGAAAATTTCGTGAAGAAATTCTATGCATAAAGTGCTCAATTTGAAGTTAGCGACTAAATTGAATAAGTTGCAAAACTTGCATTCTAGAAGTTTCTAATATGAAATTGCTTTGAAATATTAATTAGGAGGTCTTAAATAGAAATTTTACCAATTTCTAAGTGATGGAAAAAATTGGACATAGATGGAATTTTGAAAGTTTAGTACGGAAGGGCATTTTGGTCATTTGGTAATTAAAAGAAATGAAAAGGGAAAATAAAGCCAAAATTGACTCATCTTTCTCATGGAGGCTGAAATTAGAATGGGGGAAGCCATGGCTAGGGTTTTCAAGCTTTCCAAGCTCAATAGTAAGTCCGTTCTAACCCCGTTTTTTCAAGTTCTTTACGTTTTCGGAATCCTGGTAATTTGATTAAGCTTATTCTAGCAATAATTTAAGCTAGGGTTCATATTTGGAAAAATACCCACAGGTGAAATATGTTTATTTTGGTGTTTCACGATACAATATGAGGTTTTAAATTATGTTAGACAACTTGTGCTACTCGGTTTTGAGTGAAAACGAGTAAAAGGGCTTAATCGGTAAAAATACCTAATAGTCATAAGTATATGTTAGAGTGAGAATTTGATGTTGCCATAGAAGGAAAAAGTTATTAGCATGTCATAAAACATAAGAATAAGGGATGAAGTTTAATTCTCGAGCCTAGGGGCAAAAGTGTAAATATGCAAAAGTTTAGGGGCAAAATTGTAATTTTTCCAATGTTTGAGTTAATGACTGTTTTGAATAGTACTTTAATTAAATAAGTAAAATATGAAGTTTTAGATCCCGAAAAATGAGATTTGAACCTAGAATGAGAGTAAAATCGAAAATTGGGAAAGTTGGTAAAATAGCCGTTTTAGTATCGAGGTAAGTTCATATGTATAGTAAGCATTAATTTATGCATGTTTCAATGTAAAATTGATATATTCATTATGATTTCCAAGGTGTTGAAAGTATGTAAGTTGGTATGATAATAATACAGCAATAATGCTGTAATTTATATTTGAAAGTTAAATTTAGTGAATTAACTCAATTATATTAAATTAAATGATTATGGTGCCAAGTTTATGAATTGATTTAAAAATATGTCTATGGTACATGAAGTGCATTGAATTATCATATATAAATGTGATTTCTATGATTATGGATATTATGGGAAGTTGTAAGTTTATATGTAAGTAATACATCAATATTACTTGTATTATGATATTTTATAATAATATTGGAAATATGTTTGTGGATAATTACTTGATTGGTGAAATTGTTGGAAAAGAGAGAAATCCAGTTGAACCTTTGGAAAGATTGGATGATACAGATAGTATGTAGCTAGGTCACATGTATGGTGCTAAGTGCACATCATGTGTACAAGAGAGCTACAAGATATTATGATGTGGCTAGGTCGCATGGGTGATACTATGTGTACACCATGTAGACAAGAGAGCTACGGGATATATGTTGCTAGGTCGCATGCGTGGTTCTAGGTGAAGGACACCATGTAGGCAAGAGAGCTACGAGATAAATTGGCTAGGTCACATAGGTGGTACTGAGTGTTCACCATGTGTACAAGAGAGCCGAACTATATGACGGGTGGAGCGATGTGCTGAAACCACCAAGTATTGGGTGGAACTATATGATGAGTCTATTTTCAAGATAAATCAACAAGAACGAGTTCTGTACTGTGAGATAATTAATTTTTAGTGAAGAGAGGTCAGAACTGTTAGAAAGTGAAACAGGGGAAACTTTAATGAATAAACTGTACTAATTGGCCAAACAAAAAATTATGAATATTTTATGGTAGAAAGATATGTGAGTCTAGTTTTAGAGGAAATTTACGGATCTTAATTTGGAGCTCTGTAGCTCGAATTATAAATAAGTAAGTGACTATAACTCATGTGGACAGTTTGATGTGAGTATTTATTAGTAAATTGTGAAATCGTACTTACAAGAATGCTATATGCATTAAGGATGTGGAATGGAGAGGAGGAGGAGGAAAATAAATATATGTGGAATACATGGAAACTATGGTAGATGAAATATTGATATAATGAAATAAATGATATGTGTTTATAAGAAAACAGAAAGAGAATGATATGTATCATGACTTTTATATATATATATGACTAGTCTTAATGTAATGCTTGTTGGGTATGGAGTTGAATTGAAATGTTTCAGGCAAACATGTTATTTTGCGTATCTGAATTATGGTATTTTATAAAGATATGATCTAGTTTTAAATATGAATGCTTGATGATTAAGCTGAAGATATTTTGTAAGATGATAATCTTGGTATAAATGTATAAGTGGTACTATAATAAACAAGGTAAAATGAGTATGAGAGACACATGTATGATGACATACAAATGCTATGTTTGTGGTTTAATTGAGAATATTTAATCATTAAATGAATACCATGTTATATGCTTTTGATTTTGTATCAGTGTGTAAGAGATTAAGGTTGACCAAAGCTTGGAAAATAGCCTAGGTATGTTCCACACAGGCAGAGACATGATCATGTGTCTCATCCGTGTATGGAACATGACTTTGGGACACGGGCGTGTGGAGCCTTAAAGCATGAAATTTCCAAGATTTTCGTAAGTTATCGGTTTAGTCCCGAACCCTTTCTAAAGTATGTTTTGGGCTTCGTAGACTCAAATAAGAGACTATGTGTAAGTGAATGAATGTTTTGAAATATGAATGAAATTTTATGGCCCGTATTTTAGTTTAATGTTTGTATGTTTGTCCGGTAACGCCTCGGACCTTATCCTGGCCTCGGGTATGGGTAAGGGGTGTTACAGGGGGAAGGAAGAAAGATGAAAAGATGACATATTTTTCTTTTTGTTTTATTTTAATGCCAAAAAAAGCTACCTAATACCCACAACTTTGACTTTTCAAACTCTTTATCTCTGTGGCCGGCCATGCACTCTATTTAGGGTATATTTTGACTTTAATCACCCCAAATTTTGTTTCTCTAGCTATTTAACATATTTAGCTAGCAAAACAAAACTTTTTCCCTTTATATGATTTAGTCCTTTCGCAATTAGGCGTGAAATCACTAAAATTATTTCACAAAAACTTTCATTCACTAATATAATCATGCTATAACACATAAAATATCATTAAAAATAATTTCTCCAGCCCCAGAATTGTGGTTTTGAAACCACTTTTTCGATTAGGACCAAAATCGAGTTGTTACAATTCTTCCCCCTTAGGGACTTTCGTCCCCGAAAGTCTTACCAGGAAAGTGGTTTGGTTTCTCACATAAACTTCTCTTTCTCACAATCATTGCTAAAGAAATTTTACGCTTTTGTACCTTTAATACTTGTCTCATTAATTTCTCATCTTAGAATCATGAGTGCTTCTTGGTTATACGACGCTTTCACCAAACCTTAACCTCTATCAGAGAGTTCATGCACTCAAAAGTTTGATCCATACCATCATGCTACACATACACTCTTACTTGAATGTTTTTGAATTCGACAAGTGAAATTAGTCAGTTCATCTTGGTCTTATGCTGTCTATAATTTCACACAATCCAATTGTTTACCAATCCAACTCTCAGTTGCTTATAAATTTCAAAGCCTCCTTTAGCTTTCCCAAGAAATCATGATATTAAACTTGGATCTCAATCCGATTAGTGAAGACTAAAATTCCAAGAAATCCAACAATCATAAAGACACAAAATTCCATGAATTTGATCCGTGAAAGTTTAGTATATACCGGCATGATTTACGTATCTTGTCAAACATTTAACAATAAGTCTCATAACATTTTTCTCTTTCAGAGACAAAAATAATCTAGACACGAAATCCATATCAACTTTTTCTCATCTCCATTCTAGTGCTAACACAGGCAAAAATAATTCTGATGACACTTGATATACATCCTTAAACTTTTCAACATTTCTAGAATCCATGCACAAAAATCAACAATGTCGAGTTCAAAATTCAATCACTAATACACTATTTCTGAGGGTTTCCTCGCGAAATTTCTGTATAAGTTTTGGATTTTTCTGTCCAAGTACCCGTAGCCACAATTTGCTTTCTCAAAGATCATACGATTACATTATCCCAAATAACACAGATATTTCAATTGAAGGCATTAATTTCAATTAGCTTACTTAAGAAAAGAGATCTATCATACCAATTGAAATTCAAAATTTCACCACTTAAGCCTTTGCTGATGTCAAATCCTTATACATAAATTAGAGGAATCCAAATATTAAAATCACTGCATTACTATGATCAAACCAGGAGCATAGTCACACTTGACATGATTATCACAAGCTAAAGAACACACTTTGAACATGAGTCATAATTGATAGATTATGGAACAAAAACAAGTAAAGAAATCTACGATAGAGAAATCCCAAGCTACGAGACCATACCAGAAGACCGAAGACAACCTCTTAAGAAAATATGAAAGACTTCAATAATTCCTCAGAGGAAAAAAAGTATAGAAGAGAGTATCATTTAATCCCACTGGAATCAAATACAATAATTTAGAGAAATAGAATCATAGCATCATGTGTATTTTCTCATAAGTTCCCATCAGACTAAATATAATAGAATACCAGAGAGAAGTAGAGCAAAGTAGATTATAAACCAATCTGACCGACACTGTCTTCGTTTGACATTAAGATCAGATAACATTCTCATATAACAAGAATTTCATCAGAAGATAGATAGCCACTATAATACTTCCGAGAACAACGATCTCTTAAAATATATCAAGAGAGACAGTCATCATCTACTCACTATGATTTCCATACTCAGACATCCCAGGTTTCAAATATTATTCCTCTAACTATTTCTGTCATCACAAATCCCATATCATTACACTTTCTCAACCTCGTACCTGAGTAATTTGATTTACCAAAGTACATTTCTTCTCTAACTGTGACAGTGCATAATTCAAATAATCTTTATGTCAACATAATACTTTTCTAGCTCTGACATACTTATCAACTCATTCTCAATCTCTAATCATGTTTATAGATATTTCTCCACTGAACTCTTTGGTTGCATACTTGTGAATTTGTTCAGCGCAAATCTCGTGAAATTCCATTACAATACACAACTCTGGTAAGGGGCTAAGGTCGTAGGGCCTCTGAGTCGACTCTTATATACATACACATGTAACACAACTATCATCATCATACCAACATCATCAAAATAATATCATTCATTTTATACAGTCTGACATTCATATTTTTTTTATGCCAACTTTCCAATTATCTCATTTAGACAAGTATACTCATATATGCACTCTATGAATTCTGAGAAACTTTACTTATCTCATTCATTTAATCAAACCAGTCATGTACATAACATCGTACGAGAGCCAAAAAACATGGATAAGTATATTCCTATCTATACTTTCATTACACACATCATCGTATGCATATCATTACAAACATGTAAATCAATCCAAGCAATTTAACGCTTATACTCAAACTATGTGATTTTTCCAACCATATTCATTCAAATAAGTATACATGAACATTCTTTCTACTTGTATTTTTAGTAAGTTATCTAAACACATGTATTCACTCGAACAAATCAATCATGTACACCACGGGATTATCAATCAATCATAGATAAGCTCATTATACCATGTACACATTCTATTTCATGTTCCTAATATCACAAATATGTACATATTCATTTCAAGAATTCTTGTTCGTACCTTTTTCGGTTTCAACTCTTCATAACTACACTTTATTGAATACTTTAGCATCATTATCTATGTGATCGGGTGTAGCTCGGTAGGAGAGTACTTTGCCTACATAAGATAGTTCTCATCCGCACAAAGAGACATCACACTATCACAAACTTGTGACATGTATAGCTAAACTCTTACACGTGCTAAGTTTGTCCGAGAACCGACTAAACCATGCTCTGATATGACTAAATGTAAGACCCCTTACCCATGTCTATCGCCGGAACAGGGTATGAGGCATTAACCTACTTAAACATACACATTCATGCAAAAACCGGGCCATAAAATCTCTTTTAATTCAAAACCTTTCAAACACATGTATGTCATCCCTTATTTGGGTCTACGAAGCCCAAAACATTCATCAGAATTGATTCAGGACTAAATGAAAACTTTGAGAAGTTTCAGGAAAACTTAGAAATTTTTCTCATGAAACAGGGTCACACGCCTGTTTGGACATAGGGACACGCCCGTGTCCTCAGGCTGTGTAACTCTCTGTTTATGACGTCAGTATACACATCGAACCACACGGTCGAGCCACATGCCCATGTCTCCAGGTCATGCCCCTCACACGGTTGATACACACGGTCGTGTCTCAGCTCGTGTGGCCAACACTTAGGCTATTTTCCAAGCTGTCATGTTACCCATAATCTCTTACAACCTTTTGCACAACAAAGTCGCAAATCATAGCATCATTTTAATGATTAAACACTCTTTATTAAGACATATCCTTAACATTAACATGTTATCTTACAAGTAATGCATCTACTCATGCAATACCAAGTCTAGATTCCTTATTTCACATTCATAAGACTTGTCATTTTGATGACCATTTTTACCATTGTACTCTGGTTACCAACGTATCCATCAAGCACTCATGCTCAAATCATTATCACATTGTGTTTATAACGTGCAATTACTACATAACTATGACCACTTCAATTGGTCATAGAGCATAAATCCAGCACACATGTCATATTACTAACGATGCATGGCAAACAAACATAACCATATTATAAACATTAGACATGACATGAATATCTAGGCTTACAAGCCATAATCAATATGAGCCACATCTCATGGCCATATACATATAACTCAATATAAGCCAACACATTTGGCCAAAGCAAAATAATACATGCCAATCAACTAGATCCCTATACATTTCACTCACTTGAAATTTCTAATATATACTTCATTATTCCAAAGGTAGCGATTTGATAGTGTAATGCTGCCTCCGACGATCTCCAACGCCGATCTAACCTGAAAACACTAAAGAAAAGGAAAGGAAGGGAGTAAGCTTTATTGCTTAGTAAGACCGTATGAAAATAATAAGCAATTTATCAACTTGCTTCTCATGGTAATACAACCCTATTTACATTTTTACTCATGTTCCAGTCAAGTTGTTTTATCAAGTCACAGTCACTAAATCATTTATATTTATTGCTACAGAACCCCAAATCAAGTTTCGCTAATTTTTCCTGAAACTAGACTCAGATATATTCTTACCATAAAATTTTTAGAATTTTTGGTTTTGCCAATTAGTACAGTTTATTCCTTTAATTTACCACTTTTTTTTTGCTGTCTGATAGCTTTGACCCCTCTTCACTAAAAATTATCTATCTCATAATACCAAAATCAGATGATGTTCTCGTCTATTTCTATTGAAAATAGACTCATTAAAAATTCTAAGCATAGAAATTATAACCCATAAATATTTGTTTACAATTTTCAATGATTTTCTCAAATCAGAACAGGGTATTTCGAAGTCATTCTGACTCTGTCTCACAACAGTTTAAATATTTCATAATATGAAACTCTTTTTCTTACACTGTTTCTTCTATATGAAACTAGACTCATAGGGTTTTAATTTCATATCTTATTCAGCCTCTAACAAAATTTCCATAATTTTTGGTGGATTTTCAAAGTCGGACTACGGCTACTGTCCAAAACTGTTTTAGTGTAAATTAACGATACTAAGTTTATCACACCATATTAATTCATTTTAACCACATTGGTAAGGTTACATATTCATACATCATAAGTATAGACCTATAATCAGAAGGTCATCACAAAATCATTCTTATAGGCATTATTTACATCTTCACCAAATGTGCTTCATAAACTGAAATCATTTCTCATGAGCTTAGCATACATACCTATGTTACTCAACATGCTCATATTCATTCCTTACTAATCATATAACATGATTTGAATTCAAATCTCATGAATTTCATGCAAGTACCTGTACCACTCAAAAGATGGTCATAACCTTTCTCATTTAGCTTAAATCATAACTCTCACCGTTGAACCATTTAGAAAGTTATTGGATATGCACAAAGTCTAAAACTTAGGATATAACTCCAATGCCATGTCCCAAACATGGTCTTACACTGGCTCATCTATCAAGTCGATGCTATGTCCCAAACATGGTCTTACACTGACTATCAAAATAGAGGCCGACACGATGTCCCAAACATGGTCTTACACAATCTCTAACATATCCATGCCGATGCCATGCCCCAGGCATGGTCTTACATTGACACATTGTGTAGCCGATGCATGTCCCAGACATGTCTTACACTGGCACACAAATAACCTGAATGTCATGGCATGAATATCCGAATTGTTTCTTAAGGTTAAAACGGGAATTCTACTATCTCAATATTAATCAAACGTAGTCGTTTCCACAACCAAACAATTCATGCTATATCAATTTAAACACATATAATAACAATATAGTTGTACTATTTACATACAACTTACTCGTTTCAATGGAATATCATATTCCATCAAATTTCTAAGTATTCAATCAACCCATAAATGTTATTTACATTTGACATCACTTTCTCATATACAATATCATCATCCTAAACTTTAATATAATCATGGAAATATAGATTTTTAAGTGCAATAACAATGGCATAAATATCATGCTCATTTAATCACACGGACTTACCTCAATTGCAATTTTGGCTAATTATTCTCTTTTTGTCCTTAACCACGCACTTTCTCGATTTAAGCCCAAATCTCAATTTTCTTGATCTAACATGATGAAATTCACTCATTTAATCACTAAAAAAATTTGGACAATCAAAATTCACATTTTTTCCAAAATGACCATTTTGCCCCTAGAATTTTGCAAAATGACCATTTTACCCTTTGGCCTGGAAATCGATTTTTATCGAATTTCCTTATTAGCCAAGCCTAATCGACCAATTATTACTCTTATGACAACCCCAAATTTCCACTATTTCACACAATTACAACCTATTTTATAACTTTTACAAAATGGCCCTTTTAGGTGTTTTCCATGAAAATCCTTTCAAAAAAGTTGTTTATTACACAACCAAGACTCATATTCTTCCATAAAATATCAGTTAACAACACACATGCTTTTATGGAAAACCCGAAACTCTCAACCATTTTGCAAAATAGTCCCCACAATAGCTAGATTAAGCTTTAGGGGTCTCAAAAATGTAAAAATCATCAAGAAAAGTCATCAAAATCACTTACTTGCAAGGGATGGAAGTTACTGAAATTTTGAGCTTTCAAAACCCCTATTTTGCTGGTATTTTCAGCAGGGGAAGGAAGATAGATGAAAAAATGACATCTTTTTCTTTTTGTTTTATTTTAATGCCAAAAAAACCTACCTGATACCTACAACTTTGACTTTTCAAACTCTTTCTCTCTATGGCCGGCCAAGCACCCTATTTAGGGTCTATTTGCACTTTAAACACCCCAAATTTTGGTTCTCTAGCTATTTAACATATTTAGCTAGCAAAACAAAACTTTTTTCCCTTTATGCGATTTAGTCTTTTTTTACAATTAAGCATGAAATCGCTAAAATTATTTCACCAAAACTTTCATGCACTCATATAATCATGCTATAACGCATAAAATATCATTAAAAATAATTTCTTCAGCCCCAGAATAGTGGTTCCAAAACCACTGTTTCGACTAGGCCAAAGATCGGGCTATTACAAGTAATGATTTGATGGTTGTCCCTTTGCCAATTAGAAAGATAATCAATGCTCTCAAGTTGGAATAATTTTGTGATGCTCATTCAGTTCTCGATGATGAATTAATTCGAGAATTCTATGCAAGTTTGATGATACAAGATACTGTTAAGGTCATCGTTCGAAAGAAAAAGGTACCTCTTACTTCTAAGTTTATCAATGATTTGTTCAACTTACCTGATGTTGAAAAAGATGAGTACTACTCTACGATGAACAATATCAATTGGGATTTTCTTCAACAAGTGCTTGATGTTGTGACAAATTCGGGATCCCAATGGATTATAAGAAAGTATGGGAGCCATTCTTGCCTAAGGGAATACCTAAAACTAGTAGCAAAGGTGTGGTTTTATTGTGTTTACTATAGTTTTATGCCTATCTCACATAGTTCCACCATCTCGATGGAATGGATGCTCTTATTATATGCAATATTGATAGAAAAGTCCATTAATTTTGGGAAAATTATCCTCAAGGAGATTCACGATTATGCTAAAAAGAAGGCAGGAAGTGCTTATTTCCCATCATTAATCACTTCACTTTGCATAAGGGCCCGTGTTAAAGCACAAGCAAATCTGAAGGGGGGATATGTTTAAGGGTGCATTTCAACTTATGATCTTGAAAGGTTAGTAGAGAGGGTGCATGAGCTAAATCAAGGCGAGCAAGAAGAGCCAACTGAGCCAGATACCGATGAGTCAACAAGTGAAAATAAGACAGAAGCTAATTCAGTTACAGACACTAAAGAAGAAGAATCTGATAAGGAACTGAACAGTCCTAAACCAGCTAAAGCATCTGAAAACCCTGAACCAAGGGTTGAGGCAGAAGAAGAACCAGTCAAGCTAAGCATTGAACCTAAATCTGCAACTCCTATGCTGACTTCTGTAAGTTCTTCAAAGAAATCAGAGTTGTCAATTTTGATGGATATGTGCAAGTTCATGCACAATCAACAACAAACTTACTGGAAATATGCAAAAATTAGAGATGACTCAATTCGACATTCTTTTAAGAATATTTCTAATATTTTTGCTCATGAGCTCCCAGATGCTATCTTTGAGACATGGACGGAAGACACTGACAATGCAAGCAGAGATGGAGCTGAAAAGACAAAGGGAATGAGTCAAGAAAATAAAATGAGGGACTCTTCTCTTATTATTTATTTATTTTTAGGTCCTTAGGAAATTATTTCTTTTATAATTAGGATTTAATTTCTGTAGAATAAAACATACCAAGCATGAATAAACTTGACACTTTTTTAGAAAGAAAAAGACTAAGTGATGTGGTAATGGGAATGAACATGTCTAGGATTGGGTTATTAGGAAAGACTTGGTATTTAAGTAGTCTTAATGACTCACCTCTCTTTCTTTACAACCTTACCTAGTGTTCAGTTTTCATTCATTACTTTGTTCTTGCAATGAGGACATTGCTTCTTTTTAAAGGGGGTAAGGCAAATAAATTGCTCAAACTTTTAAATCTTTTCAAATATGTTTCAATCATTTCTTTCATAAGTATATTTTAATAAATGAATGTTTAGAGATATTTTTTTTCAATAAGATAGTTTGTATGCAACTATGAATGATGATTTTATCTGAGTGAAAGTATGTTATCATGAAGAACGAAATGCTTGTATGATCTTAGCCTTAGTAATGTCTGCCATGAAAACGTAGTTTCTTTTGAGATTAGACATGGATGAAGGTTTATATCTTTAGAATTGACTTAGTAACTTTCTTGAGGCAAAATCCTAGGGAACATAAAAATCTAAATTGATATAGGCACTATTTCTTTGGATTGTTTGAGTCTTTTCAAGCCAACCCTATGATATTTGACCCTTGAAACTAAAATTTTGAGCTTAAAAGCTTGTTTATTGCAATAAACCTACATTATAAGCCACATTACCATTATTTAAAGTTATCCTAATTTTGTGTAACTATCTTAACTAAAGTTGTCTTGGTAATCAACATTTGAGGAAGTTTTCATAAAGATGTATGTGCTCATGCTTAAAAAAAATAGAGCGAAGAAAAGTTTGCTCAGTCTCCAAAAAAGGAAAAATGTATGAGCTTGAGTTCAAAATAAGTTTGGGGGTGTTCCAAAGGTTCACTTAAAGAAAAAGGTTGTATTACGAGAAAAACAAGACAAAGTTAAAGGTTAAGATTTTTAAAACTGAAATGTCCCATCTCTTAAAATCCCTACCCTTAACCGAGCCCCATTACAACATTATAAAAGACCTATTGATTTGATGATTATGTCACCTACATTAGTGGAGAGGAAGTCCTAAGTTCAACATATAAAGATCATAAATAAGCCTTGTGATTGTTTGCTTGATTGATAGGAAATTGTGTTGAATGAAGAATGTTATCTATGACTGTGACACACACGCAAACTATGGTTCATGTTGGAATATTTTGAAGCTTAGTATAATCGTAAGGAATGTTTGCATATGAATTACTTGTTAATAAAGAAGATTGTTGAGCATGAAGTTATTAATGCATGATTATGAGACAAAGATTGATGCTACTTACACAATTAGCAATTTTTCCTTAGCAAGACCTTTTGCTGTGTATGAAAATTATTCAGGACAAGCAACGATTTAAGTTTGGGGGTGTATAAACGAAAAAGATTTATAGGATTTTTCCTATGTCATTTCTTTTTACTTAAAATTGTTGTTAAAACTAAGTAATTGTTTAATAAATTAATGAAATATGTGAAAATATGAAATAAGGACATAGAAATTATTAAAATGTGATTTTATGCTTTATTATATAGTTTTCATGTAATAAATGGCTTATTTTATATTAATTTCAATATATTATATTTTTAAAACATAAAGTGAACCATGCATGATTAAATTAAATAATAAAATATAAAATTATATTTAATAATTATTTTTAAAATATTTCATTACTAATTTGAGTTTTAAATTAATTAATTAAATTGGATAAATTTTATTCTTTGGTCCTCTAACTTGTTGATTTATTCTGGACAGGTCTGATAACTTTGCTGGACTAAAAAATCGTCCAAATTGTAGACCAAGTCAACCCAAAATTTGGCTGCATATGGCTGTCCATAAACTACTTTTTGGTGTAATTGCACAAGGTCTGTGAAGGGTTGAAGAAATTAGAGATTTATCTGAAGAATTGCACTTGACTGAGTCTTAGTCCTGAGTTGTTGTGGTACTCAAATTGACCAAAAATCAAGCAAAAATCAGCTCAACTTCCTCAATTTATGGCCGGCCACCCATGAAAGATGCTTCAAAAGCTGAAAATTTCTATTTTTAGTAAACTATCCCCCTTTCCTCACCTATAAATAAGACCTCATTCTCACATTTCTACTCATCTCTCATCCTTCATTCCTCATTCATTCTCTTAGCATTCTTCTTTTCTCCCCACACCTATCATCATCTTTTCATAAAGATTTTAGCATTTGAGCCTCTTAAAGAGCCTTTGGTCGGCCACCTTGGAAAGCCATCAACAAAGGAGCAAAGCAAAGGAGCGAAGAAGCCTCGTCAGTTAGAGTCTTGGGTGACAGCCACTCTGAATTGGGTTTAATCTTTGTTTTCTTTAATTTAATTTAAAGATGTTTGCTATGTGTTCTTTGTTCTTGTTTACAACAATGTTAGCTTAATTTTATTTAAGCTAGGATGATTTCTTTGATTAAATAAGATTTATTAGATTCATGCTTATAATGTTTGTGCCTCAATCGATCATGTTTTCAATTAAAATCAAATATGTATTTCGTTCATACGTGTTTGAAATGCACCTGAATTAGCCGAGTGATCCTAACCAAATGACTTCTAGTGGACGCATAATTGAAATGTGCATACTTAATTTAGATCCTAACCCGATTAAATTGTAGGGCATAACAACTCTAACCAGGCTCTGTTATTTGCATAGTTTTTAGATTTGTATGATTAAACTGTTTCAAACCTAACACATCCCTATTACCTTGCACGAATGCTAAGAAACCCTTAGTAAATAAGGATCAGTAAAATGCTTATTTACTAAGTAAAGGATTCCGAAAGGACCTAACGTGGTTTCCACACTCATGAAAGATCGAGTTGCCATGGAATATTTTTTTCGAATATTATTAAGCATGTTGATAATAAATTGAGTTTAATTAAAGTAATTGTCCTAGTTTATTTATGTTATAATTGTTGCAAATTGTGTTTAATTTTGCTAAAATCTATTTCATTCATATAGTTTGCATACTTAAGTTAATTTGCATTAAGGATCATTGCATTTAGTTTAATATATTTTAATCATCACTTCTCAATTAAATTGTGTTTTTATTTACCAAATTGTTAATATAATTTTACAAATTAAGTGACTTAGCACAAATACAATCCATGTGGAGACGGTAACTCGATACTTACTTATTACTTGATAATGACTGTGTACACTTGAACAAACCCCAACGTTACACGTGCGACCCTTGTTTTGATGAAAAATTTTCTAAGTGTTGGGAAGTTTTCTAAAGTTCTCGGTTTAGTCCCGAACCATTCCTAATGCATGTTTTGGGCCTCGTAGGCTCGTTTAAGGGACGATATGAGTGTGTTCGAAAAGTTTTAAATTTGAGTGAAAATTCATGTCCCAGTTTTGAATGTTTGTTTGGGTTTAAGTCCGGTAATACCTCGTACCCTGTTCCGGCGTCGAATTCGGGTAAGGGGTGTTACAAGATTGCTGTAGAAAGATGTGAAATTCGAGTGGTCTAAGAAATGTCAACAGAGTTTTGAATGATAGAAAGCATTGTTAACTGATGCACCAGTTTTAGTTCAGCCTGAGTCAGGTAAAGAGTTTGTGATTTTTAGTGACGTGTCATTGAACGGTTTGGGTTGTGTTTTGATGCAAAAGGGAAAAGTGATAGCTTATGCATCTAGATAGTTGAAACCGCATGAAAAGAATTGTCCAACGCACGATTTAGAGTTGGTCGCTATTGTGTTTGCTTTGAAAATTTGGCGACATATTTATTTGGTGAAAAGTGTCACATCTTTACCGATCACAATAGTTTGAAGTATTTAATGACTTAGAAAGACTTGAATTTATAACAACGAAGATGGCTCGAGCTGTTGATAGATTATGAGTTAGTGATTGATTATTATCCAGGGAAAGCGAACATAGTGCGGATGATCTGAGTAGAAAATCTTTATTTGTTTTGCAAGCGATGAATACATAGTTAACATTTTTAGATTATGGTTTGATTTTGGCTGAATTAAAAGCTAAACCGTTATTTCTTTAACAAATTGTCAAAAAGGACTAGTTTGTAAAAAGTTGTAAAATGTGTGTAAGTGTGTGAATAAATGGAAATTGTGGACTACTATCGTTATGAAAATGGTTCAGCTAGGCTTAAAATACAAGAAAATTGAATAAAAATCATTTTACGAGCCTAGGGGCAAAAGTGTAAATATGATAAAATTGAGGGGCAAAAGTTTAAATTTTGCCAAAATGTGAATTTAGACTAATTTGAGTAGCAGGATGAATAAGTGAGTTAAATGTATTGTTATAGATCAAGGAAAACGAGATTCAGACTTAGAACGGGAAGAAAACAAAGAATATGACGAATAAGTCCTTTTCATCGATTGTGCTACTAAGGTAAGTTTGTATGTAAATAATATATCGTTTTTACTTATGTTATAATATTTTGTTATTATATGAGATGTGGTTGCATATTTAATGATCTCTTGATGTAAATTATGAATTGAAATTGATTATGGATGAATTGGCAAAAAGTTGAAAAGTGAGGAATTTCCCGGTTGGACCTTCAAAAAAGAAAAGATACAAATAATACATTGTGAGAACACATGTGTAGTACTATTTCTAGGCTACTATGTGTTTCAAATGGTTTTAGGTCATGTGTGTAGCACTAAGTGCAGGCTACTACGTGTACCAGATGGTTAGGTCGCATGTATAGTATTAAGTGCAGGCTACTATGCATACCCGATAGCTTCGATCACATGTGTAGTACTAAGTGAAGGAAACTATGTGTAAAAGATGGTTTTGATCACAAGTGTGGTACTATGTGAAGGCCACTTTGTGAAGAAGGTACCTTTGATTACAAGGGTGGTACTATGTGCAGGCCACCGGGTATCCGTTATTATTCTGATGTGTTCAACGGCAAATGCCTAGGTGTAATTGAATATGACTATGTGATGAATAAGTGCAGGTTTGTGTGTGTAAACTTATGAACAACGTGCTCGATATGTGATCGAACTTTGGTGAGATTGATATGGAGTAAGTGTTACAATGAAAGTTACTACAAAGAAAACATGAAAGAGTGAAATTTAGTAATAAAATAGTTTTGGACAGCAACAGTTGTGTGACTTTTAAAAATCACCAAAAATGGTGGAAATTGAATTAGAAGTTAAATAAGACATTAAATAAAACCTTATTGAGTCTATTTTCATATAAAGAAAACATTATAAGCAAAAGAATTTCATATTATGAAATATTTGAATTTTTGTTAGACAGAGTTAGAATGATTCCTAATCTCTTATTCGATTTGTGAAAATCATTAAAAATTGTAAAAACAATAATTATGGGTTATACTTTATATTATTAAAATTATTAATGAGTCTATTTTTGAAAGAAACAAATAGGAACATTATCCAAATCTTGTACGAAGAGATAATTAATTTTTAGTGAAGAGGGGTCAGAACTGTCAGACAGCAAAACAGGGGTGACTTTAAAGAATAAAATGTACGTATTGGATAAATCAAAAATTCTGGAAATTTTATGGTACGAATATGTATGAGTGTAGTTTTAGGGAAAATTAGTGGATCTTAATTTGGAGTTTTGCAGCTCAAGATATAAATAATTTAGTGACTATGACTCGAGTAGACAACTTGAGATGAACATGAATAAATAGTGGAACTATGTGCAATTTTGATTGTATTATCTTGAGAACATATTGTGAAGATTTATAAAAGCATGTTAATAGATTACTTAATTATCATTTACATACCTACTTACTAAGTGATAATGCTTACCCCCTTTCCTTTCCTTTTTCCTATAGTGTCATAGATGCTAGCTCGAGTTGGAGGTCGTCGGAGATTCTATTTCACTAACAAGTTATTGATTGGTATAGTATTAATGATCTTCAAGTATTTTTAAGTCTATGGAATGTATAGGGACTTGATTATGTGTATATGTTATTATGAGTTTGTCTAAAATGTTGGCCTCTAATATTCGATAGTTCATTTTGTATAAAGCCATTGAGGATGGCTAATATTAGTTAAGTTATATGTTTATGATATTGTTTTTTGTGGATGTGCAAGCTTGCATGACTTGGTTGAATGAGTGTGTGATGATTAATTATGGAAAGTGAAGCATGTGAATGGTTGTGTGAAGAACAAGGCCTTGGAGACGGGCGTATACTCCTATTTTCAAGAAATTTTCTAATGTTTTCCAAAGTTCACGATTTAGTCCCGGGCACATCCAAAGTATGTATTGGGCCTCATAGGCCCGTATAAGGGACGATATGCATGTGTATGAAGGATTTTAAATTTAATGAAATTTTATGACTCCGTTTAATATGTTTACAAGCATATGTGTTCCGGTAATGCCTCGTACCCTATTCCGACATCGAATATGGGTAAGGGGTGTTACATTTAGTGGTATAAGAGCCAGGTTTAGTTGATTCCTAGACTAACGTAGCGTATGTGAGTCTAGCTATACATGCCATAAGTGAACTGTGATAGTGTGATATCTCTCGAATCCGATGAGATTTATTTGGGTTAAAGTAGGGATGCTTTCCAACCGAGCTACCATCGATAATGCTGAAAAGGGATAAGTAAGTTCGTATAACTTAGTGAATATATTGATCTGCTTGAATTGATGAATATATTGATCTGCTTGAATTGATCTCTGTGATTTGTGATGATATGTATGTGTTAATGGATAGAATATAATAGATTAACCAAAAGTTGAGGAATATGAATAAAATGTTATAGTTTCGATTGAACATTGCATTTCGATAAATCAGAGTGAGTTTTTGCAGTGAATAACATGGAAAACTTATTTTGAGATGAGCTTATTACAATTGGTTGATATTTATATGTGATAATGCTGAGTGTGTTACTAAGATATTTGAAAATGTGTTCATGATTAGTAGAAACCTAGAGGTGTATGAATCAGAGTATATGATATTATGTTGATGTTAAATGCTACATTGTATATGTGTATGTATAAGAGTCAAAATTTTAAAGGCTTTACAATCTTCACCCCCTTACCGATATAGTGTCATATGACGAAGTTCACGAGATTTACATCGAATAAACTCACAAGTGGGGAACTAAAGAGTTCAGTGGTGGAATAATTAATAATGTGATCAGAGATGGGAATGACTTGGCGAGTAAAAACGGTTATGAGAGAGTTATCAAATTATTCTAAAGATTATTTGCAATGCACAATGCCACGGTTAGAGAAGAAGTTAATCTCGGCTAATCGACAAATTCAGGTATGATGTATAAAGACTGTACTTACTGGAATTCTTCTAAATTGATTTTTATTAATGAATGAAATGTTATGGGATTAATAAAGAAAGAATTAGTCTAAGGAATGATTTTTGAATTGTAAAGATATTTGAGTATGATAGCTACAATTGAGTAATTTATGACTATCTCTTCTGGGTATTTTATGTATTCTTACATTCTTAGGGGTATTTGTGGTTTCTTCTTTTCTGATGAAAGCATTGTTGGTCTGATTAATTTATGATTGGTATTCTTCTATATTCCATTGGTATCTTATTCCGTTATGTCAGAGATAAAGAGTTGACAAATGTAACACCCTTAACCCATATCCATCGCCGGATTAGGGTCCGGAGGCATTACCAGATAAAAGCACAACTCTGAATATTCTCACACATCATTTTTAAATGTAAATACGAATGTCCAATTAAATATTAATCGAAATTCTATCATTTCATAAAAATACAAATGCGAATCAAATTTAGTTATCTAATAGACATCAAGCATTTTAAGACAAACTACGAAATACGTTCAAACTAAGTTAAGTAGAATCTAACTCATGGCATTTTAACTATCAGCATACACGTTATTCACATCCTCACAAATAATCAAATATATTTCATTAAACAAATAAGTGTTTAACACATTTTAACCATATAGACAAGAACTATAACCGAACATTAATAACAAAATTTACCAAGCTTGACTCACGAACTAAAATCATACTCAAGTATTTATTTTTAGTTAACCATTTAACTTACAAATAATGACTCAAAATTTACACATTTCACATACCAAAATTTTGGTTATAACTAATCTATTTACCACCAATTCGGTCATCTAAACTTTTCCTAGAAAAGCACAAATAATCTTGCATATTATCTATTTATTACACAATATACCTTAAGGTTAGTTACATATCAAGTCCATTCATCACATGCATTAAAATTTATAAAAGCATTTGCCAAATCACAAGTTAATCATAACCAACTTATATATTTTTATCTTATGAACAATTTATAATGCATTATTATATAATTTTCAGATCAACTCATAATACAATTTATACATTACAAGAATAAGACATTAATCATAATTAGACATATAATTAAAACTTGAGTATATCATGCCATGCAATAACCATATTTTAACAAGCTTATATTATGTCCGGACTTAGCCAACAACCGGTAATGCCAAATTACATATAATACATTATCTAAATACCACCACCACATTCGCATATACCTTACTCTATGTATACCTTAACAGAATCAGCCATTTATTCATCCAAATCATTAACCATTTTCAAAACATAAACGCCTATCATGAACATCATTCCTTCATAGCATTTAACATTATAGCCAAAATAAAATTAAGGGACAATCAAGCATAACTGAACTCAATATAAAAGATTAGCCATTTTAGCATGGCCTAGATTATACAAACCAAAGTTGTACTTTTCAAAACACATTCCAGCCTATACATGCCATAATTCAAATTTAACTTTTAAAGGTACCAAAATAGCTGATAGTGTGATGAAACTTTGCTGACAGTCCCCGAGCTCGTAGCTTGACTCCAAAATCTATAAAATGAAAACAAGTATACACACAGTAAGCTATTATAGCTTAATAAGTCATAAGCAAATAAATAATTCAACGATGTTATCAACTTAATTAAACTGAACCACATTATATTATCATTACAAATTTAAATCCAAGCACATATAAGTTCATATTATACATATATACACATATATTTATTATAAATATCACCTTGACCGAATGTCTATATAGCCAAATTAACATGCTAGCATTTAATTTCCAAAGCCAAATAGTCATTACAAATGTAATTCACCTGCACACAATTAAATAAGCTCACGTGTCACCATATAATTTTATATACATATATTGATTATGTGACTGAATACATAAATTCCCATGGATATAATTAAGACTCATTCCAATAATATTAACAGGGTTGAATACACATACCTAGTTCACATATAATCCTCATTTGTAGTACACACTATTTGTAATGAGTATCAAATTACACACTTACCTTATTTTAAGTAACAACAAGCCAATTCGTACCTGGCCATTTAGCTTATTTTACACATTCGAACACAACTTGTCTTTGCTAATGAACCATTCAGAATTGGATAGGATACTCAGATAATCACATATACATAGTACAATGCTAACGTCCCAGATGTGGTCTTACCTGTAATCGCAGATCGATGCCACTATCCTAGACAGGGTCTTACTCGTACACATATATTGGAGTAACATATCGATGCCATGGTCTTACTCGCACACATAAATTAGAATCCTATGTCATGACATATGTATCCTAGCTATTCCTAAGGTTCATACAGGGCTTTCGGACGTCGTAACTCAGTCGAAATGAATTCAAAAACATAGTAATCAAGCTAATTCACATTTGGCTATAGAATATAATAATTCATACATATCAATTCAGCATGTATACTTCGCATTTATTTAAAATGGAGTACAACTATTTGCTTATAAACTTACCTCGGACTATATATAACAGAACGGGACAGCTAGTCGACAACTTTCGCTTTCCCCCGATCCAAAGCTGATTTCTTTGGTTCTTGATCTAAACATATTCAAATTAAGCTCATTCAAACATATTTGCATTCAATTTAGTCCAAAAACACATAAATGGTCAAATTACCATTTTACCCCTAACATTTACAATTTTTACAATTTAGTCACTATTGCACAAAACACAAAATATGCAAAATTTCCCTATACCCATGTTTGGCTGAATCTTACCCCTATCCATACAAGTCCATATATTTCATTTATTTTATTTTAGTCCCTCAATTTATTATTTTTGCAATTTAGTCCTAACTGCTCAAAATCATCAAAAACTCCAATACAAAACATGTTAACTTAAAACATATTTTTTCATATTTCATCACCAAACAACAAAAATCACAAGCTCTCATCAATGGCATAACTCAAAATATTCATCAAAATCAAAAATTCAAGCATGGGTCTTGAAGATAACTTAGCAACGATCTCAAAAACATAAAAAATATCAAAAACTGAGCTAAACTCATACCTTGATTGAGCTTTAAAGATGGCCGAACCCTAGCTCTTGTTAGTTCTTTTTCTTTTGTTTAATTTCGGTCAAGAGAGAATGAATGAACTTGTTTTATTTTAATGTTTATTATAACATATATTAACATTTTTACCTAATTACATTTTTAACCTTAATATAATTATGAGAAAACCATATAATATATATGCCTATTATCGTCCACCCTTTCTTTTAATGGGCTAATTGCAACATAAAGGCTTTCATTAATAAAGCCAATAGTAATTAGGCCCTTTTTAGAAATAACCACCAAATTTTCATTTTATATGATTAAGTCCTTTATTTAATTGGACATCCAAACGACAAAATTAAATCACGAAAATTTCACAGATATAAATTCACAAAAAATAAACACAGAAAATAATTTTAAAATATTTTTCTGACCCGGATTCATGCTCCCGAAGCCACCATTCCGATTAGGGTCTAAATTAGGCTATTACAACGAATGTATGAACAGTGTTTCTTTTCCTTTTGGTTTTCTCTAAGGAATCGTCAGGATCTCTATTATTTCATATGAGTAGTATTCTCGGACATTCAATATGGTCTTGTATCTCGGATTTCATTATCTTGGTTTTCTTATCACCCTTATTGTTTAATTTATCAAGTATGGCTTATCTTTGAAGTCGATATCCGCAAAAGTGTGGATTATGACAATCAAGTTCAAATTATATACTACTTTTATTTCCTCGGGTAATTTTGATTATTATCAGTGAGTTTAAGTAGGATGTTATGTTTTGTCTGAGTTAATACAGTTAGTAAATATCTTTGACTGGCATGTTGAAAGAACTATGAAAGATTGCATGTTTGAATTGGCCTAGCAACATGAAGAAAGGAGCATTTTGTTATGTTATTATTTGATATCGAAATCGACTTGGTTATTTTTATCAAAGTGAATTGGTCAGTTGAAATGTGATTTGAGTTACATGTAGTTAAAGTATCCTCAATTATGGTAATAAATTTTGTGCATTCATGTATATATTGATGGACAGACTAATTGAAGGATTGATATTCTAGAAAGTATGATACCGAGATACACCTATTAGATTTGTTCTAATATGATGATGTTATTGTAACACTCCTCACCCTTATCCGACGCCGGGATAGGGTTCAAGGCATTACCGGGGTTTCACATTCACAAACATATTAAATCAGGTCACTAAGTTTCACTCAAATTTAAAACATTTCAAACATGTACATCTCATCCCTTAAACAGGCCTTCGAGGCCTAAAACATACTAGGGGCAATTTGAGACAAAACCGGGGACATTCGATAAACTTTGGGTACCTTGGAAAGTTTCCTATAATTTGAAGTGTCACACGCCCGTGTGGGTGGGGCCGTGTGATAACACATACCCGTGTAGCTTGGGACATGCCCATGCCCTCAGCTCGTGTGCAACACTAACTTTAACCTTATCATACAATTAGGGGCACATGGCCAAGACACACGCCCGTGTGCCCAACCGTGTGGACCCTAATAGGCTATTTTCCAAGCCTTTGGTCACCTTTTTCAAAACTTATACTTAATGATTATCAAATGCAAAGAAAAACATGATTATATTCTTACAAATGTTCTTGGCAAAACTTATTCCATAGAAACCTCATATCATTGGTTTCACACAGGCCAGGTTATTTCCCATCTTGTATTTATGGATTTCCATGTCAGTTTAACACATTAATGATTGGCTCGTTCTTGTGACTCATTTCCAATTGGAAACAAACCATCATATATGAATATAACATGCATGGAAATTTTGTAGGTCATAGCCTACTTCGAAATAAGCCAATTCCTATGGCCATATACAAAAATAAAGATGGATACATCTTTACATGCCTTTATTTGGCAAATCAATTGACACATATAACAAAATACTCAAGAGTCCTATACATGCCATTGAACAAAATAGAAATGTCTTTATACCAAAACTGGTCTAGTTGCTAGTGTGCTGACTCTCCAACTGTCTTCCAATCCTTACAAGTCCTCGAGCTCTTTAAAATAGGGGAAATGAGAGGGATACGCATTTATGTAATATCCCCAATTAGGGCCTAATCGAAATAGTAGTTTCGTGACCACAAATACGAGATAGAAATAATTATTTTATAATTATTTTGATGATTATGATATGATTGCATGATTGTGTGAAAATTTCGTGATGAAATTCTATGCCTAAAGTGCTTAAATTGAAAGTAGGGACTAAATCGAATAAGTTGCAAAACTTGCATTTTAGAAGTTTTAGTATGAAATTGTTTTGGAATATTAATGAGGAGGTCTTAAATAGCAATTTGACCAATTTTAAGTTCATGGAAAAATTAGGACATGGAAGGAATTTTGGAAAGTTTAGTAGTAAGGGTATTTTGGTCATTTAGTTATTAAAATGAATTAATAACAAAATTAAAAGCCAATTTTTGTCCATCTTCTTCATTAGGCCGAAATTTCAAGGGTTCTCCATAGCTAGGGTTTGTTTCAAGCTTCCAAGCTCCATAGTATGTGATTCCAAGCCCCGTTTTTAATGTTCTTTACGTTTTTGGAATCCCGGTAGCTCGATTAAGCTTATGTTAGCAATAATTCAACCTAGGGTTTATATTTGGAAAAATACCCATAGGTGAAATTTGTGTATTTTGATGTTTTATGATAGAATAGGAGGTTTTAAATTATGTTAGACAACTTGTGCTACTCGGTTTTGAGTGAAAACGAGTAAAAGGGCTTAATCGGCAAAAATACCTAATAGTCACAAGTATATGTTAGAGTGAGAATTTGATATTGCCATAGAAGAGAAAAGTGATCAGCATGTTGTAAAACATAAGAATAAGGAATAAAGTTTAATTCCCGAGCCTAGGGGCAAAAGTGTAATTATGCAAAAGTTTAGGGGCAAAAGTGTAATTTTTCCAAAGTTCGTATTAAATGCTGTTTTGATGAATGTATGTATTAAATAAGATTAATTTGGCATTATAGATCAAGAGAAACGAGATTTAAGTCGCGATCGAGGAAAAGAAAAGATTGTGGACTAAATTGCAAAATCTTTATATTTTGGTACCAAGGTAAGTTCATGTGTAAATAATGTAGCATAATTGTTATTTTTAAGTTATTGATATTAATTATGTGTTATGCCGAATTTCATTATGAAATGTATGCTTTGTGGTTAATTTCAAATAATATGTAAATTATGTGAGCTACTTGTTAAATATAATTGTTACCGAGTATTGATTTCGGCATTCTACGGAAGACGGCAAGGATAAGTGTTCGAGAAAAATCCCGTTTGAACCATAAGAATAGATTAGGATACAAGTGACATGTCACTAGGATGGTTGAGCATCCGAACTCGTTGAGTTGAGTCCGAGTTCACTTATGGATGCGAATGTCTGAACTCGTTGAGTTGAGTCCGAGTTCGTGAGATGTAACTAGGCATCCGAACTCGTTGAGTTGAGTCCGAGTTCACTTATGGATGCGAACGCTCGAGCTCGTTGAGTTGAGTCCGAGTTCGCTTATGGGCGGGTTACATGATTGCTTGATTGAATATGTGGCACTTATGTGCAATTTATCCGTGTATCCGAATTATATTCCGATGTGTTCAACGGGTAAAGTTCTACTCAATGGAGGAATACTCGAGATGTAAAGAGACGTATTGGTGAGTGATGTGAAATGGATATTTTGGACAGGTATGTATTTAACCCTCGGGTTGAGTATTGATACAACCACTATAAGGTAATAAGATGATGAAAAATGATCAGAAATGTGATATGTGTTTTAGTGATGTATGCTAATGTTGATTGGTATAACTGTTTGTTATGTTACTTATTATTTGCATATGAACTTACTAAGCATTTATGCTTACTCCCTCCTTCTTACTCATTGTAGTTTTGGACAAGCCAGTTCAGGAGTCGGGATAGGTCGAAGGCTCAGTCACACTATCCGGAAGATATTTTGTAAATGGCTTGTAAATTTAAGTATGGCATGTATAGTAATAAACCTATTTTGTGTAAATGATCTTATGGTATGGTTGTGGAATGGTTGAGGAAATGCTTGATAATGATAAATTATGAAAATGGTTAGTGTAGATTATGTTTGATGTTAAGGAAAACTATTAAGATACTTAGTGCATAAAAACTCATAATTGCCATAAACAGAATACTGCAGCAACACTGACACGAGTTTGAAAATTTACTAAAACACATAGAAATTTAATTTGGTAATGGACT